>NW_004524614.1:7655555-7726987 GCF_000260255.1 Octodon degus | reverse complement strand
TGTCTTCTGCATTTGTACTGGATAGACTCGGGGCCTGAGACTGCATTTTGTTCCTTCTCTTTGTCATTTTGTATACCTGTCTTCTGACCTTTGGTGTAGAGCTTAGATAGAGTTATATTACCTTAGCACCAGGTCTGGATCTATGAAGTTCTGATTACTCCAGGTGGGTGTTGTTTGGATCTGGCTGCTGTGCTCCACTTCTTTCTGCTGCAGGTGTTAGAGTTGAACCCTTTAAGTGTCACTCTGGCAAGATATTCTGCTTCTGAATGAGCTGGGTGGGTCTTGCCTCTAGCCTCTTTGCAGGGAGTTCTGCTGAAGGGTTCTGTGCTGGGCCTACAGCCTGGGTCAAATGAGGATCCCGCGGCCTGGGTCGTCTCATTCACTCGCGGGGCCTGCGCTCTGGGTCTGTTCAGGATCCTGCCGCCTGGGTCGTCTCACTCCATCCTTGCAACTTTCTACAAAAGTTCTAGAAATTGTCTTTTGTGAGTATCACAAAAGTGGCACTGTCATGGCTGCCTCAATGTCCTAAATGGATTTGAAACTTTTCCTGGTCATTTTGACTTTGAGGAAGAGGCAGGAGTTGCCAGCTCCCAGGAGGAAGGTGGGTGACAACACACGGCTGTGTTTGTACAAGCCTGCCTTTCTATTTATTTATTGTGTAGGGTCTCATTACGAAGCTCGAACTCGTAGTGATACTTTTGTTTTCAGCCTCCCCAGTGCTGGAACTACAGGCGTGCACTACCATACCTGGACTTGGTCGCCTGCTCAGCACACCTGGGGGTGAGGCCAGTGAACATGTGGTGCCGGGAATCGAACCCCAGCCCTTCCACTTGCCTAAGCAGGCTCTTAGTCTGCTGAGCTATCTCTCTGGCCCTCAAGCCTGCCTTTCTGTTGGATGGTGCCGGCACTGCATTTTCTATCATATCCCCTAAAGATGCTCAGAAAAGCGGATTCCAGAACTGCTCAGACAGCGGCAAGAACGATGGGATGTGTTGTCGGAGCCTGGTGTCGGGGATATTTTGAGGGTGATTATTGACAATATGTCATTTTTTTTTTTTCCCAGAACCGGGGATTGAACTCAGGCCCTTGCACTTGCCAGGGAAGCGCTTATTCCACTGAGCCATCTCCCCAGCCTGGCAATGTATCTTTTAGAGTAATAATTACTTTTATTTAATAAACACCCACCCTGAGTTCAATCCCTGGTTCCGAAAAAAAAAAAAAAATGGAATGGCTATACAATACATTATCTAAATTTTATTGCTTTTCTCGCTCCCCGGACATCTTGGCGGCGCTGGTGGTTGAGGGCCATCCACACCTAAGGCAGGAAGATGGTGGCCACAAAGAAGACGAAAAAATCTCGAGTCTATCAACTCTAGACTCCAACTTGTTATGAAAAGTGGAAAATATGTGCTGGGGTATAAGCAGACGCTGAAGATGATCAGACAGGGCAAAGTGAAATTGGTCATCCTGGCCAACAATGGCCCAGCCTTGAGGAAATCTGAACTAGAGTACTAGGCCATGTTGGCCAAAATTGGTGTCCACCACTACAGCGGCAATAATATCGAACTGGGCCCAGCATGTGGAAAATACTACAGTATGCACACTGGCAATCACTGATGCAGGTGATTCTGATATCATTAGAGGCATGCCAGAGCAGACCGCTGAAAAATAAAGCAAGCAGAATTTTTCACTAATAAAACCTGCCACAGCTTAAAAAAAAAAAAAAACAAAAAAACCCAAAAACCCACCCACCACATATTTTGATCACCCCTGCACACCCCGTGGGGATACAGCATCCGCTTTCCAGTGGCCACTCTTCTGCTGTCGCAATGGTCTGCTTCCACCTGCTCAGTGCACTTTCTTTCCTACTTTTAAGTGGCCCATGCTCACCCTACAGGGCATGTTTCTTTTCCTGCCTATACTAAATGAAAAACCTTGTTAGCTACCTTTTGCACTTGCTTTGTCCAATTCTTTGTTCAGGATAAGAAGAACCTAGAAAGAATCTCTAGCAGGAGCTCCCACAACCTGGCAAGAGAACTTCCTTCCATACTGATTTCCATGGCTTCTGTAGTAGCCAGACCTTTTTATTCAGCACTGGCAACTGAATCCAGGGCCTTCACATTGAACTACATCCTCAGGTCCCTTCCCCTTTAAAAAAAAAAAAAAAAGTCTGAGACAGAGTCTTGCTAAATTGCTGAGTGGCCCAGGTTGGGTTGAAACTTGTGGTCTTCCTGCCTCGGCCCCCCAGAGTGCTGGGATTACAAGCGTGTGTCTTCATGGCGAGGTACTTCTGACATTCCTGATAATGTGAGTCTCTGGTAGGGGTGAGCTTGGAGGACATATGAGGTTTTTTTTTTTAGGTTTCCCTAGCACTTCTAAAATGTTACTGAATTCTGGCCTTAAGTTCCTTATCCACTGTGTGAATGGCAGGTAACATACTTCTCAGGAAATAAAGGACAATGAGAAGTGTTCTAGGGACTGGCTGAGGGGATAAACTGGTTCAAATAGTTCAGTGGTTTAAGTGCCTATCTGGCAAGCACAAGGTCCTGAGTTCGATCTCTGGCATAAAAAAAAAAAAAAGTACCCTCATTCTGAGCTCTTGAGGCTAGAGCCTGTGCTGCTCCCCCCACTGGCATGAACTGTACTTCCTGTGGCTGTGGCTGTATTGGGGTGTCTAAGGTCTGATATCTCTCCTGCTTATCAGTTTGGGCATCAAAGACCTTCCTGAGTGAGTGCTGCTTGGATGAAGGCCCTTCCTCAGTGGGCAGACGCAGTTCACCTGTGCTTCTGACCCTGTTGACCCTCTCCGTCCTCCTTGGTCTTTGGTGGCACACACATAGGTCTATGGTTTCTGAACATCTGTCAATATCCAGTCAGATTTCACTAAGAGGATGGCAGCAGGGTCCCTTCCTTCTTTCTTCCCCTCTCTTACCCTGGCCAACTCTTGCTCAGGGTGCCGGAAGCTCTGCCAACCTCAGAACACGCTTTCACTCCCTGGTTCTTTCACAGATCCTCAGTAGGCCCCGTAGTGTTCCACAGCCACCTGGGAATGCAGGGGGCGTCCTGTCTCTGGAAGGCTGCCAACGGCCTCTCGGCCTCTTGCGTTTTGAGAAGGCTGGTTTTTCAGGCATTCTCAAAGGCTATCTGGAGAGAGAGAGGGAAGGTGTTGTCACTCTGCTGGACTCTGAGACGTATTGAGCACAATTCCCAAGAGACTGCTCTACAGTAATGGTAGAGTATCTGCTGGCAGCAGGATGACCTCTGTATGAGGGTGCTTGTCCACACAGGGTCAGTCATGGGGAGCAGCAGGCTGGGGAAAAGAACCCCCTCAGTGCTGAGGTAGGGGCCTCTAAGATACAATGTCACATTTGCATCTGCCAGTGAAGATACTACTCCTTCCCACACATCAGCTGCAAGCTGGCTTAGTTCTTTTGGCCTGGAAAGAGGTCGTTGGTCTATGCACTAAGGGCAATAAAGAGGTAGGGTTTCCTGCGCAAGGCTTCCTGTGTGCCTGCTGACGCTGGGCTGGGCCTCTCCTAGAGGGCGCGAGGGCAGGGCTCTGGCTGCCTGGCCTTATCACCCCACCACCCAGGCACCTCCTATAGCACCCAGCAAGTGGACACTCGCTCAGTGTTGTGGGCAGAATGAGTAAACCTGCACCTGATTTCCTTGGCCAGTGCTGGAGATCTGGCTTGACTGCTCTTTGGGGGGACTGGTACTGAAGGCTCCCTAGGAAAGCAGCTGTTTCTGAGAAAGCCCCAGGGTTGCTCAGGCAGGTAAGGCTTCTGTCCTGCCTCAGCCTTGGGCTAGAGATAACCAGTGTTATTGTTTCTCCCTCAGTCTTGTCTTTCTCTGGTACTTGAGTCACTGCCAAAGCCCGTGGAGGCAGGAGAAAGTGAAATATCTCAAGCTTTCATGAGTCACCACCTTAGTCTACCCTTAGAGGCAGGAGAAAGCAAAGCATCACAGGCTTTTGGCAGCACTGGGGAGGAGCAATATTAAAATGTGCACAATAAAGAGAATCATTCTTGGTGGTGGTGGGAGAAGCCCTTTCAGGGAAACCTGTTGCCTGCACCCTTGTCTGCAAAGCGACTCGCAGACACTGACCTCTTGGGTGGTGGCTTATGCCTGTAACCCTAGCACTTGGGAGACTGAGTCGGGGATCGGAACCTTAAGGCCAGTGGGGGCGAGTAGTGGGACTGTGTCAGAAAAACCAAAACCAACCACCAAAACAAAAACAAAAACCAAAAAAAACCAAAACAAAACAAAACAAAAAACCAAGAGAGGCAGAGAGCAACAGAGACACTGATCTGTTTCCTTTACAAGGTACACTGAAAAGAAAAATCCAACTATGACTAATCTAGAAATCTAAGGGGAGAAATTAGAATAGCATGCTACTTAACCCTCTCAAATGTTATTTTTAGTGTACCTTTAAAAAAATAAGTAATAAAGAGCATGTTTTGAAGACTTTCTGGGGAGAGAGGAGAAATGGTCAAAGGTAAAACCAATCCTAAATTTTTATTTGAAAATGATCTCAGATCCACAGTTTTCTTCATTTGTGTGTCTCACACTTAGCTCTACCTTTTCGTTGGACAAATCGGGCCCGATCCTACCTTGGGCTCATCATACAGGGGAACACGGACTTTCCTTCTGGAAAATAGAAAACCATTTTCCTCGTAGGTCCCTTAGGAAGCAGCGTGGAGCTGCTGCTAGGCGCAGAGGCTCGGCGACTTCCCCCGCGTTGTGTAACCGCCCGGATCACGTTGCACAGGGGACATCCGCAGGCTTTCCTTGCAATAATAAGCTTGATCTTCTTATTCAAACACAAGTAACAACCCCAGCCGGCTCCAGGTCACGTGTTCCGGTCACATGGCGTCCAGACTGAGAGAGCGGCTGGCAATCATTAACTATTGCTCACTCCCGGGGAGAAAACCCTGGCTCCAGACGCGGAAACTTGCTTTTCCAAAGCAGCCAGGACTGCAATGGGCGCGGTGTCTCCTGCGAGGTGCTTTGCAGGGAATGGAAAGGAACTCCCAACTCTGGCTCCTTTTGCTGTGCTTCCGGAACGCCGCAAGCTGCGGCGCGCAGCCGCCCTCCGCGAGGCTGGATCTCAGGCCCAGCTTGCGGGACCCGGAGCCCGGGGGTGGGGACCTAGCGAGGGTAGCGCCGGCTGGCAGCGTCGCTCCTCTGGTCTGCGGTAGTGGGCAACCGAGTCTCCTTCTGTAGGAAGCTAACGCCTGTGGGCCCGGGTGTTCTGCAGGCGGGGCGCCTGAGGAGGGAGGCTGCACTTGCAAGGCATTTGCATTTAAACGAAAAAGCGTGCAGTAGGCCCGTCCTTTAAATCTGCTTGCGGTAGTACCGGGAAACCCAAGGTCCCTGCCTCCCAAAGATTTTCTTGTTCAAATCCTTGAATTCAGAGAGAGGTTCTCTCACTTCCCTAACTGGAATATTGTTACTTTGTGCTGTCAAAAGCTGTGAAGATCAAGTTTATTTTATTTTATTTTATTTTGAGACAGGGTCTTGCTCTTTACTTTAGGCTGGCCTTGAACTCACTATGTTGCGCAGGCTGGACTCAAACGCTGGGCAGTCATTCTGCCTCCGCCCCCTGGGTGGTCGGGTCACAGGCATAGGCCAACATTCCTGGCTAAAAGTGCTTCTTAGCCTGCATTTTGGCCGGTATTTGTTTTGGCTGTGGTGGGACAGGAACCTAGAGTCTGACAGGGCTAAAAAAGTGCTCTTCTATTGAGCTGCCTCCCAGGCTCTGTGGATTCTTTGTGACTTCTCCTAGGAGAGACTGTTCACCTTGGGTGGTAGTAATTTTAAGTGTGTCTGCATACAAGGTGGTGTTTTGTTTTGGTGCTGGGGATTGAACTGAGGGGCTTCAGACTGAGCTACATCCCCAGCCCTTTTTTTTTTTTTAAATTTCAAGACAGGTTTTTGCTAAATCGCTAAGTTCCCAGGCTTGGCTGAAACTTTCGATCCTCTTGCCTCAGCCTCCCAGAGTATTGAGCTTGTAGGCCCATGACTCCGGGCCTGGCTATAACTGTACAAGTCTGAGGAATGAAAATGCTGCCTGACTGGTGGGGAGCTGTGCATATTGCTCACTTCTGCTCCGAGACTCACAGTACCCCTGGTGTGTAGTGCTGCAGGAGGGCTCATGAGGTGTTACCGTGCCTGGAACAAAGCCTTCACAGCTTTGCACTGTTTAAGTTGGCTCTGTGGACAGTGGGATTAGTTCTGGAAACTGTTCCTGCTCCAGAGCTGCCGGCAGTAGCTTAATTACACCACTGACTACACCAATTTACCGTAACCAACTCCTACTGTTGGTAGCTGTAACTACCAGACTCCTCGGCCACATCCCTAAAATGCCCAGGGCCACTCCAAAGCCACCTAAAAGGAGGGGCAGATAGGACCAAAGGGATGTCGGAGTACAGAGGCAGCAAGCCTAAGCGATTAACTCTCTGGCCATGGCAAAATTTCTAGTAAGGGCAAAGGATTGCGTGAGGTTGATGCAGGTGGCGTGGGGGCTGTGCTCTGGCTTCACAGCAGGCTGGCACGGAGGCAGGAAGTTTGATTTTCATTAGCCCATGTGAATCTGCTTTGTAAGAAGTGTGCTTCAGACACATTTTCAAGGGCTGGTAGTGTAGCTGAGCAGTAGAGTGCAGTGTCCACGATGTCTTAGGTTGGACCATAAAAAGAAAAAGTCTTCCCTGGGGTCTAGAAAATTCAAAATGTTTGAGGCATGTTTATCTGAGCATCTTCTATGGAATAACTTGTCCAGTTCTCCCTAAAATCCTCTGCTGGAATTGCAAGATTCCACCCCAGGAAGGCTCCTGGTGGCGTTTCCTGCCAGCACAAGGCAAGAGCAGTTCAAAGCTGGAACTCAAAGCAGGTGCATCTGACTCCCCCAGCTGGACTGGTGCCTTTCTGGCCCAACTCTGAGCTCTGGCTTCTAGCAAGGCGGGTACAACACGCGTCTTGTTTTAGTGTTGAAAGTGGGGCTGACTTTGTTTGCAGCAGTATCCAGTTATAGCTTCCTTTCTTTACTTGCTCCCTGCTTGCAGGGCATGATCTCATTGCCTGCTAAAATAATCAGGGAGTGGAGCCGGGAAGGCAGGATTCCCAGAGAAGTTTTATAGTCCTGCTCTTCCCCCATCCAGTGGCAGTGGGCCTTCCTGGCCTTATCTGCCAGCATCCCCTGGCCCCTTTCAAGACCCCTGTTTATGCTTGCATATGCATGCAGGCCTGTTGATGGCTGTTAAATAAGACACTTGCCCTTGCCTTTCTGTACCCGCACAGCAGAAAGACTCACCTTACAGAATCCCTTGCCCAGCTTCTGAGCAAAGTGTTTTGATTGTGGAAAGTCTTATGAGCAGTCCTGGGGGGAGGGGGGAGGGAGGAGGAAGGAGGCTGTCAGCCCAGACAATCTGCAAGCGCGATAATTAGCTGGATGGAAAAAGCCCAAGTGCAAGCAGCAACATCTCTCCTCCTAGAAGAGATAGCTCATCAGCTAGCATTTCCTGACTGCTGTCTCTCAGAGCTCTGTCCCCAGCCAGCTGTGGGCAAGGGCTGACAAGCTGGATTGATTTTCTTAGTTCAGTGCTTTTCAGTTTCCCTATAGCCAGTGTTTGGGGCTGAGCTGGACTACAGGGTTGAGGGATCTGCTTTTTTTAAAAGTTCTTTTGAGACAGTGTCTCACTGGGTAATTCAGGCTGGGCTTGAACTCATGGCGATCCTCCCGCCTGGGATTACAGGCCTTTGCCACCAGTCCCAGCACTTTGCATATTTTGTAGGCTGTGTAGCAGCACCCCTGGCTGCTACTCAGCTGTCTGCCTCCATCCTCCTTCCCTATGGGATGATCAAAATATCTTCAGGGCTGGAGAGGTGTTCAGTGATGGAACACTTACTTGCCTGGCATGTGTTCAGACCCCTGATGAGAAGGAAGAAGCCTTTGGGTGTGGCCGAATACCCAGGGGAGGGGTGTGTGCAAAACTGCTCCTGGTTGAGAAGCGTTGCGTGAACCTACCCTATAAAGGGATCTGCAAGTAGTTGTGTTGATTTTTTTTTTAATTTTATTTTTTTGAGACAGGGCGTCACTATATAATGCAAGCTGGCCTTGAAGTTGCTGTGGAACCCAGTGTGGCCTTGTACTCACAGCGATCGGCTTCCCTCAGCCTCCTCCTTTGTGCTGGGATTACAGGCAGGTACTACCATGCCCTCGACCATACTGTTGATTCTTAAAGTGGATAGGCAGCAATCAGAGTGACTTTTGAGGGACCCAGCTGTGTGAGTGCTCTAAGCAGAGCCAGGGCTCCCAGTGTCAAGTGCCAGCCCTGGAAGAGGGTGTGCCGTGAAGGAAAAGGTGGCTTTGATCTCAGAAGCACACTCATTTCTCCCCAGCCAGCGTTAACCCAAGGCTGGGGCAGTTACCTGAAATACAGCTTGGTGTTTGCGGGTTGCACAGATGCCTGAGTTTCAATCCATGGTGGCCCTCATCAGCTGTGTCACCCTGGACAAGTCATTTCACCTCCTTGTGCCTGTTTCCTTACTTGGAATATGGCCTGATAATCCCTGCATAATAGAGTTGTTCTGAGGATGAAGTGATCATCTCAGTAATCAAATAAAAGTGTTTGATTTTCTCTTGGGAGATAGCTAAGTAGATGTTTTGCTCACATTCTCCAGATAACTGGAGGCCTTTCCTTGAGCACTCCAATAGCTGTACTCTTCCAGAAAGTTCTGCCCACCTTCCTCCCAAGGCTTTGGGATTTTCGCCAAGCCCACTGGCTGTTGTGTCCTCATCCTGTGCAAGAAGGAGGCGCCAACATAGTATGAGTGCTATACCTGTTCTAGGGTGGTGGCCTGCTTACAATATAAGGGAGGGAAAGAGGCTGGCTTTCCCCACCTTTTGCTCTTGTTGCTTTTGCTGTCTTCTGCCACCGCCTTGAACTATTCCTCCTGTGCCATGTGCCACCCTGCCTTGGGGCCAGCTGCTTATGGACCGAAACCTTCACATACTGTGAGCTGAATCACTTTCCTTTCTTAATTTTAGATTTTGGGTATTTTGTCCCAGTGAGAGAAAAGTAACCAAGACACTGCCTTTATTTAGGGATGGAGTCATTCAGCATTAGAAAGTTCCCAAAGGACAGAGGCTAAGCGTCATAAGGAAAAGCTGTTTACCTCTGAAGTCAACTGTAATCAGCTAGAGCTAGGAAAAGCAATGGGCAGAACTAGAAGGTTGTCAGAGGCCCTGGCTGGGAGGGCAGCAAGGAGTGAGCTAGCTCAGGAGAACACGGGGCAGGTGTTTGCTTGAAGATTTTGGCAACTCGGAAGCCAGGCTAGTAAATGTTTGCTCTGAGCCATGGATACGTCCCCTGTATGTGGTGCCTTTGGATTTTCCTGACTTCAAAGTGCAGTTGTTTGGTGGATATGAAGCTGCTAATGAGATTCATACAATCCTGGCAGATATTATCTCTTACGATGGAATTTTTACTACAGAAAAGACTGATGTATTGGGGGAAATATGCCTGAGACGCATGCACCAGTGAAGAGGAGGAGCAGAACAGGTTCGCAGCACTCTTATTTGGTAGAAGCAGATCTGAGAGCTGCAAGCTCAAACCCTGCCCAGGCAACTGGAATGACAAACAGTGAGCTTAAGAACAGCCTTGCAGGGCTTACTGTGCTTCTGCGCGGGGGAGTCTCTGGACATGAAGAGTCTTGCTAACGCTGGGCAGCTACTTATTTCCACACAAACGTGACACGTAAGCTCGGATTGTAAACACCGGCGCGTTTTTAAAATTCCAAGGGCATAAACAGATGCTGTAGTTGCAATGTAAACCATGCTATTCGGTAGCCTCTGAGAGACAATCAGAGCGACTTCTTTAAAGTTCCTGCTCTACAGAGTGGAGCCAGAAACAGGAGAGCGCAGGAAAGCAGGGTCCACCCCGGGACTCCCTGCTCCCTTTCCCTCTTCCTTGTTCTCCTGAGGCAAAGCCCAAGGCTTTGGGATTTTCGCCAAGCCCACTGGCTGTTGCTGAAGAGGAATGCGCTGGCAGCCAACATAGGAACCTACGCACCGCTGCCCTTAGACGAGCACTGGGGCGGTGCACACGTGTGAGGCCCACATCTACAGAGTGAACCTTAGAGGTTGGCTGTGGTGCTTGTGTAGTATGAGAAAGGACAACTTATGGTACTATAAAGTGTGATATAATTTTTTTTTTTTTTTTTCCAAGACCAGCCTGGTCAATTTAGGTAGATCTTGTCTAAAAAAAAAGAGGGCAGAAGGGTAGAGGTGGGAGATTGGGGATGTAGCTCAATAATCATGGCTTATCCTCTGTCTGTCTTTCTGTCTGTCTGTCTCTCTCTCTCAAAATCTTGCTTCAAGATTTTGGCAACTCGGAAGCCAGGCTTGTAAATGTTAGCTCTGAGCCATGGATACATCCCCTGTGTACACTTTATAGTACACACTCACACACCCATGCACATACACATGTACACACCCTCACACGGAGTTTTAAAATGCTACACAAGATTTTTGTAAATCTCTTTCAGCTTCCCCTGATGTTTACATTTTATATAATCATAGTATAATGATCAAAAGCAGTAAGTGAACTTTGGTACAATATTCTTAACAAAACTATAGGTCTATTTGAAATTTATCAGTTTTTCCATTAATGCCTGTCTTTGTGGTGTTAGGAATGGAACCCAGGGCCTTACACAGACTAGGCCAGCACTGTACCACTGAGCTGCGTCCCCACACTGATGTTTTTGACTGCCCCAGGGTCTGATCCTGACAACATCAGGCATTTAGTTTAGTCTCTCTCAATCCATGACAGTTCCTTGTTTTTTTCCTTCTTGTTCCTGGTTTAGTCACTGTTGAAAAATATCTGTCCTTTATTCTGTGGAATGCCCCTCTATTTTGGCTTAGCTGGTGTTTTCTGAGGAATCTTTAATAAGGATACCCCATAAATAACATGCCCTTCCCAGGGTATTGCACTAAGGGATTTGTGATGTTAATAGTTGGTTTTTTTTTTAGGCTGTTAATTCTTGTTACCGGTGACATTTACCTCAGTTACTATGGAACTGGGCTTCTCCACTGTAAAATCACTATTTTTCCTTTTGAAATTAATGAATATTTTGAGGGAGATGCTAGGATCATGTAAATGTCTGATTTCCTCCCCAAACTATTGCCCACTAATCATTGTGTCCTCTGGTCAATCTTGACATCAATAGTTATTAATGTGATGCCCTCATAGTGACTTAATGTTTTCCTGATTTCTTCTGTTAGTTATTCCAAACCCACAGGACCTCAAAATAGGCTTACATTTAGGGCATTTAAAGGGCTTTTTTTTTTTTTTTTTTCCCAGAACCGGGGATTGAACTCAGGCCCTTGTGCTTGCCAGGGAAGCACTTATTCTACTGAGCCATCTCCCTGGCCTCCTAAAGGGATATTTAAGCGAGAGTGACATCCCAAGGGTGGGTACTAATTCAATGTGGTTTATGATCCTAAAGAAGAGATTAACACTAAGAAAAGACTATGGGAACTCACAGAGAAAGGGGCCAGACAGTTGGGCCTTAGAAGAGAGAACACAGATGTAGTAGCACATGTCCGTAATCCCAGCACAGTTAGAAACACTGTAAATTCAAGGCCAGCCTAAGTCACATAGTGAGTTCAAGGCCAGTCTAAGTCACACAGTGAGTTCAACTCCCTGCATAGGGAGACCTTGTCTAAAATAAAAATCTCAAAATATAATAAATAAAATAGAAGAGAGCACAGCTGCTGAGACCTTGGTCTTGAGGTCCCAGCCTCCAGAATGGAGAGAAAATACATTTCCATTATGTAAAGCAACAAGATCGTAGGATGTTGAGATGGCAGCCCTAGCAGACTAAACATGGTTAATCACAGCTGCCGAAATGATTTTAGTAGTTCACAAAGATTTGGGGCATTTCAGGGGAATAGTTCAACCAACTAAAGCCCCTGTTTAGGAAGTTTAGGCAAGCTTGGGACTGCCATGCCAGCCCTGCCCTCAGGGCAGGCTGAGCAGGCCACAGAGTTCCGGTGTAGTGGCGCACACCTGTAATCCCAGCACTGAGGAGGCTGAGAGCAGGAGGATCACTATGAGTCCAAGCTGCATAGTGAAACTCTGTAACAACCAAATACATTAAAAAATAATAGTAATAAAAAATAAAGATTTGGGGCATTTATTTTGTATAGTTACTATGTAAATTGAGTGTTTTCATTTTTAGCAGTTTAATGGAGGATAATTGATGTACAATAAATTTACATAGTTTAAATGTGCAATTTGGGATTTCATTAATCTGTATATCAGTTTTGAAGGTATAGCCATTTTGACAATATTGATTATGCTTATCTGGGAACAGGAGAGAGAGCTTTCTCTTTTCAGATGTCCTGTTTGCTTTCCTGTTTCACAGTACTATGGTTTTCGTTGTAGAAGTCTCTTACTTCCTTGGTTAGGTTAATTCCTACATATTTAACTTTTCTTGATGCTGTTGTTAAAGGTATTATCTCTCCAACTTTTCTCAGTGAGTTTATTACTGGTTTCCAGGAATACTATGGATTTTTGTGCATTGACTTTGTATCCTGCTACACTAGTAAATTTGGTTGTAGGAGGCTTTGGGTGGAATTGTGTGGGTCTTCTACGGAGGCTTTGGGTCTTCCATGGAGAGGATCATGTCATCTTCAAAAAATGATAATTTGATTTCTTTCTTTCCTATGCATATCCCTTTATTTCTTTCTCTTGCCTGATTGCTCTGACTAATGTCTTGAGAACTTAATGAACAACAGTGATGATAGTGGACATCTTTGTCTTGTTGCTGATTTTCGCAGGAAAGATTTCTTTCTTTCTTCCTTCTTTTCTTTTGTTTTAAAAATGTATTTAGAACAGGGTCTTGCAGGGTCTCACTCTGCAGATCAGACTTGTAGTAATTCTCCTGTTTTCAGCCTCCCAAGCGCTGGGATTATAGGTGCACACCACCACACCCAGTCTCAATTGCTGTCTCGAACCCTGGTCCCTGTGTCTGCTTAAGCAGGCGCTTTAGTCTGCTAAGCTATCTGGCTGGCCCTAAGATTTCAACCTGTTGAATATAATGTTAACATTGTCTTTTCATAAGTGGCTTTTATCAAATTGAGATAAAGTCTTTCTATAACTATTTTCTTTAGGGATTTTTTTAAAAAATCATGTATCTACATTGAATTTTGTCAAAGACTTTTTCTGCATTAATTGAGAGCATGTGTTTTTTGTCCTTTCATGTATTTATATAGTGCATTACACTTATTGATTTGCATATGTTAAACCATCTCTCCACCCTTGGGATGAATCTTTGGTCATAATATATGATATTTTTTGTGGCATTTATTTGTTTATTAATTTTTTGAACTTAGAACCTTGTGCTTGCCAGGTAGGCACTTATGCCACTGAGATATATCCCCAGCCTTTTATATGATGTTTTTTATTTTTTGCATCTTGTTTGCCAGTATCTTGTTAAGGATTTTTGCATCTTTGTTAATTAGGGAGATTGGCCTGTAGTTCTTTTTTTGGTTGGTTCCTTTTCAAGATTTGGAATCAGGGTACTGGTAGCTTCCAGGAATGACTTTAGGGGTACTTTTTCCTTTCAGTTTCATTATAGAGTTCAGGAGTATTGGCATTAGATCTTCCATAAAGTTTTTCTAAAATTTGGCAGTGGACCCATTGTGATGTAGGCTTTTCATAGTTGGTATTTTTAAAAAATTACTTCTTCAATCTTGTTGCCTACTATTGGATTATTCAGGGTTTTTATGTCTTGCTGGTTCAGCGCTGGTGGTTTATATGTATCTATGAATTCTGGATTTTGGTAGAGTTTGTTGTGATTTTGACTTTTTCTTTCTGATTGCATTGATTTTGGCCTTTCCTTTTTTGATAAGATTGATTAGGTGTTCATCTATTTTGTTTGTTCTAAGAACAACTTTTGTATTTGCATTCTTTGTATTATGTTCTGTTAGTCTCACTTTCATTGATTTCTGCTCTGATCCTTATATTATCCTTCTTTGTACTAGCTTTGGATTTGGATTATTTTTTTAAATTAGGACTTTGAGATTCATCATTAGGTAATTTCTTTAGGTTTACTCTATTTTTCTGATATGGGAATTCACAAGTATAAACTTCTCTCTTAGAGCTGTTTTCTTTGTGTCCCATAGATTCTGGGAAGTTGTCCAGCAGTATTGTTTGATTCTAGGAGCTGTCTAATTTCTTCCTTGATTTTTGTTTTATGTTACCCATTGATTAATTAAAAAGATATTGTTTAATTTCCATATGTTTGCATAATTTCTAGTTTTAATACAGTATGATCTAATAACATGCATGGGATAATCTTGATTCTTTTTCATTTACTTAAGCATGCTTTATGGGTTAGCATGTGGTATATTTTGAAGAAAGTCCCGTATACTGCCAAGAAGAATGTGTATTTTGTTCTTGAGTAAATACTCTGTAGATCTCTATTGTGCATTTTTTCAAAGGTTTGGTTCAACTTGATTTTTTTTTTATCTAGTTGATCTATTTTTGACAGTGAAGTACTGAGCTTCCCCATTATAACCGTGTTGGTATTTGTATGCTTTTTAAAAATATATATCCAGTGGTGTTTCTTTATTGAGATTAGCACACTGGCAGTTGGTGGATATTTGTTTATAATTATTATTTTTTCTCCTTCTATTTTATTCTTTTTTAAATTTTATTGAAGAACATATGAATGAGACAGTTTCAAAGCTGATTAATAGGACAGTTTCGATAATCAATACATTGTACATTGTTATCTTCTTAGTGGTTATTTATTCATAGTATAAGAAGCAGACAGGATATCCTGTCTGAACACTATTAGTACACCTCTTTCTTCTCATTGAATTAAGTGAAAGTAGCTGTATATCTATCCTAACTATTTTGTATATATGAATACAAAATGATCTTTCCTTTGTATTCTCCCCCCCTCCTTTTTTTAGTCCTGTCAGAGGTGGATATTCTATTGGCATCTAAATACTATAGGTGTTTTAATTCAGCTAAACAATCCATCACTGTCCAGCAGTCTATAATATTAGTGGGTTATTCTCAGAAGTTATTGACTTGAGCCTTTTATAGCTCATCATATTAATATGGCTTTACTTTATAATACCTCGTTTTTATACTTTTCTGCTGGATGGTTAAGACCAAGATAAAGCAAGACCTATATAACAAGAAATGTAACTTTTGTATCTGATAAGGTCAGTCAAGTACCCTCAGGATTTATCCTGTAGCCCTGTACCACACTTTCTAGATCCTTTGTCAGTGTCAGCCATGAGGATGAGTCGCATTGATTAACCCATTTGCTCTCTGTGAAAGCCAGAGAGAATGTTTTCTCTCCACGTGACTCTCCCCAGGCACACTATACATCATTGATCACATTCCTCTGTGGCTCCATAATCTCCTTGATCAGAAAATTTGGAGCACAGCTGAGCTACATGTTGTTATAGTACAAGTTCTCCTATGTCCTGAGTCTTCACTGACCTTGAAAGGCTAGGACTAAAATGTTGGCTGACCTTGCAGCCCTTCCTTTTCTCCAATTTTGATCTGCTAACTTAGGTTGCTAACCCTCCAGAAGAGAAGCTTATTATTACCCTGCAATATATGCAGTTCAGTTTATCCTGTCTAAATATCAAACATCTTTGGTGTTTATAATTATTATCTCTTAGCTGAATTGTTCCCTTAGCCAATATTTAGTGACTTTCTTTGCTGCTTCTCATCAGTTTTGTCTTAAAATCCCCTTTGTCTGAAAGCAGGATAGCTACTTCTGCTTCCCCCAGACTCCAGGTTATTATTACATGGAATACTGTTTTCCCATCTTTGATATTAATCTGTATATTTATTTTTAGGTTAAGTATATTTACTGCATATTTTTAGGTTTTGTTTCAAGACCTATTCTGCCAATCTGGGTTTTTTGCCTGAGGAATTAAGATCATTCACAGGCGCAAGTTACAATGATCATTCACATTTCAGTTATTACTGAAAGTTACTGACTTACTCCTGTCATCGAATTACTGTGTTTATGATTTCCTTTTTAAAAAATATCCTTTCTGCTCACCTGCTTGCTCTTCTTGGCGTATTCATTCTGTTGGACCAGTGGTTGCAAAGCTATGGCATGCGTGCTGCAGCAGTCTATATCACTGAAAGCTCTAAAAGGTTTGCCATCACTGTGTTAGCCTTTTGGGCATTTTGGGGTTTATTATTTCTTTCTAAGATATCCTTGAGAAGTTTTGTAGTGCTTGTTGTTGTTTGTTGGTTGGTTGGTTTTGTAGTGCTTGTTTGATGGTCATGAATTTCTTGAGATATACTTTGTCATGGATGTTAATTCTCTATCAGTCTTTGAAGAAAAGTTTGCAGGATATATAAATCTGGATTGAAAGTCATTACCTTTTAGGAGTCAAAACTCCACTCCAGGCTCTCCCAGCCATTTGGCTTGTACTGAGAAGTCTTCTGTAATTCTAATGGGCTCACGTTTATAACTGATTTGTCATTTTTCTCTAACAGCTTTTAAGATTTTTGTCTTTGTGGTAAACTCCTGGGATTTTGATTATGATATGATAACGAGAGTTTTTCTTTTAATCATGGCTATTTGGGACTCTAAATGTCTCACGCATTTGTATGTTAAAGTCTTTCCCAACATTTGGAAAGTTTTCAGCCATTATTTCTGTGAACAGGTTTTTTTGTGCCCCTGTGCTATCTTCTGATTTTTTGCTTATTCCAATTAATCTTAGATTATTCTTCTTTGGGTTATCTCACAGCTGTTGGAGCCATCTTCATGTTTTACTGTAGTTTTGTGTGATATCTGAATAATTAGTCTTTAGAGCAGCCTTATCTTCCTATGTTGGTATTCTGTCCTCAAATCAGCTCTGCTGCCCATATTTTCAATGTATTTTTTAATCTCCTGTATTTCTCTTTCAAACCTTTTCATGGACTGTAATTCTTTGCTAACCTGGTTATTCATGTTTTGTACCATTTTGTTTAGATCAATTAGTTTTTTACTAGTGTCTTCTGTACACTTCCTGATCATTTAGTTTGTTATAACTGTATCTAACTAGTGGTATCTTCTCTAAGCCTGCTGAGCACCTTATTGATCTGTTTTCAAATTTCCTTGGTTATCCTTTTGAATAATTCAGCTGTGTGGCTTTTGCTTTCCTTCTTATCAATGTCCCATTGTTTTGGTTACTCTTCTTTAGTTGCTGGGACAAATACCCAATACCCAAAATTAAGGAAGGAAAGGTTTATTTAGCTCACAGTCTGTTGAGGTTTCAGTCCAAACTTAGCTGGCTCCAAGGCAGAGTAATACATGGCAGAGGGCAGCTGTTCATGGTGTCAGCAAAGGGCAAAAAAGCAAAGGAAGGGGCAGCAGCTCTAGCAGCTAGCTTGCCTCTCTCCCCTCTTTACATTGTAATGCAACTTACCCACCCCAGGCCAGGGTGTAACACTCAACCTGCAATCCTAGCATTGGATCAGGAATCAATCAGAAACTCCAGAAGCCGCCCCACGACTGCATGAGGCTTTGGACAACTAGACACAAACCATAACATCCATGCATTTGCTTTTTGAGAGCTGGAAGTTTTGGGAGGCATTTTGCTGCCTTGTTTTCTCATATGTGTTTTTAAAAATTATTATTATTACTTTGTTTTTTATTTAGTACAAGGTCTACAGAGTGTTTAGGGTCTCACTATGTAGATTGGACTCATAGTGATTCTCCTGTTTTCAGCCTCCCAAGCGCTGGGATTACAGGTGTGAGCCACCACGCCCAGTCTCAGTTGCCTCTCAGCATGCCCTGGGGATGGGGCTGGCATAGCATATGGTGCCAAGGATCGAACCCCAGTCCCTGAGCTTGCTTAAGCAGGTGCTTAGTCTGCTGTATTATCTTGCCAGCCCCAGGAAGTACTTATGCTGCTGAGCTATATTCCCAGCCCACTACGCCTCTTCTTACTATCCTCCTAAAAGAACTGAAAGCATCACGCCACGGTGGTATGTGCACACCCATGTTTATAGTAGTACATTTATTACAAGTTAAATCTTACAAAACCCCCAAATGCCCATCAACTGATGAATAAGTAAAGGAGATGTGGTTTTTAGAAAAAATATACAATGGAGTGCTATCTTGTCATAAAGAAGGATAAGACTGAGACATTTCTAGCTAAATGGATACACCTTCAGACTATACTCATGTTTTTGGTACCAGAAAGTGAACTCAGTACCTTGTGCTTGCCAGGCAGACACTGTGCTGCTGAAATATATTCCTGGCCAGAGCTATATCCCCAGCAGGACCATATTCTTAAGTAAAATAAATCAGATATGTGTCTGCAAATACTACCTTGTTTCTCTGAGAAACCGTGTCTCAGTTACTCTTCTCTTGTTGCTGGGACAAAATACCTGACACGCAAAATGAAGTAAGAAAGGTTTATTTAGCTCACAGTCAGTGGTGGTTTCAGTCCATACTCAACTGGCTTCAAGACAGAGTGGCACATGGCAGAGAGAAACTTTTCATGGCGGTGGCAAAAAGCAAAAGGGCGATGGGGGGAGCAGTAGCAATAATGGCAGCAGAGGGCAAGTCTGTCTCCCTTAAACTGCATTCTGGCCATCCACCCCAGGCTGGGTGTAGGACGCACACCCATAATCCCCGCAGCACTCACATGCACAATCCCAGCAGATCTTGAGTTAATCACACACTCTAGAAGTCCGCCCCATAACTGCATGCAGCTTGCAGTGGGGAGGGGGGCAACTGGAAAAAAACCTTAATACTGAAGTGTAAATAAGGACCAAAATGTATAATAGATATTGTGAAATAGAAAGGAAATGTTCAAATGGGAAGGGGCAGTAGGGAGAAGGGGGAAAGGAAGAAAGGCAAAAGAAAAAAAAAGGATGAGAAAAGAAGGCAAAAATGGAAACAAAGCTTTGTAAATGAAAAGAGGCACTGAAAGCAGGGGAGGGGAATGAGAAAAACAGAATCTAGTTATGTCATGTACTGATATGCAAATATTCAAGTTCCCTATAATGTTGTCATTATATATACTTAAAGTGTTCCAGTAAATTTAATTTTAAAGATATTGTGCTTATAGGTGAAACAGTTTGTTGCTAGTATGGAGATCTCTTAGTCTGAATATCAGTGATTCCCTCAGGGTATGGGTAACTTTTTGCCTGTTACAATATCCAGCCACATCTATTAATTTTTTTTTTCATATCTATTAGCTTGACAGGAGGGAATGCGGCGTAACTGGCCCAGTACTCAGTTCTCCAGGAATGGACTGCAGTATTGTTAATGTTACAAAGATAATTTAGGTGTTTGCATTCAGAGAAAAATGATTAATAGCATCACCTGTATAACCTTGGTAATATCAAGTAAATTATCAACAGTAATATTGTCCAAGATAAATTGGATGCTGTATACATAGCAACCAATATTGTCCCATCCTTTTCTTATCTTTGAGAAGAAATTTACAATTATAGCATATATATAGCATTTTACAATTTTATATACATTTTATATATAGCATTTTACAATTATAGTATATATATATATATATATATATATATATATATGCTATTTGTACAAGGTCTCACTACACAGCTCAGACTTACAGTGATCCTCCTGTCTCAGCCTCTCCAGTGCTGGGATTACAGGCCTGTGCCACGATACCCGTTTTCATTGGCCATTCAGTATACCCAGGGGCAGGGCCGGCATGGCATATGGTGCCCGGGATCTAAGCTGGTCCTTGAGTTTGCCTAAGCAGGCACTTAGTCTGCTGAGCTATCTCACGGGGTGAGAACCAAATACTGACATACAGCAAATATCTACTAAATGCAGTAAACATACCTCCACTAGTGATAAAGAATTAACTGAAGTAGCAGATTTAACTATCTAAAGATAAAAGTTTAATTTTTTTTACTATTAATGACAGGGGATTGAGAATACGAGAATGTAAAAATAATAACTTGAAAAATTAAGCAGTAAGAGATGAAAAGGAAGAGAGAAAAGGGAGAAAAAGGATCCTACTAGGGAGTAGAAGGACATTTGTAGAAGTAGATCAAGGTAACTAAAAAAATAAGAAATAGACGATAAAAGGAAAAAAGGAAGAAAAAAATAATATGGAGAATGAATAGAAAAAAAAAAAGAAAAAGCGAGTAAGAAGAAGAAATTTTTAAAAATGAGTCCAAAGAGAGGAAAATGAATTTTTCCTCTGTATTTTTGAATCTTTTCTTTCTAGGATCTGCAGTTTGGCAGAGCAGCAATCTACGGGTTTCTTCACCAAGACTTATGAGCTGTGGGTTTATGAAACATGTCTTCCATTGCAGGATCCAGTATCCATAGCACCCAGCCTGTGGCAGTGTCCACATCAACACGTGTCCTTGCCACCCGGGTGGACGGGGAAGCAGTTAGACCTCAGATCTGTGCAGGATGCAAGCAGCAGGCAGCCGCTTGCAGACCCAGCCGCTCTGAGAGCTACGCAGGCTCTCCCTGTGGGCAGTGGGGCCTGTGTCCTTTCCACCCTCAACTTAAACATCTCAAGGAATCTCTTCTAGCCTAGTTCCTGTCTGTGGCGTCTCTGGTGGCTATCTTTCACCCAGTCACTGTCAGAGGTTAACACTCAGAGCCTTGAAGTAAAGTGCTGTTTTTATTTTTATTTTTATTTTTTTATTGGAAGTCTTCAATTTAGAGAATCAACCCCTTCTCGAAATGGTGACTGCTGAAGCAGTTGCTGTTGGCAGTACAGTGGGCGCCCACTCTTGAATCTCTCTATGACTGTTGCCTGCTGTGTGAAAGGAGACACCTCAGAGCAAGACCCTGCTCCGTCTCTGCAGGTCATGAAGGCCAATGGCTCTCCCTGGATCATCCTGTCCTGGGTGCTTACATTTTTGGGGGGAACACCTGCTTCCCTTTGCAAGAGTAGTGAGTGAGCTGTGAGCCAGGGAGAAGGTCTGGGTGCTTTTGTTGTTTTCTCTGCATTGTGGACTATTTTTCCAACTGCTCTATAACTTCTAATTTTTCCTATCAGCTCCTTTCTGATTCCCAGCAATCCAATCAATCTCAATCTCTCTCTCTCCCTCCCTCCCTCCCTCCCTCTCTCTGTCTCTCTCTCTCTGTTTCTCTCTCTGTCTCTCTCTCTCTCTGTCTCTCTCCCCTCCCCCTGCAGGTTCTTATTTCCAGTGTCTGGATTCCACATAAAGACACTGAATTTTGCAGCTAATCACCACTCCACCTTTTTCCTTCTCCTATTGATGAAGTTTTGAGAGTGTGACAGAGCAAGTTGCTATAAATATTCACATAACACACACAAGTCACTGTCTATAATATTCTTTGTTTTTGAATAATACCTGGAAGTAGAATGGCTACATTGGGTAGTAGTAGGTGTATATTTAACTCTCAAAAAAACTGCCAATCTGTGCCAATTTGCATTACCAGAGAAAGTGAATGTCAGTTCTAATCCTTCTCTTGTCTTGTTAAAAAATTAACTGTTGCCTAATTTTTGGATTGTTTGTATTCTTGAGTTTTCCAGAGTTCATTATATGTTTCAGATATAAACTTCTCATACAAAAACTTTGTACATATTTTCTCTACTCTGCCTCTGCAGTCTGTATTTCATTATCTTAATAGTATCTTTAAGAAGACAGGAGGTTTTAACACTGCTGAAGTCCAATTTATCAATTTTTAAATTTTTTAAAAAATTGTTTGAGCTTTTGCCATTGTATCTAAAAAATCATTGCTTATACATGGGCCACAAAGATTTTCTCTTAATGTTTTCTTTAAAACATGCCATGGGGGGGGGGAATTAGTTTTGGGGCTGGGCTGATGGCTCAGTGGAATAAGCGCTTCTCTGGCAAGTGCAAGGGCCTAAGTTCAATCCCTGGTTCCACCAAAAACAAACAAACAAACAAACAAACCATGCTATAGGGGCTGGCAAGATAGCTCAGTGTCTAAGCGCCTGCCTGGCAAAGGCAAGGACATGAGTTCGATCCCCAGTATTACATGGTGTGCTGGCTCTGGAACCCCAGGCATGCTGTGCCAGCCACTGAAACTAGGTGCAGGTGGTGCATATCTGTAATCCCAGTGCTGAAGCGGGTGAGACAGGAGGATCACTACAAGTCTGAACTGTGTAGAAAGACCTTGTAATAAATAGATAGAAATTTAAAAAAGGAATTCATCTAAAACACGTTATAAGCCAAATATGGTGATGCACATCTGTAATTCCAGGTACTCTGGAGACTGAATAAGGAGGATTGCAGGTTTGAGGCCAGCTAGGGCAACTTAGACCCTAATTTACAAAAAACCTGAAGGTGAGTGTCTGCGTAGCATATGTAAGTCTCCGGCTTCAGTCTCCATACTAGGGGAAAAAGTGTTACAGTTTTAAGTTATACATTTAAGTCTATGGCCATGTTGAGTTAATTTTTGTATATTGTTCAAGGTATGAATCAAAGCAGGTTTTTTGTACATGATATCTAATGGTTTTAGCACACTTTACTGCAAAACAATTGTCTAGCAAATTGCTTTACCTCTTTGTCATAAATCAGTTCTCCCTCTAGGTAGGACCTTATTTCAGAATTTTTTCTTTTGTTCCCTGGATACTTTTGTCTGCCTTGTGTCGAGAACACAGTGTCTTGATTCCTGAGGCTTTCTAGTGTGGCTTGGAATTCGCCTGTGGTAACTCTCCAACTTTGTTCTTCTGAATTTGTTTGTGGCTTGCATAATCATTAATACTTTCATTCGAGATCCTACTTATGGAGATCCTTTTGAGTGAACTTAATCCATTTCCTATCCTTATTCCCACAAAGTCCCTTACAGATTTTTTAAAATGGTATTTTCTCTTTTAATGTATAGATTGTTTTCTAGTTCCATCAGGACTGGTGTAGTTCCTCAGTCACAGCTTAACATGGAACCACTAAGCAGGCACTTCCTGAAGGGTCCAGGCAAGAGCGGCAAGACATGACTTTGCTTTGCCTTGAATTAGCTTTGACCTACAATGAGTTATCTCTGGAGAATACACATGTGCCAGCAGAATAGGCCCCAGGGGTCCTGTCCTTACGAATCACCATGCTAAGTTGTAGTTTAATAATTTATTTATACCTCTCGCCTTCAGATTCTGATCCTTCCCATCTCTTAGGGTCCAGGGGTTCCTCAAGCTTTCTTGATCCCACCAAAACAGAGGGCTGGGTCCCACCGAGAGCCTTCCTTTCATTGGGGGCCTTTACAGATGTGAGCTTTTCCCATCCTTGCCTCTGCTCGTCTTAGTTCTTGACTTTGCCCCCTTGCTTGACCTGAAGATTATGACCATCAGCTAACAGCTCTCTAGCTGTTTCCTGGCCCAGTCATAAAGTTACATAATTCTTACCTGCTTCCTTTATAACACAGACAACAGCACTGCTTACTTGGTAATCAGATGATTATAGCCCATGGAGAGTTTTTTGGTTTCTTTTATAGTGCTGGGGGTTGAATCCAGGGCCTTATGCAAGCGTGGGAAGCTCTGTACCAATGAGCTGATAATTACATGATTGTACTTACCAAATGTGGAGTCTTTCAAGTTCCCATTCAGTCTATATAGCAGTGCTATTAGACAAAGGTACTATTATTTGTTCTCATTATACAGATGGGGAAACTGAGGCAGTGAGGCTCATTATGCTTCCTCACTATGTGTAGCCAGTAGGAAGTGGAGCTGGGGTACAAGCGCCTGTGCCTCCTTCTGGCCAGAGCCAAGTATCCTGGCATGTTCCCAGTTGCATCCTCTCCTAGCTCATCTATCACCTCACTCCCCTCATCCTTCCCCCTCGTCCTTCTCTTTCCCACTGAGGTACTCTTCCCCAAGTAGGTATCTCCAACTCTCGCTAGGATGCCAAAGTTTTCCAAACCTTTTTCTGCTGTCAGACTCTGATTTTACAGATTCAAATATTAATAGCTCATGAGCTCTGTGTGAATGAGAACTTCTCTTCCCTCCAAACCTGCTCTTCGGGCCGACTTCTCTGTTCCATTACACACATACCCCAAACCACAAACTGGCAGTGGCACAATTCAGATTGTAGTTTCAAAACCCAGTTCTGTCGCTCACTGGTTAGGATACTTTGAGCCTCAATTTCCAAACTTAAAAAGTGAGGATAGTAGTCCTATCTCATAGGGTTGCTTTTGGGGCTAAATAATTTTGCTAGTATCTCAAAAATAAGTAATTTCTGTTATTATCTTTATTATCATCCTTTATCGTCATTAAAATCAACGTCATTGTTATCTCCTGATAGTGTCATCTTTTCAGAGCTCCTTAACATCCTGCACCCTCAGCATCTGCATTTCTGACACATTCCCAGGCGCTGCTGGTCTGGAGCCCAACCTTGGAGAACCACTGGATTGCGGGAAAATGGCAAGGGCGGAGAAAGTGGCCACCGACTGGGGACCAGGTTCCCTCGCAGAGCTGTGCTGGCCGGGTGGCTGCTGCACCTGTTGCTTTCACTGCCAGCTCTGAAACCACACTACTTCTGCCACAGGCTGAACACGCAAAGCCAGGAAGCTGTGCTGAGGGGGCTCAGTACCCACAAATTTAGAGATCCCCTAGACCTAGATCTAGTGTCTTTGTCTCCCGTGCTGGAGAGTATCTGAAGCTGCATCCAGAGAGGGGTGGCCAGAGCCCAGCTGGGAACATCTTCAAAGGTGGAGCATGAATGAAGCTTGGCGCATTCCAGGGCCGGCCAGCGGCATGCTCAGCAGGATAGAGGGGCCTCCAGTCAAACGGAAAGAGCCAAGAGGCCAGCACCTGCTAGCTGCTGTTTGTGGCTTGTGTGATTACGTGGTTGCCTTGTTTGTTTTGGGTCTTTTATGATTTTACTGGGGTTTTTTTTGGCTGAATTGTTTTTTAGGGGAGGTTTATTTTTTGTTTTTGGTGCCAAGGACTGAACCCAGGGCTTCCAGCTTGCTAGGCAAACATTCTGCTGCTGAGCCAAATCCCCAACCCCTTGTGCGATTAGGTGGATGGTTGTCCAAACTGCCTTTGAACACAGCCATACAATTTTGGGCTATTATTAGTGATTCTGATTTACATTGGCTTCTTATTTTTAAAAAAATTATTTGATTTTTAAATCATTTATTTATTTGGTACAAGGTCTACTATGCAGTACAGACTCACAGTGATCCTCCTGCCTCAGCTTCTCCAGTACTGGGATTATAAGTGTCACCACTACACCTAATTTTGTGGCTGGCACAACATGGTATGCCCAGGGTTCTGGGGCGGGCATGGCATGTGGTATGGGGGATGAATACGGGTTCTTGTGCTTGCCAGGCAGGTACTTAGACCACTGAGCTGTCTTCCCAGCCCCACCACTGGGTTATTCTCAACAGCAGAGCTTGCCTACTTATTCATTTTTGAGGTAGGGTCTCACTATGTAGCTCAGGTTGGCCTAGAACTTATAGTTATCCTCCTGCCTCAGCCTCTCAGGTGCTGGAATTACAGCAGTGTACTACCACACGTTGTGTGACGGTGGATCTTATTTAACTGTCATTCCTTCTCATTTCAATAAAATTTTGCCCTATAACCAGCAGAAACTAGTTCTAATGTAGAATAAGGAAAGAAGTGCTTGCTTTTTTCTCCTCTAAGGGGAGACTACTTGGGGTCACTCATTTGCTGTCAAATCATGACAACCTGCGCAAAAATCGGGGCAGCCCGTGAGCACAAGCGCCTGGGCAAGGGCTGCACCTGCTGGCCTCGCAGGTGCTCAGTGTGCACCTGCATTAGCTACACTGCCAGGCATAAGCTCCTAGTTCAGGGAGTACTTAGTACTATTTTTTGTGTGGAACACATACAAATGGGGGAAAGGAAAGTGACCAGGTGCCATTCTGGCTTATGCATGTAAGGAAAAGAAATAGAAAACAACAATATCCAATTGTATTTTTCTCAAATTTGGCTAAGTTTTGAGGGAAGTTTGTTTTTTTTTTTTTTTTTTTTAATGTATTTGGTACAGGGTCTACAGGGTTTCACTACCAAGGTCGGATTCGTAGTGACCCTCCTGTTTTCAGCCTCCCAAGCATTGGTATTACAGGTGTGGGCCACCACACCCAGTCTCAGTCATCATCTCAGCATGCCCCAGGTGTTGGCCAGCATGTGGGGGATCGAACCCCAGTCCCTGCATCTGCCTAAGGAGGTGCTTTAATCTGCTGAGCTATTTGGCCAGCCCTGGAAGTATTTTCTAAAGTTGAAAGGCTTTTTCTTCCATGTAAGATGAATGAAGAAATTTGGGGACCCAGGTAAACTAAAAATCTATCATAATGTTTATGAAAAAATAAGAGCATTCATGTGGGAAGTAGACTGCAGTTGAAGCTGAAACAATGATTTAAGTGTCTTTTATATTTCTGAGCATTGCGACGTCAAAGTGAAGAACACACTGGTATCTTATACCAACGACAGAATTCTCAAGGATGCCCTGGTGAGCAGGTGTACTGATTATGCTACAAAATGTACCAGTATATTGTGGACTGCTACCCTGTAGGTCTTTTCTCCAAATATAGTCTTCTGTGTAATGTTCTGCTCCCGAAAGCAAGCAATTTGTAACATTGGATTCTTGAGTGTATCATTAAGCCTCTCCAAACACAAATGCATTTACTATGCATTAGAAGTACGGCTGCTTATCTGTGTGCCTGGTCATACCAGCAAATACGGGATCTGAGACGATGTGACAGGTAACTATCCCTGACGCTGAGCAAGGGAAAGGGATGCTTGAGGTAGACTCCTAACTGGATGTTTGGGTAAGTGACAGCCACACTGAACTGCTAGGGCAAAGGTGTCTCCGCACTCTGGTGTACTTGGGACTCCAGGGCTGGAGGAGTAGAAGTTGTTTGTTCACTCTATGCAAAACAAGAGGTGTAAAGGTATCACAGATGACTCAGAATTTGTAACTGCCTGGTTAGGCCTGATGAGCCCTATCTATTATAATCTTTCAGAGCCAAATGCAAAGGCTCATTAATCATCTGCCTGCAACATTCCTGCTTATTGTGCTGTTTGTCACTGCAAAACCTAAACTTTTCTGTCCTGAGTTTTTCCTGAGCTTGAGAGAGCCACCTCCTAAGCCTTTGAGAAAGATCACAGCCGTGTGTGCTTCCTGGCTGTGCCTGGGTTGTAATGCAGAAGTATAACCTGGCGGTTGTACCATGTGGCTGCAGAAACTGCCAGAGCACCAACGTCCTTCCTGCCACGAGCCCTTCTGCCATTCCAGGCACGCGTGCTCCCTCTGTGGTCGCTGTCTTTATAGGAACAATTCTCTGTCACAGGGCAGGAGAGTGACATACATTGACAACAGTGAGTCAAAGCTCGGAACTCTGAGGTCTCTGCTGCCATTGAATCACTGTCCTGTTTGTGGAGGGTCCTGTCAGGTGTTTGCTAGCAAGAGTTTGTGTCTGCTTGTTTATTTTTGTAGAAAGAGCTACTTTAAAATCTGAGACATTTCCTACCTTTGAGTTAGGCTGGAGCACATTTCCAACTATAATTATGGGCAGCATCTGTACAAGGGTGCAGAGAGTCTCATCCAGGTCATGGTCTACTAGCATAGTGCAGTGGTGACTTCAGAGGGTGGCCAGATTTATGACAAGAAGCATTTCTGAGTTCTGATCATATTTGCTCCTCGGAAACAGAGATCTGGGTTTGTGGGTGAAGGGATTTGGTTGGAGCATGGTCTTTGTAGTTGGGGATATATATGTGTTCAGAGCTGGTCTGGTTTGCCTCTCCCTCCAGCCTCCATTTCTTTGTCTGGGAAGTGGTTCTTATCCTGAGGAGGGTGTAAGGAGCTGAGCCAACCTGCATAAGTAGTGGTACTAATCCTCCTGCAGCCCTTGCTTGCTACATCCCAGGTACTGTTCTTTCATTAAAACTCACAGTCATGCCTCAGAGCATCAAGGCCGCACCAACGTTGTTATTGCCATCTCTCAGGAAGGAAGTGGAGACACAGAAGGGTTAGAAATGCACCCAAGCTCACTCATTTGTGAAGCAGCAGACCTGGCATTTGAACCGATTTCAGACCATAGAGCTCATATTCTTAATCATGACAACAAGCTGCCACTGATAAGACAGTCTTAGGAAGTATATGCTTGTGAAGGGCTCAGAAAACATCAGTAGGGTGCCGAGTAGATTGACCATATTTCTTACCTCTATTGGCTATGCCAAGAGGCATGGGGGACCCTTTATGGGCCTAATGGTGTAATTATATTTCAGTATCTGCAGAATCTGGGGGACACTGGTTCCAGAAACTTTGTGGATATCAAAATCCGCAGATGCTCAAGCCCCTGGTATGAAATGGGTAGTATTTGCATGGACCCCAAGTGCATCCCCCTGTAGACTTTCAAGTATCTCTAGAAGCACTGGTTAAACTATCTTTTTATGGGGATAATAATAAAAATGTGTACATATTCAGTGGATATGCAGGGTTTTTTCCTAAATATTTTTTAAATCTCTCGTTGGTCAAATTCATAGCTATGGAATTGGTGGATATGAAGGATTAATGCAACAATTTTTTTTTTTTTTTTGTGGTACCGGGGATTGAGCTCAGGACCTTGCGCTTGCCAGGCAAGCACTTATTCTACTGAGCTATCTCCCTGGCCCAATATTAAGGATTAACTCTCCTATCTATTTAGTTGGGGCAACTGAAAATCTAGGAGGGCCTCAAGCCAAGTCAGCCTGGGGATGGTAAGATGCTATCAGCTTGCTATTAAATTGGGCCAAGCCAGTGTTGAGTATTACAGGCCATGTGGGGAGCCCCCCCCCGCCCCCCAGGAAGCAGGACAGCAGGGCTATGGCTGGAAGGGGACCCTAGACCTGTACATGTGCATCTACAGAGGAGGATGGAAAACTGGTGACTTCAGGTCCCAGGGGAAGAGAATGGGTAGATGTTGGATCTGCCTATGTCTCGGGTGCATTCACATTTGGAGACTGAATGTGAGAAGACAAAGTGACTCCCAGCCCCTGACTCACTGTTTTAGAGGGTATAGTAATGTGTTCATTGTAGACCACTGCCCATAGGATGAGACATCATGTTTACATTTGCAGATGTCAGTGATTGTTGGCTTTTCCCCTCAGAAGGCTAGAGATGATAACATTCTAATGCTGAAGCATGCTTTGAATTTTTACTTTATATGTGCCTCTGGTTTATAACTGGTCAAGTGATGCAAAGATAATAGAAACTTCTGTGCCTGCCTTCAGGGAGCTCACATTCATTGGAAGAGGCTAACACTGGCAGGGTAATGTAAACCAAAGAGTAAACTGGGGGTGGGGGGGTGGCTCATGCCTGTAATCCCAGCGCTGAGGAAGGCTGAGACAAAAAAATCAAGTTTGAATCCCACCAGGGCAATTTAGTGAGACCCTGTCTCAAAATTAGAAAATAAAAGGGTCTGGGGATGTAGCTTAGCAGTAGCGTGCCCACTGGGTTGATCTCCAGTACTGCCAAAATAGAAAAAAGAGTAATCTGGAGGAAAGCACTGGGGTCGCAGGAGCTGTGGGAAGAAGCTAACCATCAGGAGATGGTGGGATCAGGGATGGTTAGGGATACCTGCTGATGTCAGTCCTCAAGGTAATAGGAGGCGAGCCTGTAGACAGAGTGTTATGGTTTGTGTCTAGTTGTCCCCCCAAAGCCTCCCTCATGTACTCTTGGGGTGGCTCCTGGAGTTTGTGATTGATTACTGTGGGTGTGGCTGCTGCACCTGCCCTGGGGCAGGTAATTTGCATTGCAATGTAAGGAGGGAAGAGAAGCTAGCTGCTTGAGCTGCTGCTACCTCTCCCTGGCGCTCTTGCTCTTTGCTGCCACCCTGAAAGGTTGCCCTCTGCCATGTGCTGCTCTGTCTTGGAGCCAGCTGAGTATGGCCTGAAACCTCCAGTAACTGTGAGCTAAATAAACCTTTCCTTCCTTCATTTTGAGTGTCGGGTATTTGTCCCAGCAACAAGAGAAGAGTAACTAAGACACAGAGCTAACAGGAAGACAAGAGATGAACAGCTATGATTTGTTGGAGTCCAACATTTCAGGCAAGGTGAGGTAAATCATAGCTTGGGCCAGCAGTAACATACAGAGGAGCTTGGGCTTTGTTGCCTGGTCAGCAGGGAAGGTGCCTCTGAGATGCTTTGTAAAATAGTTCCTTTCTACCAGCTCATATCAGCATGGAGGATGAAATTTACAGGGACAAACTGAGTCAGGAAGACCTGCCGCAGTAAGCCTGAGTGAGATTCCAAGGATGTGAGCTATGACTGAGATCGTGGGAAGACAGGGGGCTTAGTTCCTTTTATTTTGCTATAAATAATACTTGAAATTGAGTAATCTATTAAAAATATTTACTCCTTTCTGCTCCAGAGGCCAAGACTGAGGCACCAGCATTCTGTGAGGAATTCCATGGTGGAAGACAGAAGGGCAAGAGATGGGAGATGAGGGAAGCAGAAGGTGCCAAACTCATTTTCACAACAGCTTACACTTGTGACAATGAGTGCTTCCTACAGTGGTGAATCCACCCACGAGTGCAGAGCCCTCATGGTCCAAGCACCTCTTACTGGGCCCTATCTCCCAACACTGCTGTATTGGGGATGATGTTTCTGACACATGATCTTTTTTTTTTGTATAAGGAACTAAACTCATGACCTCGTGCTTTCCAGGCAGGTACTTGTGCTGCTGAGCTATCTCCTCGGCCCTGGCACATGATTTTGAGGGTCACATTCAAACTGTAGTGTCAGGTAAATAAATGACCAGATGTAGTATTTGATTGGTTGCAATGCAAGGTGTTGGGAAACAAAGACTGAGATGGCAAGAGTCACTCTCTGGTTTCTCACCTGGCCAGGTTTCCCACTATCTACTGGCCAGGTAGATGGTGGCACTATCTACTGGGTTCAAAATTATGGTGGTAGAGGGTGCAGTTAGAAAGGAGGAATAACTTTGATGTCCTGTAATGTGAGAAGATAATTATTATTAATAAACAACTGTATATTTCAAGATAAGGAATAGAAAAGGTATTGAATGTTCTCAACACAAGGATGATAATTGTCTATGGTAATATATACACCAATCTCTAGTTCTGGTCACATACATGTATTGAAATGTCACATTGTTCACCATAAATATGTATTCCGGTGTGTCAATAAAAATAATTGAGGGGGATTCTAGGATGGAATCAGAAATAATGAGGTCAGTCACGAGCTGTTACACTTGAGGGTCCTGCTGGGTATTTAGGTAGAAGGTGCAGGAAGGGGTTCCAGAGGCCTTGGTGACCATCAGTAGCACCTTGTAGGTGTTGGAGCCTTGGGGGTGCAATGAGCTCAGTGAGAAGAGTGTATGGGGGCCAGGCTGCTGCTGCAGCAAGGGTGCTTGACAATCCTGCAGCCTCAGTCTGGGGTGGCTCAGCTCCAGATATCTGTTGCTGAGCAGTACGGAGCTTCTGGGCAGAGATGCTGCCATAGCTAGATGGACAGTGAAGAGGGACCACAGAGGGCCTGCTTCCCAGATCCGGGACATTGTGACCCAGTGCTAGTTCTGTCTCAGAGTTGGGGAGGAGGATGGGGCTTGGGGAAGAGATGGCAGTCACAGCCCTTTACAAGCCACAAGACCTTGCTTGTAAAATGAAGATTTAGGCTGTTACAGAAATATGATTAGAGGTCCTGTTCACTGGGGTGGGGGCAGCTGTTTCTAAGCAGATGAATGGGAATGGGTGGAGACACCAGGGAGGGCTTCTCAAATCATTAGCATCTTCCTCCTCCCATGGCCATGGGTGGTCTCACAAGCCATAGGTGTGGGTCAAGTCTGGGAGTGGTGGAGGCTGCAGCAGGGACCACATGGAAAAGCCAAAGTGATTCTGGTACTTTCTCATCAGGCGGAGAAGCACTGCTAATGGGAATCAAGCTTTGGGCCCCTCCTTTGTCTTTTGTTCTCCTACTTTGAAACATTTTCCACCAGCATTTCAAAGACACTTTCACCAGCTTACAGCAATCCAATCCACTTCATAGAATTTCTATATTTTTATCCACAGCATAGTTAAATAATTATATAATTATCATTCAGTCATATGTTGCGTTAGGAAGGCAAGTGAAGCATCCAAATGCATGGTGCTCTTTGGAAAACATCATGAAATATTAAGGTGTTCATTTCTATTAAATGATCTAAGCACAATTTTACGGGCAGAAAGTATGACTTGGTAATATATGTGTGCAATTTAAAATTACCACCAGCTAACTCTGAGGAAAAAAATCAAGCTGTCAGTTACCAAGCCTAATTGATTATTTCTGTTTTTCTGCTAATATTTGTCAGCTACCCTCATTTATTGTATCCGTATTCCCTGGCAGGCAATAGGAATAGGTGCCAAAGTTTTAAGGAAAATTTAAAAAAAAATTTACAATGAAATCTATTGAAGTTGAGATGCCTTTAGGGTGCTCATTTGAAGCTGGTATTAACCGCGATGGTTTAATTTTACCTGTGGGGCCACCATGTCCAGATTGTGAAATCTTATGAAATAAGTTCAGAGGCACAGTGTGAGAACTTCTGTCTTAAAAGACTCACATTTCCATGGTTGAACAGCAGCTCTGTTTATATATAATTTTGCATCTCTTAAAAGATGGGGCTTGTTCTGAGATGTGTATCACTGGGAGAGTTTGTCCTTGTGCAGACAACACAGTGCACACTGACACTAACCTAGATGGTGGAGCTGCCTACACTTGTAGGCTCTGGGGTATAGACTACTGCTCCTAGTCTACTGGCTGTACAACATGCTATTGTACTGTATACTGGAAGCTGTTATAGTCAGAGTTTGCAAGGGAATACATTTAATGCAGGACACAAAATTTATAGGATTATTTTATAATATTCACCCAAGTCAAATGCAGAAGAGTACCAGAGACCTGTCCACATACTAGAAACCTGAAGAATTCAGCTGAGGGCCTGGATCCCACAGCAATGAGCTGCATGAGCCCAGCTGGAGGCCTAGAGCCCATGACAATGTCTCATGCAAGTCTGTATGAAGATCTGCACTGGGAGGGTCCGAAGGTCAGTGGTGGAAGCTTCAAAGTCTACTCCAGTAGGATGAAGGATCGCTGCCAGCAGGCTCAGGGTTTGCACTAGAGCCAGGAAAGGACACTTAAGGTAAGAATCAGAGCTCCTCAAGGGAACTGCAGCCATCTTTAGCCACAGTGAGGCCTGAGCTCTTCTGATGATAAGAACAACTGAGTTCGTATCAAGAAAATCAGTGCAACAAGCTTCTCCAGGAGAATCAACAGCACACCATCTTCCCCTCTGGTTCTTTTTTTTTCTATGTATTTAGTACAGGGTCTTTTTTGTGTGTATTTAGGGTCTATAGGGTCTCACTATACAGATTGGATTCATAGTGATCCTTCTGTTTTCAGCCTCTCAAGCACTGGGATTACAGGTGTGCACCACTACACCCAGTCTCAGTTGCCCTCTCAGCACACCCCAGGGGTGGGGCTGGCACAGCACACTGGGGATCGAACCCTGGTCCCTATATCTGCCTAAGCAGGCATTTTAATCCTCTGAACTATCTGGCTGGACCTTTGGTTCTCTTTTTTTGCTGCTGGCAACAATCATCAGATAGACCTTAAATACCCAGGACCATACTGATTCAGTTGAGCTGGGTGTTACAAGTTGAGTATTAGTTAATCCACCACAGCTGTTGTAACATGATGGTATTTGTGTATCTAAGCATACCTAAATATAGAAAAGGTACAGTATAAGTACTAGGCAATGGGACTTTTTCAGCTCTTTTATAATGTTTGGAACCACTGTGGGTACGTGGTCCACTGTTGACCAGAACATCACTGTGCTGCAAAGTCCTGACCCAAGTTTGGTGTGGGCTTTGTGTCTAATGAGAGTTCAGTCAAATCAAGGGCTCCTTCCATGTGTTTTGCTCTGGATACTTGGTCCCTGGCTTTTTTCTACTCTGGAATTTTCTCTTTCAGCATATCAGAAAGTATTTGTTCTGAGCCCAGTGTGCAGGCCATTTGTTGATGTCATTGTTCTCAGGGCTGGAAGGATGTGTAGAGGCTTCTTCAGTGCTAGCACTATCCCCAAATCCCCAAAGGGATCTCCTGTTCTGCTGGGAATACCTGCAGGATCGGGAACACATTACTTCTCAGACAAAATACTTTCACAAAAGTTTTAATTCTCGTCCCCATTGTCTAGCATCCCCATATCTCCATCTCTGCTTGGTTTCTGCTGTCAGCTCTCTCCCCTTTCACACTACTATTTGGGCACCTAACAGGATCACACTGTGCTCAGGGTTCAGGTTTTAGAGTCATTTGGGTTAGAATCCAAACTCTGTTTATTTTCACCATTTACTATCTGTGTGACCCTCAGCTATCATTCATCCCAAATGGGAGAGCATTAGACTCTAGGATTATTCTGAGCCAGAAGTAGCGGAAGGGCTGCTGGACACGTGGGAAGCTGTCGACAGCTTAGATTCAATTATCCTCTCTCCTAGTCTGCAAATCTCTGCGGGTAGGGATCTCTTCTTGATAGCCTTAAACCTCTCTGTAACAGTCACAGGCAAAGTTCTTATCTGGGACATTTAATGAACACATGACAGGAAAACAAGAAAGGCAGGAAGTGTGGATACTTATTTAAGTATCTGCGTTCATCCGAAGGTGTAAAAATGTAAAAGCAGAGTTCAAAAAAAGAGAAAGAGAAAAGATAGGCAGAGCAGAAAATGAAAGCAGAGCAGAATGCCATGGGCAAGGGTGAGCTGGGAAGGCAGTGGAGAAAAGGCGGGAACTCTAGCCGGGTGGGGGAGGGGGAGAGAAGGCGCATAGACACATGAGAGCTGTCAGTAAAGGTGAAGAGCAGCGCAGCGCTACGAGTGGGATGGGGAGCTAGCTGCTAGGCTAGCCCAGTGCAGGCGCGTTGCTAAAAAGGGAAAGAACTTCTTTTGCCCGCCCTGCGAATTGTTAACTTAGCCTGCCCATTTCCAGTCATCTTTTCCCCCACTCTCCTGGCCACTTGGATGAGGGCTGCAGCAGCCTCTGTGGATCTGCGAACGAGGATGCTCGCTCCTGGCTTCGCTGTTTCTGCTGGAGCTGCTTCCTGCCCTTCCTCTCCTTTCTGTGTGGCTATGCTTGCTCATGCGGGAGCAGGAAATGAGTGCATTCTTTTCTGCAATTAGTCCTCCAAAGGTAAAACAAAGCAAGCAAGCAAGCCTAAGTTTAGCAATAGCCACAAATTTTGCTATTTATAGAAGCCAGAAAAGAAAGGAGGAGGCTTTTAAACTCTGCCTCTCTGAATTAAGATTTATGGGAATTCATCCCAGGCTGCCTTGTGTAAACTCTGCACCTCAAAATTAACTTCAAAGTTTATTAGATTTCAACCTGGACAAAGAATCCTTTGGCCACTGTTGACTGACCATCAAACCATCTTCTGGAGAGAAAACTGGGAAAGTCGGAGAAGGTGGGATGCTCCCAATGAGCTACTGCATCACTAGAGTGCATAGCAGTAGCCAACTCAGGCCATTCCGTACCATACGTAGGAAATGGTGCACTCCGTAAGTTAAAGATTGTAAATGTTGGATGCACTGCAGAGGTGTGGCAAAGGTGACGTCCATGTCCACAGTCAGCAGTGCCATGGAAATCTGTTTCCTTTTCCTGGAGAATCAGCTGCTAAACATTTACCAGCAGCCTCTGTATATAAACAAAGCCCAAGAGGAACCAGTCAGCTTGCTAGACTGAACACAGCCAGACACACAGATAAGCTTAGGTGTGCCACGTGTTCCTTCCTTATGGAAGCCTGATGGGAGAGGCCTATGGTGATGTTGCTGGCTCTTCTCTTTCATGACTTTCTTTCCTCCTAAAGTGGAGGCCTCCAGTTGCAAAGTCTTAGTTAACAGATTACACATGGCTGATGGGATGAAAAGTCCACAAAATGGGATTTTCTGAGGTGAAAATTCATGGTGTTCCTGTAACTAGCTGCTCCCGACTCCTGGTGGCAGTTGGAAGCAGGCAGGGATCTCTTGGAAGTGTGAGACTGGATTTTAGTGTCCTCATCCCAAAACTGAATTCTGGCTCCTCTCTTTTCACCTTTGACACAGAGCCGTGCTGCTGAGGCAGGAGTTTCCCCTCCTAGTAGGGCTTTTGCATGTTTTGGGCATTGCTCGCCGTACATCCCCAAACTGCAAGCTCTGCAGTCCACTTGACGTCTTGTGTGCTTTTTTAGCTGAAAGATGGCCCAACATCCTCAAGTGGAGTGTCTAGATTCTGAGCAGGTGAGACCCCTGCTGCTCGCTTTGTTAATTCCAAAGACAACAGCATGGTTTAAGAGAAAAGGAATGGAATTAGGATTACAGAACTTTGAAGTCAGAAGATTAAGGTTCATGGGACTGAGGATACAGCTCCACAGTGGGGTGCATGCTCAGCACATGAGTATGCAGAAGGCCCTGAGTTCAGTCCCCAGCATGTGAAGAGGAAAAGGTGGTCAAAGGAGAGGGGCAGAGGGAGGAAGAAGAGGAGCCAGTGACAGCTCAGATTCAGAGCAAACCTAATAGCTAGTGTAGAAGTCAAAAGGGGGCTGAGGGCTTACTGAGCAAGTGTCCTGGAGGCTTTCTCCAGAAATGGATTTGTCCCCCAGCTGCCACCAGGAGTTGGGGGCAACTAGTTACAGGAACACCATGAATTTTCATAACAGACTTGGGGTGATATTTAGACCCATGTATACAGGTTGAACATCACTAATCTGAAAATGTAAAATCAGGAATGCTCCAAAAGCTGAAAGGTTTTGAGTGCCCATGTTTCCAGACAGTGATCTCATGGGAGATGAGATACAGACGTGCTCAGAATGCTGTATAAAATTATCTCCAGGCCATGGGCATAAAGTACATACAAAATATTAGTGGATTTTGTGCTTAGACTTGAGTCCCATCCCCAAGATATCACATTGTGTATGAACAGACATTTCAGGATCTCAAAAAATCTAAATCCAAAACATTTCTGATCCCGAGCATGTTGAATAAGGGATACTTAACTGGTACCTTTGGTAAAACTCGTCAGCTAAGCACTGAAGATCTCTGTGCATCTTATTTAATCTAACTGTGCAGAAGTTTCCAAGAGGAGGTTCAAGTCCTGGTCCTGCTTCTTTATTTGCCATATAGAATTCCTTTCCTCTTTGGGGCCTGGTTTTCTTTCTTTCTTTTTTTTTGGGTGGAACCGGGGATTGAACTCAGGCCCTTGCGCTTGCCAGGGAAGTGCTATTTCTACTGAGCCATCTCCCCTGGTTTTCTTTATCTATAAAATGAAAATAGCACTCACACCTGCACTGTAAATTATGGCTAATATTTAAATAATACTGGGCAGGTTAAAAGTGCTTTGTAACCATTTGATTTAAATATGAAGTGTGTCCTCAAAACTTAGGGACTGAAGGCTCAATCCCTACTGTTCATGGGTGGGGAAGTGAGGAATTTGACAGTGCTAACATCATTAGAAGATGAATGCCCTGGTGAGGCTATAGCTGACTGGGCTGTTAAGAAGTAGGACCCTAACAGCTGAAATAGGACAGTGGGGAAGTATTCTTGAAGCATGTGGCCTGTCCCCAGCGCCAGCCTCCCTTTCTCTGGCTCCTGCCCTCACTCCGTGTTTTCTCCTAATGCTTCTGTGCCACCAGGTGAGCAGCTTGGCTCTGCCAGGCTCTTCTGCCCTGATATTCTGCTGGGAGCCAGCAGACCATATGCTGAGACCTCTGAAACTATGAGCCAAAAGAAACTTCTATTGCTTTGTAATGTCAGGTGTTTTGTCTCAGCAATGAAAAGTGTCTAACACAATAAATGATTAAAGCCTATCAAGTGGGTGCCTACTCACGTGACTCTGTATCCAGCCGCACACTGGAACAGTTTATCAAGCTGGTATCTGAGATCTGGCTTGCAACTTCCCTTGGAGATTGGTGTTTATATCTCTATTTTAAGGAGACTTGAGAGATATCAAAATGCTGCACAAAAGCAAACAGAACATGGATTTTCCAGAGAGAGGAGGGGTGGCTGGAAGGGAACAGCTGGAGAGAGAGCTATCAATCCAGCTCTGCAGCAAGGTCAGACGAGTGCTGGGAGGAGTCACTAAAGGACTGGGAGAAAATTGTAACCAGGGAAAGCATGTGAGTTTAAAAAAAAAGAAAGCCTCAATTCTTGCCAAACCAAGTGGGTCACATTTGCGATGGAGTTAGTCAGTGAGCAGAGCTGGGGAGGCAGTTTCAGGGCAGAAAGCAAAAGGTTTGGGAAGTGTAGTGACTCAGCTGGAAGAAGTGAAGGCCGCCTGGCCTCCTGATCGTTCAGATTCTTTTGTGGCTCCTGCCCTGCATCTTGTGGTATTTAGGGTTTGAACTTGATCTTTACTCCTACAGGCAATCACAAACCACCTTTCCACTGACATCGGGAGTGGAACACAGTTTGCAAAAGGAAAACCTTAGGGAGAAGCCAAATTAAGCTGAGCTGGAGAAAGCAGGTAGGTCGTTTTGGAGTTTCCCCCTTGGAATTCAAGTGGGCGGCGACAGTGGCTTCAACCAAGCCAAGCTCCTGGATGAATGTGCCCCAAAGACCTTTCACTTCATAAACCTTTAACGTCAGGACAAATGTTGTTTGGCAACAAGATCCTACAGGACAATTGAATGGTGTCGAAATCGAATTTTAGACTGTTAACCTTTAAAACAAAGTTAAAATAGGAAACGACTTAACAGAAAGAAATAATATACAAGAGAAATCTTATGAGAGAAATGTTGGTTTTTATACTCATTATAAAAATTTTGCTACTTTCTTTTAGACATTTCTGCCAAGGAATGTGATATGTTGGGAGAGAAACGGAAATGTACTCTAGATACTAAGACTATAAAAAGCTGTTTTAAATGATAGAAACCAGTCAAGGTTCTGTCAGTGATCAAAGTTATAAAATTAGGATATTTTACTGCTTGATCAGGGTGAGAAAGAAATCTTCAGCAAAAGCAATTATCTTAATATTATTTCCCCTATTCCACGGGTGTACATCTTTTCTTTGGGCTGTTGGATTTTTTATGTTCTTGATTTCCTTCCCTTAAAGCTGATCTTACTGGAGCAAAGGAATAGGTGTGGGGAGGAGGGCAGGATCAGGCACAGTGAGACAACAGGGACATCTTTCCTACTATCTCTGAATCTGAAATAGGCCACCACAATGTGCCAGTGTGAACCTGCTGTGTGCGTAGGGTATGATGCCAGCACTTGGGTGCTGAATGAAGTCTGCATAGAGAGGTTTCCTCACCCCACCCCAGGTCTTGCACTCCCTGGATACCCTGAACCTTAATCTGTCCCATCTGTCATCCCAACCCCCAACCCTGCCTCAGCACTCAGTGTCCCGAATTTCTAGCTCTGCTACTCTGGTAATGAGCTCATGTGTGAGGTCTGAGCTGGGTCTTTGGCAGGCGGCCCCTGGCTGCGCACGCTTCCTCGCCCTCCTTTCCCCTGGGTCTTCAGAACAGTTGAAGATGCACCCCATCTCCTAAGTGACCAGGAGGCTGCGAGTTCTAGTGGGATCCATCCTTCCTAATAGTTCCCTTCATCTTAGGGCCAAAGAACATGAGTTTGATCTCAGCTCCATCACTTCTTGGCCAGTTAAGTAGCCTCCGTGAGCACTGATTTTCTTTGCATTGTGGTGTGGTTCAGAGTAAGCAGTCAATGAATACAGGCTATCACCCATTCCCCGAGTGGAGGGGGCAAAGAGGCCGGAGGCTGCTCAGAAGAAGGAGCACCGAAAGACAGGAAGGTGACTGCATCCGGCTTCCTGACTGGCAGAGGCCGAAGGTGTTTAAAGCCAGCACTAAGACAGTGCAAATCTGGCAAGCATGACGTGAAGAATGGCCAGAAGGATGAAGGAGATTGAGCCCCAGGGAGAGAGGACTGAATTGGCTGTGCTCTTATATGTAATGCCTGGGATGAAGAAGGAAACACTGTATTCAAGGAGCTCTAAACAAACAAACTAACTAAAATTGAGAAAAAAACTTCATGGAGGGAGCAGCTCTCTGCCCATTATATCTGAGAAGGATTCTTCCAAGAAATGAAATGAGCTGATTTGTAAAGAAGGGAACTTTCCCATTCCTGAGAAAGCTCCAGAGGTCAGTCGCCTCTGGCGGTGAGGACACGCTTCACAGGAGGCCACAGCACACTGCGTGCCATGGCCCTGCTGACCTAATGGATGTTGATGGGCAGAAGTAGCACTCTGTGTGGCGTCGTCTGCCCGGGGCCCCCTTCCCGTGTTTCCAGATGTGGGCGATGTGAGTGATGTCAGAGAGGACCAGGAAGGTCTCCCGGGTACCCTTTGAGCCACCTCCCTGGCTCTGTGTGCTGCAGGCAGACCACCGGAGGTCCCTTTACGTCACAACAGTGCTTCCCACAGTGGCTGCTTTGGGGGTGTCACACTGACCTGCGTTTTTCCTGACTGTCCAGGAGATCCACACCAACATTTTCCTTTGCCACTGTGCAATATTCAACATATAGCTGTTGAGTCTTTATACTTATTGTTAGAAAGCTAGAGCCTGCATATTTCAGAACAACATGTTTATATGTGAGAAAGATAACATTTTGTTAATTATAAACTAAGTGAAAAATTTAAAAAATAAAAAAGCTAGAATAACAGGCTGGAAGGGACTTTGGTACTTTTGTAACTGGCAAATTTATAGTGCTTGACTAGACACAAGGCCTCCTTGCCAGGTTGGTTTATAGCTTTTCTTTTTTTTAATTAAAAATTATTTATTTATTTGGTACAGAGTCTCACTCTGCAGTTCAGATTAGTAGTGATCCTCCTGTCCCTGCCTCCCCAGTGTTGGGATTACATGCTTCATTATACCCACTTTTATGGCTGGCTCGGTGCCTGGAGCTGGTACAGCATCTGTTACTAGGGATCGAACCTGGGCCCTTGTGCTTGCCAGTCAGGTGCTTAGACCACAAAGCTATCTCTCCAGTCCCTATAGTTTGCGATTGATTCCCTATAAAAATGCACAACTCCCTACAATAGCCTACACCACTTTGGGCAGTTTTGATTGCTAAAATTCTTTTTTTACTTAGAGTAAAATCTACCCACTACTTGGCTGTATAGATCAAAATTTAAAATACATATCCTGATAATTATATCTCTAAAAATTTATTCTACAGATCCAGCCCCCATGGGCTCAAAGACATGTGTGCAAAGATATTCACAGCAGTTAAGGGCTGGAAATAATTTACATGTTTAACTGAGGAACTGATACTTGTGTATTATGGAATACCAAGTGGCTTTCTAAACACTTCCACAATTCTCATTCACTAACAGGGGAAGACCTTAAATTCATGTTGGTTTTCCTCTGCATGTGAGAAAAAAAATAGTGGTTCAATAATGTGTACAGAATAATTCCATCTAGGTTATAGAAAATAAGAACATACACAAATATATGTTTAGGTTTTTGTTAATTAAAAACTAAGTGGGAAGATACTGGTTACTGGTTACTTCTAGTGAGGAAAATTGCAGGACTGATGGTCCAGTTTGAAGGTGGGAGAAGGAGAAAGACTTGTGTGTGTGTGTGTGTGGTCATGTAGATATCCTTTTTTATTTACCTTTTTATTTGTTTAAATTTTTTACCCCACACATGTACGTACCACTTTTTTTTTTTTTTTTCTTTTGGTACTGGGGATTGAACTCAGGACCTTGCGCTTGCCAGGCAAGTACTTATTCTACTGAGCTATCTCCCTGGCCCCTAAGGTTTCTTTAAAATGTGCCCTCTTGGCCCTAGTTTTCATTGCCAGACCTTCTAAATAAATGAATCTGTCCTCTTAAATCCTAGCACAGGACCTGCTTGGTTCTACCTCTTAAAGCTGCACACACATCTTTGTGCTGTAGCAGCAGGCATTGTAAAACTTGTTCTACGGATCCCTTGGCCCCTTAACTGCCTCTTCCCCTGCTTAGCCAAGGCTGGTGCTTTACTGGCGCTTCCTCCCCTGGCCATCTGGTCTCCCACCCGCTGCAGACCCGGATGTGGGTGGTGCTGCCGCAGCAGGCCTGAGAGTACCCTCGACAAAATGAAGCCCTAGAGGTATGGGACAGAGTGAGGGACTCCTGCCTGGGCAGCCCTACCCGGGAAGCCCTGTCCCAGCAGCAGTGGTGACACAGTGGCGTTGGGTGTGTGGAGGAGTGCATCTGGTGAAGAGTGGTTGGGAAGGGAGAGCCCTGATTTATATGTGTGTCTGCTCAGCATAATCTAGTTTGCTAAAGTAAAAGAGAACATCTGAATTCCTTACATCTGTGGGGCTACTCTATAAATTTTATTTTCCTTTCCTTTCCTTCCAATATTGATCCCAGGCCTGCACGCTGTGCTGTATCTCCATCCATCCCCCACCCTCCTTTTGAGGCAAGGTCTTACTAAATTTTGGAGTTACCCAGAGTGGGTAACTTAAATTTGTGATCCTCCTGCCTTAGCTTCTGAGGATGATGAGATCATAGGCTGGGGCCACCAGGCCTGGTTTACGCCATCGTTTTTTAGCCATTTCACAGACTGGATTAAATTTGCCATTCACCACAACCCGGTGGACATCGAAGTTCTACTTTTCTTATTTTAGGAGATGGCCTTGACAGAAGGGACTAAGGATGTAGCTGAGTCTCCTGAGTCCTTACTGGCTCTTTCTACTATGCAGCCTGTTGGTTGATTTTTTCATAAAGACAAACAAGCAAAAGCAAATAAAATAGAACCCCCAAAAGACTTATTTGCCAAAATCTTATGATTTGGAAACACAAGGAAATGTTTCTATATAGCTGGATGAGGCAGATGGAATGACTGTCCCAGTCATAACGCTCCTCCCAGCCCTATTCCACAAAGCCCTTACTGATCCCAGGTGCAGGAGCTGGGTGTGTGGACCTTTCCCAGAGGCGAGGAAAGGGTAAGAGACCCACTAAGCTTCTTACTGCAGGGAAGTAAAGTCCCTTCTTGAGGCTTTGTCCCAGGAACCCAGCATGATCTTGGCACCTGGGCTCAGCATACCTTGGGGATGACTCTTCCCAGGGGCTGGAAACCAGAGCGGCAGCTGACAGGCAGGAAAGCAGAGGCTAAGAAGCCCTCTGGCAGCCGGAGGATGCTGGGTATCCAGATGCCACCAATCGATCCGCAAATCTGCATTTATAGCACCAGGCCTGGGCAGCTCTGTATTGGCTCACATGTCCTTGGGGCCTCTAGGAACTTTATTTTCCCCTTTTAGGGTGCTGCTCCTGCCGGTCCATTTTAAACCTAATTTCATCCAGGTAAAAAGTTTGGGAAGCAGAAGAGCACACAGAAATGTTTCTTTAGAGTCCGGAAGGAAGAAAAGGGCTTCTAGTCTTGCACATAGGAAACGACATTGTACTAGAGGCTGTCTCTCTCGGGTGTTACGAACCCGAAAACACGGGCTAGGGAGTAAAGGAGAAGGGGGCAGGGGCCTGGAGAGGTTTGTGCAGGAAGTGGGGACTCTGGCTGCGGGGAGCGATGTTTAAAATATTTAACAGGCGGGCCTGGCCAATCGGAGCTGTCACCGCGGCCTCGCGCTGGCTCCTGGAGGCCCCCTGCTGGGCCATATGTTCCCCCTCTGCTGGCCAGCTGTGTGGAAGTGGGGGCCCGGGCGGGGCTGGCGGGCTGTTTACCAGCCTGGATGGCGCGTTTCCGCCTCAGTGCGGTTGTGGCTGGGGGATTTCCCTGCAGCTGGTCCAAGCTGGCAAGGCAGAGCCGAGACCTGTTGGCCTCTGAGTGCCTCGCGCTGCCTGAAGCCCATTGCAGCTCTCCACTGGGGTCCAGATCCGCCGGATCCCAGGAGCGGCTGCAAACGCGCTCTCCAGGCTGCAGCCCCGCAGCGACAGCTCCTGCGCGGGTCAGACGTGAGGAGCAAGCGGTGCCTGCTTCGGGAGCGCAATCTTGTTGCGCTGTCACCCTCAGAGTCCAGGACGACGGCGCCCACCTCCTCCCCGGCCGGCGCCTTTGAAATGCGCTGGCTGAATGGATACCCAGGGGCGTCAGGAATCCAGGGCGCTTCCTGTGGACATGGGGGGCGGGGGGGGCTGGGCTTCCAGAGCCGGCCGCAGATGTCTGCGCGAAGCAGGCTCCCCACCTGCCAAAGCAACCGTCGCCTTCCCCTCTGGGCTTTAGAGCTCTGCGTAACCAGAGCTCTTGCGAAGTGTGTCGAGAGCCCTGTGGTTTCCACTTTCCAGCTTTGTCATCTTCCCAGAGTGAGAAATCAGGCAGCCGCGTGTGCTAAGATGGGAGGCAGAGGTGACAAGGGAGGCTACATGCTTGTTGCCACCAGGGCCTGGTTTCTTCCAGCCTGCCCCCGGGAGGGGACAACGGACAGGTGTGTGGAGCTGGGGCTGCAACCCGGCGCTCTGGCTGGAGACCACCGCTCCTGCATGCGAGGAGAGGAGAGCCTTAGAGGGTTCTGAAAACGTCTGCTTCCACGCGGCTGATTCATAATTTTTATACTTATTCATGTTATTTTTCCTTTTGATCCTTAAGAAAGTTTAAAATCCAAATGTTGGGCCAGGGAAGTGGCCTGGCAAGCACAAGGGCCTGAGTTCAATCCCTGGTTCCGCAAAATAAATAAATAAATAAATAAATAAATAAATAATAAATAAAATGTTATATATAATTCCAGATGTTTACAAGTCATCTTAGAAAACCACAGCCTAATAGCTTGTTAAAAAAATCCTCACTTCTATTTACTGCTGTTCAGTAAATCACTGTGATTTAAATTTTACTTTGGTTACCTGCAGCAACAGTTACCCTAAATGATAAGCTTAAATAGCAGTATCTTTAGTATTTTAATTTTAGAAACATCTCCTGGCCGACTTCCATGCAGAAAGGAGGGATAGTATGTTTTTATCCCACCAAATCTTTCTCACTTTATGACAGAGTTCCTGTTCTTCTTCCTATCTTGGATGTTATTGAGGAGGAAATATACTGTTTTTGTTTTTGTTTTTGAGACGGGGTCCTGCTATGTAGTTCAGACTGGTCTTGAACTCACTGTGGAGCCTGGACTGGCTTTCACCTCATGGAGAGCGTCTTGCCTCAGACCCCCGAGGGCTGGGTTTACAGGCACATAGCACCTTGTTAGGCTTACTATTAACTTTCTGAAGCACTGCACAAGAACGAAACTGTTCCCACTTAATACATCATCTGGGACTTTCTTATCATATTGACCACAAGAAGTATTTTCAATTTCAAGATGTTGAAATGGGGAATGTGGGCACTTTTAGAACATTATGAATTGCAAGACATCATATCTTCCAATAAAAAGTCAGTGTCTGCATTCTTTGATTATGTAAATATTGTCCACAGAGACCCTTAATTACATTTCTACTTGTATACATTTTCCCTCTCCAGAGTTAATAATGGCGTTGACTTTTTAACTGCATAGTTTTTGCTTATGTGTGAGTCACTGCAAGCTCCCCTTGGTGTGATGGACACCCTGGCCCTCCGCTGTGGCCTTCCCCTCTCTGTGTGGACATCCTCCTGCAACTGCCATCTTGCTTCAGACTCAGGCTGGGCTTTTCTCTGGTCCACTGGCATCAACACCCCCAGTGCTCCCTTTAGCATCAGCCTGGACGTCTTCTTTGCTTCTCTCCAGGGTCAGATCCAGTGTTCTGGAGCTCACTTCTTCCTTGGTAATTCTTTCTTTGACTGGAGCACTTCCTCCAATAGCTTTGTGAGGAAGGGTTCCTGGCAGGTCAGTATTTGGAGGTCTCTAAGTATCTCTGCTCTGCCCTTGCACTTGGTAGTTTATCTGGGCATAAGACTCTGCTTTGGAGAGGATTTTCCTTCATATTAGATGCTTCCCTCCAAAGCCTGATGATTGGATGGGCACCAAGACATCCTTCTTCTAGCGATGGATCTTCAATCTTCTGCCTGTGGGGCGTAAGACTCACTGCCAGCTTTATGGGAACAGGAGGTGGGGGGCCAAGGGCTTTTCTAATCCAGAGTGCAGACTTTTAACCCTCCTTGCTAGTGTGTTGCATGCCAACTCTCAGTCATACCTGGTCTCTCAAGGTTGGGTAGGGACAGTGACCTGAAATCACAGGTGTCTTAGTTGCTTTTCTTTGGTTGCTGAGACAAAATACTGGACATCCAAGTTTAAAGGAGGAAAGATTTATGTAGCTCTCAGTTTGTGGAGGTTTCAGCCTATAATCAGCTGGCTCCAAGGAGGGTGGTGTGGCACTGAGGCAGCAGTCCATGGCAGTGGGAGATACCAAAAACAAGAGAGGCTTATTTTCTCTGCTAAACTAATTTCTAGTTATTCATTAGCTTTTTCTGTTTCTGTAATGTTAACCTTTCTTGTCATCTGTTGTCCCAGTGGTGTTCTCTCCTTGTCCTTTTAAGTCTAGGCAGTTGTATGCTGGGGAATGTTTGACAAATGGTGCTTGTAGGAAGGGAGGAACCCTGATTTGTAGCAAGCTGATTCCTTTGGTGTAAATACTTCCAATGAAGTTAATTCCAGGCCACAAAAGGAACCTCTCTGCACATGCAGTTGGAAAGAAATGCAAAGTGGCATGCCTTTATATAATATTTCTACATGCTCAGTAGACAAACAACACATGTAAATGGTCACAGGAGAAAACATAATTGTAAGTCTTATGGAATGATAAATTGTGAGACTATATTAAATTTGCTTTTAATGTAATTTTTTTGTTGTTGTTGTTTGTGGGACTGGGGATTGAATTCAGGCCCTTGCGCCTGCCAGGGAAGCACTTATTCCACTGAGCCATCTCCCTGGCCCTTAATGTAATTTTAAAAAATATACACTTGGTGGGGGGGAAATGGCTCAGTAGAATAAGCATTTGCCTGGCAAGCAAAGGCCCTGTGTTCAATTCCTGGTTCTGAAAAAAAAAAAATATGTGTGTGTGTGTGTGTGTGTGTGTGTGTAATTTAGTTTTAAACATGACTATGTTTCATGACCAGGTAGAAAAATTCTTGAAAATGTTCTTACAAGACAATCAGTTCTTACAAGTCCCTATTCACTGGCCCTAACATACCAACAGGTTTGTGCCTTCATAATCATTTTATTGTTTTTCTTGATTTTTGTTTTGTTTTTGTAGTACTAGGGAATGCTTCAGGGCTTCCCACTGAGCTACATTCCCAGCCTTTTCAAAATTTTTTGTTTTGAAACAGGAGTCTTTCTTGGCTGCTAGATTGCCTAGGCTCAATTTGAATGTGCAGTCCTCTTGCCTCACCTTTCCAGAGTGCTGGGATTACTGGTATGTGCCCCTGCAGCCAGCTAGTGTTTTAGTAACAATTCATTTTCCACATGGTGCTCGACAGCATACAGTCGCTTTGCTTCACGTTTTGCTAGTACCATGGTCATCTTTCCATGAGTCATGTTGTCTAATTGAAACTCTCGAAGTGTGGCACAGGAAAGATGATGCCTCTGTGGAGTGAGACAGTGCTTGACCAGGCGGACGAGTAGAGGGTTAAAACAGGGTGGCATGTGGAAGGAGATGGTCCCCACAGGTGGTACTCCGGAGGAAAGTGATGTGTGTAGGACTGGGTGTGAAAGCTCTAGGACAAGGAGGGAACTGCTGCCACCTTTTCATTCAGATCTGATCTCAGTGTGTTCAAAGGACACTGACTGTGTCTGTGTTTTTAGCAATTTTCTGAAGTGGTGCTAAGCAAGCCTATCACCGTGAAGGGCCTGTTTCCTAGCACCAAGTGCCTGCCTGGAGCTTTGCAGGAGATGAGCTGAAAGCAGTTTACCAACAGTGCCTCAAGAAGTCCCACCACATGTGGGAGAAGAAAGTTATCCCCATCTTATGGGTGGGTACAGTAACTGTAGCTAAGCCTGGCTGGCCACCTGCAAATCCAGTGGCTCTCTTTCAATAGCCACAGAATCTTGGACACTAAGTTGTTTTCTGCTTCTGTCCAGCCAAAAATTTTTTTTTGGGGGGGGGGCAGTATTATTATCTGAACTATATATGAGTCCTGAATGGGCTGGAATGCTTTGCAGTCATTTGGCCTCCCATACCTTATTTATATGGCTTATTCTATGGTAGGTTACCTAGCGTAAGTTCAGTGTTGACAAGACACATTTGCACCATTTGGGTACAGATTAGGAGGCCAGGTACAGTACTGTGGTTTGGTCTCTGTGATGAGTAGTGACAAAGCACTGATAATAGCCAAAATAGATAATAGATGTTTTGAAAATTTCTTATGTGCCATATATCGTTTTAGTACTGTAATACATGATCACATTTAAATTCTTTAAATCTTCACAACAACAATTTGTATTAACATCCTCCTTATTTTGAAAGTGACAAAGATGACAACATTAACATTTTCCTTATTTTGAAGCTTGGAGTGGCTGAGTAAATTACCTGATGACTCACAGATGGGGGGTGGAATTTTTTCTTTTTCCTCCTATGTATTTTAGAGGGTTTTGGTCCTTGGCACCAAAAACAAAAACAAAAAAAACCCCTCCCCTAAAAAACAATTCAACCAAAAAAAAAATACAATAAAATCAAAAAAGGCCCAAAACAAACAAGGCAACTGGTAGAGGGTTTCACTATACAGCTCAGACTCATAGTGATCCTCCTGTTTTCAGCCTCTCCAGCAGTGGGATTACAGGCAGAAGCCACCATATCTGGTCTCTCTGGCCAGCTCAGTATGCCTGGGGCAGGACTGACGCTGCATTGGAGCTGGAGATCAAACCCTGGTCCCTGTGCTTGCTTAACCAGGCACTTAGTCTGGCTGAGCTATCTTGCAGGCCCTTGGTGGGTGGATTTGAACCAAAGGCCATCCAAGCCCAGATTCGCGTAGAGGGGCTGTTGTGTTGCTTTTTTACTTGATCCTTCGATAACATCCTGCGGGGTACGGGTTCTGGTGTGAAGCTGAATCAAGCCCCCAGCTGAGGCTTAGCCCAAGATCTTCCACTGGATCTAGCAGAGGAGCCCTTTATTCTGTGGTGGTAGAGTCCTCCCACTGTGAGTCTGTGAGGTACGTTTCTGTGTCCAGTGCTGTGTGAAGCGAGCTGTCCTTGGTAGACAAGATGAAATCCGTACCATGAGAAAAACCAGAGATAAGGACTGAGGGAGGAAGTTCTCATCTAATGCCATCCAAATCTTTGATGTAGGCTTAGCCTCCCAATGCACATGTGATAGTAGTATAAGGTGGGTGATGCGTTACTTGATATGTTTACCTCCAGAAGCAGGAAAGCAGTCCTGGCACTGACAATATGAACAATAGGTGACACTAGTGAGTGAGATGTGGGTCCCTAGGCTGTATAATTTCATGGGCCAGATTTTTTTTTTTTTTTTAATTGTGGAAGGGACCAGGAGTTGAGGATAAACATCAAAATTTTCAGGGTTAAGTTTGCCAGACAGGGCTAGAAGGTTTAACGTTATTCTTAAGTGTTAGTTGATACATTGTGTCAACTTGGCTGAATCAACTCCCGCAGATCTCAGCGTGGGGGCCTAGCCCTGCAGTTGGGCAGGGCCCAGGAATTGAGAAAAGCTTCCTGCACCCCTGCCTGGTTTCCTGCCGCCCCGCCCCGCCTCCGTGGAGAAGTCCCAGTCTTAGGAGGAGCTTGATCTTCCGGGCTCCGCCACTTTGGAGGAGTTCGGATCTTCACTGTGGAGCGCCGGTCTTCGCAGTCAGTGCAGAAGAGAGAGGTTTGATGGACGCCGCTGTAGCTGCTGCTCCTCCTCTGCTCTTCATTGTTTTCTGTTGCGTGAACTGCTGTAATTTGCCTTGGAGCCAGCGGAATATGGACTGAACCCTCCAGCAACTGTGAGCTAAATAAACCTTTCCATCCTTCATTTTGAGTGTCGGGTATTTGTCCTAGCAATGAGAGAAAAGTAACTAAGACACCGTACAAAACCATTCATTCATTCATTTGTTCATTCAACAAGTCTGCCAATTAAGCACTGAGGTTATAAAGCAATTGACAGCCAAGTTCCTAGAATACTATAAAAGGTCATGCTTCACTGCACTTGGTAGCTTTGGTTACCTTCCAGAATGTAGGGAAGAAAATTTGCAGTTGTCCTCACTGTTGTTGATAATTTACAAAGCTAATGATAAGCTAGAAAAGGCACAGGGAGGAGAGAAGGGACCCATGCAGGTTGGTGTAGCATGGCCCTGGGTGGGTGTGGGGAACTGAGGGAGGCAAACAGCACAGCTCTTGATGCAGGGGCCACGTCTTGGTCACTTTCCTGGTAGCTGGGACACAGTACACAACATCTACAACCTAAGAGAGTAGAGGTTTCTTCTGGATCATGTTTTAGAAATTTTCTTCCTTGCATGGAAGGGTCTGAAACAGGAAAGCTGCTCACTGCATGGCAGCCAGGAAGCCCATATAGAAAGGAGTTGCAGATGGAGGTGCACCCAGGCCCTGCTCCAGGGACCAACACCTGCGACCAGACCCTGCCTCCCAACAGCAAGCCAACTCTACTGTTCCTGTCATCCAATTACCTTCCAAATACATGTAGCTTTTGGAGCCATTTTGATCTAAATCATAAGAGGCCAGTATCCCAGGAGCTGCGGGACATGTGAGAGCCTGCAGAACCCAGTTCCTGCGTGCTGAGCTCCCATGTGCCTTGCACTGAAGTATGCCAGGCAAGTCTCTCTGAGCTACATTCCCAGCCACAATTTGTAAGAGTCTTGAAACCACTGGCATGGCAATTTAAAAAGTTTCTAGTAAGCCAACCTAAAGGAATAGAAATAGGGCCGGGGCCTGCCAGGCAAATGTAAGGTCCTGAGTTCGACCCCTGGTACTGCATACCAGAACCCCAGGAGTGCCAAGCTGCCTGGAAACTGAGTGTGGTGACATATACCTGTAATCCCAGTGCTGAGGAGGCTGAGACAGGAGTATCACTATGAGTCTGAATTGCACAGTAAAATCTTGTATCAAATAATAATAAAAAATTAAAAGAAATAGAAATAAATTGTATATTACCTACCCAATTTAATGTGATTGACAAGTTATTTATTGTATGGTCTGTTGTCTTATTGTAATGAGAATAAAACAACTATCAGCTTTTGCAGATTCATTCGTAGCCACCTTTATTTGTCTGAGCTGGCTTTAGCTTCCAAGACCTAATCTTTTGCTTAGGTGGTGACAGTGGGGTGTTCCATTCAGGCAGCCCTTTGATCCTGTGTGTTGCAGCTTGTAGCCTGGTCCTAAATGATTCCGCCTCCTGGTGTTCACTTCCTTGCATAGGCCCCTCCCACACTGGATCAGGATCTAACGGGTTTCAAAGGACACTGCAGATGTCATGAGGAACACTTCCTCTTGGATCACTCGGACAGTAAGCCAGCTGTCATGTCACAGGGCTGGCAGAAAATTTGTACAGAGGCCCTGAGGCAAGAAACCTTGGCCTCTAGGCAGCCAGTGAGGGCCTGTGTCCAAGGGCAGCTAAGTACTTGCACTGAGAGTGCTGGAGCTCTCGCATGACTGGAGCCCTTGCTGGACAGCAGCCGTGGGCGGGCTCCTGAGCCAGCACCATCCAGCCGAATCACTCCCAGACTTTACATCCTGGGAACTGGGAAAGAGGATGTGGGTTTTTTTTTTTTTTTTATTTTTTTTTTTATTTGTGTGTGTGTGTGTGTGTGGGGGGGGCAGCTCAGCCCACCAGGGGGCGGGGCTGGCTCGCATGTGGTGCTGGGGGATTGAACCGCGGTCCCTGTGCTTTGCTAAGCTTGTTCTAAGTAGGTGCTTTAGACCACTGAGCCATCTCACCAGCCCCCGAGGATGTGGGTTTGTTGTTAACAGAGGCTGTGACTGGGGGTTATTTGTTATGCAGCAATAGGTAACTAATACAAGGAAGGGAGCTAGTAGTTCTTTCCCACTGTCCATATTCTCTCGTTATTCTAACAGGCAGAGCTGTCCCTGTCCCTGGGTAGAGGATGGGGCATCCTCACTTTCCTGGCTAGATGAGGACTGACAGTTTGACTTGAAAATAGAAGGGGATTTTCTTTGTGATCCTTGCTGTAGACTGTTTTGGGAATGATAAAGCATACCCCAAATCAACAATATGAGGTGGAACTTGTCGTCTTGTCCCAATCCAGTTGGGAGAAACACTTCTGTGTACATGCAAGCTTTAGAAATTGGTCTAAATAAGAAAAAACAAAGTTCAATTATTTCTTAATATAAAAGCAATAATACCAGTAATGTAAAAATTTAAAGCCAAAACCAGTAAGTGCCATAATTACAGCATCCAGATATAGATATGGTTAAAATGGAGCATGTCTTTAACTCCTTCTTTTTTTTTAAATTTTATTTATTTATTTATGTATGTGTGTGTGTGTGTGTGTGTGTGTGTGGCCAGCTCAGCCCACCAGAGGGCGGGGCTGGCTGGCATGTGGTGCTGGGGGATTGAACCGCGGTCCCTGTGCTTCGCTAAGCTTGTTCTTAGTAGGTGCTTTAGACCACTGAGCCATCTCACCAGCCCAGCTCCTTCTACCTCTGTACACAGTCACACCCCCATACAACTGCAGGCAATCGGTTCCCAGACTCCCACAGACTCCCAAATCCAAGAATGTCCAACTTCCTTGTATAAAATGTGTGGTATTTGTACATAATACACACACATCCTCTCATGTCCTTCATTTCCAGGTAACTTAAATACCCAACTCAATGTAAATGGTTTGCAAATAGTTGTTATACAGTATTATTTAGGAACAAATGAAGTCAGATGTAGTGGTGCACGCGTGGGATCCCAGCACTTGGGGGTTGAGACAGGAAGAGCACTGAGTTTGAGGCCAGTCTGGGATAAAGTGAGTTCAAAGTCAGCCTGAACTACATTGTGAGACTCTGTTTCAAGCAAACAAACAAACCAACCCACAAATGAGCTAATGATAAGAAAAAAGTCTACATATGTTCAATATATATATATATATATATATATAATTTTTCTTTTTAAATCTGTTATTGGGGGAGATGGCTCAGTAGAGTAAGTGTTTGCCTGGCAAGCACAAGGCCCTGAGTTCAATCTCTGGTTCCATCAAAACAAAAACAAACAAACAAAAAACCCCAACTTTCTCTTTTGGGCCTGGGGATGTAGCTCAGTAAAATAAACAACTGCCTGGCAATTGCAGGATCCTAAATTCAATCCCTGGTACCACAAGAAAAAGATGATCGTCAAAGTTTCCATATATCTGTGATTGGCTAAATCTGTGCATGCAGAACCCATGGATATGCAAGGCCAGCTGTACATATTTAATTAATTTATTTATTTAAATTTATGTATTTGGTGCAGGGTCTTGCTACACAGCTCGGAAGTGTCGTGATCCTCCTGTTTCAGCCTCCTCAGCACTGAGATTATAGGTATGTGCCACCACTCCTGGTTATAGTGATTGGCTTAGTGGCCTGTGGGAGGGTTGGCATGGTGTGTGGTATTAGGGTTCAAATCCTGGTCCTTGTGCTTGCCGGACAGGCACTTAGACCACTGAGCTATCTCCCTGGCCCCTGTACATATTTTATATAGATAATATCATATGTAATTTTTATGACTTGTTTTTACCTTAAAGATGAGCCTGTGTTGTTATTAATGCATTTTATCATCTACAATTATAATTTTAAGTGGTTGCATAATGTTCTGTTATATAGATGTGTCTTAATTTCTTATGTCATTTGCCTTCTGTTGGATATCAGTTTATTTCCACTTTTGCTGTTATGTATAATGCTAAAAAATGTGTAGCTAAGTATTTGTACCTACCTGGACTTTGGGATACATTATTTAAAAAAATTATTGACTCATAGTAGATATACATTTTTGAAGTTTTATTTTATTTTTAATTGACAATAATCCTTATATTACATATACAAAATATTACATATACAAAAGGATTATGTGTCAATTGCCTTCCAGAGAGGTTGTACCAGTCTATACTCATTGAGATTTATTAGTATATACATTTCCTGCCAGCACTGGGTAATTATATTTTTATTTTTCTGGCCTGGTGCTTAAATGGGAAGCACAAGGATTTTTCAAAAAGTCTAGTTTGCATTCAGAACTCAGCAGCAGCTCTGGGTGTGAGCAAACTCTAGAATAACCCAGTACCCAAAGAGAACATGAGGGAACTGAGGTGATGAGCTGACCTTGTCTATTCTAGATCATGCTTAGGAGATGGCAGGAAGAACGCTGAGAATCACTGGAGTATGTTCAGGATGCAAGAAAGAGAGCCAAGCATAAATATTCAACTGCTCCAGCCCGGTAATTATGCTTTTGGGAATGTATTCTAGAGAAAAATCTCAGTGAATAGGGAAAGAGTATATACAGGGAAGAAAGACTTTATTAACATTGCTTAAGTTAGAGAAACATTATAAACAGTTCAACAGGAGAGAAATAGTTTCAGGTACTGGGTTATATTCCTTCCATGGAATATTATGCACTTGTTAAATTAGTCATTATAAAGTCTATGTAGAAACATGAGTTTGTTCATGATATTAAGTGCAAAATAAATAAATAAAATTTGAACATTTAAAACTACTAGTTAGGGGCTGGCAAGATAGCTTAGTGGACTAAGCATCTGCTTAGGCAAGCAGAGGGACCAGGGTTTGATCCCCAGTACCACATGCCACACTGGCTTTGCTCCCAAGCACACTGAGTTGGTAACCGAGTCTGCGTATGGTGGTGCACACCTGTAATCCTAGTGTTGGGGAGGCTGAAAACAGGAGGATCACTGTGAGTCTGATCTGTGTAGTGAGACCCTGTACAAAAACAAACAAAATAACAAAAAAAAACCTACTAGTTAAACACGTGGACAAAAACTGGAAGGATATATAAAGATGACCTGTATTTGTGTGAAAGAATGACTTTGTGTGTTAGTCTGTCTTCTGTTGCTACAACAAAATATTGGAGTCTACATAATTTATATAGAAAATAAGTTTATTCATTTTACAGTTCTGGGTGGAAGCTGGGAAGGCCAAAGGCACAGTGGCAGCATCGTCTTTGCTTAGGATGAGTGCCTTTTGATACTCCATGCTCCATGCATGGTTGAAAAGCAGATAGGCAGTCCATGGGCAGGGAGACAGAGGGCTGCCCTCCGGGCGCAGCTAAGTCATGGCCACGAGAAAAGTGCTGATCCATATGCAGGGTTTACTCCATCTACTAGGCCCACCACCTAGTCCTTTCCCAGAGTAATTAAACTTCAACCTGAACTGTGGAGGGGACAAGCCATGGTGAAACCATAGCAAATGTCACATTTGAAATTTTTCTGAGAAGTGTACTAACAGTGTTGGGGACAGGATATCCTGTCTGCTTCTTGTACTATTGATAACCACTAAGAAGATAACAATGTACAATGTACTGATTATTATCAAATCTGTCCTATTAATCAGCTGTGAAACTGTCTCATTCATATTTATTTCTCAATAAAGAAAATTTAAAAAATATATATGCTTTGTTAGATGCAAAGACGACACATTATGTTTTCAATTTAGAAATTTATGTTTGAACGCAGCCATCAGGTCTTTATTCAGACAGTGATAAAATGAATTATGTTGTAAAAAAACAAGAATTTTTTCTGTAAGGTCATTATTATTCAGTTACAGTGAAAAGTAGTTATTTTTTCTAAGTGGGGGAAAGGTTTGTGTAAGGAGGCAAATGACTGTGTTCCAGGGACGGCCATGGAGATGCCTGGCCAGCACTGGGCGTGCCACTTAGCAAGGTGTCGCTGACAGTGGATGGAGCGGGGCTGGAGGCAGAGAGAGCTGGGCTGGGAGCCAACTGCACTTCATAGCAGAAGTATGAGCCCGGACAAGTGCTTCGACTTCTACAGCTTAGAGAGCTGTCGAAGTGGATGGGCCTAGGCGTGCAGCGTGTGCAGTGGGCACCAGGGCTGCTTGGAGGCCAGCACGTGCTGGGTGATCAGGGAATGGCGACTGTCAGATGTGGTGCTGCTCTTTCTCCCTTCATATGTTCAGAATTGCTGCTACCGCAATGGGGAGAGGGAAATCGAGTTTAAAAGCAAACATTTGGTAGTATGCTTCTGTCCAGGAAAGCAACTGTGGACTGCACAATTCTTTCCAGGACAGAAGAGCGTGAGAGAAGACTCCTCAACAGTATCTCCTTTGCCTCTCTATTGAGTGATTTATCTAGATGTTTTGATTGATAAAGATGTAGTATTAAAAAAAAAATCACAAGACTGTAAATCTGCTGCTATGCACTGCCAGAATACAATTAGTCAGGAAAATGCAAAGAGCTGGCCATGGTGGCACATGCCTGTGATCCCAGCACTCCTGAGGCTATTGTGGCTTGCGTCTGGATGTCTCCCCGAAGTCTCACATGCTCCTAAGTGAGGCTTTTGAGACTGACTGCATCATGAGTGCATGACCCTAGATCAGTCCCCTGGTTGATTTAGTGTAGTTCTAGATGTGGATGATGGACTTACTGAAGAGGGAAGACTCACCCTGGGCCTGGGTGACGCCAACCACTAGGCTTGTAGCCTGCATGGAATAAAAAGGGAAAGAGGAAGGAGCGCTTGCTTCTCCCTGCCTGCTGTGCCGTGGATGGTCTCCGCTCTGCAGTGATACTCCATGCTCCTCTGCCTTGCTGCTTGGTCAACTATGGACTAAACCACTACGAACCGGGAGGCAAAATAAACTATCCTCCTTTAATTTGTGGGTTTTGAGTATTTTGACCCAGCAGTAAGAAAGTAAGACAGAGGCTGACGTAAGAAGACTGTGAATTTGAGCTCAGCCTGGGCAACTTAGTGACTTAGTGGATCCCTTTCTTAAAATTAAAATATAAATTAATAAAGGCCTGGGGATGTAGCTAAATTCAAAAGCTCTGTGCTCAATCTGTAGTTCCCCAGTACTGCTTAAAAAATAAAAAGAACAAGAATAAGAGAAGAAAGAAAAGAAAAGATGAGGGCCAGAATTTTTAATTATTTTATGGTTATTATTATTATTGGAAATATAAAATCTTAACACTACCTATCTCTGTGTTACTTTCCAAAATATTTTTAGCTCTTATTAATTTGGTGGCTTGAAGTCAGTACTGAGGGAGTGAGCAGCACAGAATTTTGCCTTCTGTGATAGCAACATCATTTGTCACTTACATTTAGATTTCTAAGACCTCTGTCTAGGGAGAACTCAAGAGGAGAGAGAAAACAGCTGACTTAGGAACAGGACCCTAGACTCAGGCCACCTGCTGTCTGCAGAGAAGCCTGTGGCCCACACGAGCCTGGATGCGTCTGCCCAGGAAGTGCAGGCCAGAAAGCTGGGAGGTTCTCACCTCTGTGCACTCCTGCTGGAAAAAAGATCAGCACGATCTGCCATTCCAGTCTTCATCTTATGTTTTACTCTTAGTACTTCTTTGTGATCATGAAAACTTCTTCTTCGTTCAATTGTTTTGAAACATTTAATTTTTAATTAATTAGTATTTAATTTTCTGCATATTGCTTAATCTTAATTCTTGTTCTAAGATTTATGCTATATCTTTGACTTACAATTTATTTAAAAGACATCATATGATATCTTCTCCGAGTATTAGAAACTTTAAAAAGTATATTTCCATTTTCTGTTGATTTAAAAAAAAAAGATAATGAATAAAAAAATAAATAAAAAAAAGATCAGCACAGGTGGATGCCACATGCTTTTCAAGAAATTCCTTTTCATACTAAAAGCAGCTTGAAAACTGGAGTCATTTGAGCCTCTAGATGCAGCTTTCCAGATAGCCGCAATTTTAAGGGAAAGCTCTTTGGCTGAGTATTCCGCATTACACAGGATGGGGGTGGGAATCATTATGACCTGGTCTGTTTCTTTTTCTTTCTTTTTTTGGTAGAACTGGGCATTGAACTCAGCCCTTGGGCTTGCCAGGCAAGCGCTTATTCTACTGAGCCATCTCCCCAGCCCCAACCTGGTCTGTTTCTGAGCAAAGGAAAACAACGCTGTGCATTCTAACTCCTCCTCCCTCCATGCATGTGTCTCCTCCATACCTGAAAGGAGGAAGGCTGGGAAGCTGCAGTGGCAATCGCTCCAGCCTCTTGAGGGATGCTGGGTTTGCTGCCAAACCTTCAAATACTTTTGTTGATCACAGTCTTAAAGATCCAGGATAGCTGTTCTGCAGCCTCCCTGATGAGCTAACGTCAATGTGTAAGCTTCTGTCATTAAAAAAATTTTATTATACCAACAGTAGTGAAAAAGCTTCTTTTTCAAGTTGTTTTGTTTTTTTGTTCAGGGTTTCACTGCACAACTTGGACCCATCAGTGAGCCCCCTGATTTCTGCCTCCCTAGTGCTGGGATTACAGGAGTGCACCACCACGCCTGGACTGCATTGCTGGCTTAGCGCACATGGGGGTGGGGCCAGTGCGGCTTTGATGTCAGGGACGGAGCCCTGGCCCCTGTGCTTACCTAAGTAAGTGCTTAGTCTGCTGAGCTATACTGCTGGCCCTGGAAATTTTATTTTTGTTGGAATTGAACTCAAGGCCTAATGCATGTTAGGCAAGCCATCTACCACTGAGCTGTACTTCCAGCCTAATAGTGGAAATTTATCTTATTTTTTTGGAACCACGTATTGAACTTAGGATCATGCACTTGCCAGGCAGGCACTTATGCTGCTGAGCTATCTCCCTGGCCCTGGAAATTTAAAAATAAACTCTCCCCTAACTCACGCACAAGCATACTACCCCAATAAAACACTTCCAGCTATGTCACTATAGTTGAAGGTTATTGCAGAGAGAACTGGTTGAGTATGAGACACAGCTTTATAAATCAGTATTTTTAAGTGTGAGGCTTTGGGCTCAATCCCCAAATCCCTACCACAAAAAGAGTATTTCTGTTTTTCAAAAAGAGTATTTTTGAGAGAGAGTAGTGAGTACAAGAGTCTGCTCCTCTTGCTGCAAGGTCTGTGTCCTCAACAGTTACCCTTCCTTCAGGAACTTCCAGCAGAGGAGTGGACACTGACCCGATGCTCACATGTGTCCCCAGCCTCCAGAGGACAGCCACACACACAGCCTGTCAGGCCTCTGGTAAATCACGTCACCGTCCTCTTTCAGGCAGCCCTGTGGTGTCTGTAAGTGGCTCTCTTGAGCTAAGAGTTCATGAATGACAGCCCAGGGGCTGCATCAGGCCTGCTCCATGTTTTTTAATGAATAGCCCATGAGCTAGCATGGGTTTACCTCTTTAAAATAGAAAAAAAGGCAAGAGAAGACTACTATTTAATGACATGTGAACAAAGTCATATGAAATTCAAATTTAAGCACCCCTGAATAAGTCTTACTGGAACACAGCCTCACTTATTTATGTTCCATTTGTTCCTCTACTGCTATCTTCATGTGACAGTTCAGTGTTGAGTAATTTTGGTAGATACCATATGGCCAGTAAAATGTTTGCCATCTGACCCTTCCCAGAATGAGTCTGGTGACCCCTGCATCAGCACCTCCCCTCACTATGGAGTCTTTCTCTTTGCCTTCCCCATAGCCAGGAGGCAGTGTGACTTGTACTGGTGACAAGAGCCATCTCACCTCCAAGGTAAGAAAACCCAAAGGCTGCCTCTCCCTCTCCAGCCTGCTTGTTGACAGGGCTGCTTCAACTAAGCTCACAGGTGGGGGACAGGACAGGGCAAGACACAGGAAGGAGGAAGCTGTCTACTCTGGGCTTAGATGTTTACAGCAATCATTAAGACCTGAAATAATTAGGACTTACTGTCTTCTGGCTGTGATTCTACTTCAGGAGAAATGAATCAACAGGGATATGGGAGGTGGGAGTTGAGGACCACTCATCTGTTCAGACTCTGTATTTGGGCCCGTGAATGGGGACAAGAAAAACCAGAGAAGGAACTGCTCCATACAGGGAGAGGGAAGAATCAAGATTCTGCGTTGGGTGGACCAAGATTGTGATTCGTTGTGTAGACAGATGGAGAACTGGCCACATGAATGTGGGGTGGAAGCCTGACTTTGTAAGCTGTCGGCAGTGGAAATCTTGAATGAGAACACCAGTGGTGGGAGTGCAGAAGGGAGTGAGAAACAGACTAAGGGCTCAGACCAGGTCCCCCCGCATTCAGGAGATGGTAGAGGAAGAGCCCAAAAGGGCAGAGTGCTGAACGTTTCATGTACTGCTACATTGTTGGTCCTTTATATAATGCCTGGCACACAGTATTATGTGTCCAATAAAGTATGTGTTGGCTGCATAAGTGCTCTTGAATTCCAGTGAACTACTACCTTCCACGCTAACAGGTAACAAGAGCCACACACTCACCGATTGTCCTGCACTCTGCCCCTCCTCATCTGGCCTCTCCTTTGCTTCTGCCTTCTTGTCTGATCTACGTTACCCATTGGAGCACCCAGGCTCCTTGGCTTGAGCACATTAGCTCTGGGTGACACTGCTTGCTGGTTCAGTGAACAAGCCAGTTGAGACTTTTTTTTTTTTCCTGTGTACACTGCACATTGTTTTAGAAATGTTAGACTTAGTCCTATTGCATTGCACCTTCTTTGGGAAACATGTTTTAGGTGGCGAATGCTATTTTGATTTCTACTTCTACTTCTTAGGCTAATAACTCCAAGGTTGGTGTCATCTGTGATCTTAGGAAATTCCCAGGTACATCACTGGGGGAAAGCCAGAGGTGTTCCCCACGGGCTGCATACTGACGCGTGTGAGGTCAGGCAGGACCCTCTCAGGTCGGCGCTGTGTCATTGATACAGACCCTTGTGGGTGATATTATTCAGCTCTTGCACTGAAGACTGACAAGGTCTGTCCCATTTCCTTTTACTCAGTTGATGACAACTTTTTTCATCAACAAGGTCACATCCTCCGCCTCTGTTTCTTGCTCATTCCTCATCCATGCAGTTTATCTGCCATTGAGAGCGTTAAACTGGTCCACCAAGATTTTATCTGCACATAGCATTAGGGCGAGTGCAAACTGCTTGTTTGTTGTTGCTGGGCTCATTCTTGATACTAGAGAGAGGAGGACTTGTACTGGGACCTTCCTGGGAGGTGGCTGGAGGGGGGCACAGGAAGTCAGAGAGACCAAACAGGGACCGAGGCCACATTCAACCCCAGGCACTGTGCCACCAAGTGATGTAGACTTTCTCACTTAATGTACATAACAGCCCAGAGAGATTGATACTATTATTTCTGCTTTCCAGTTAGGGAAACTGAGGCTCAGCAGGAAATGCCAGAGGTAGAGCTTCAGTTTCACACCCTTCACACTGATTCCCAGTGTGCTATCGTGAATGCTATCACCACAGAAGTAGAGATTTCTAAGCTCAACTTTACACACCACCATGGTAAGATGACTTCACGATATGTAGCTCTCTTCTCCCAGGCCCAGTCCTCCTCTTAATTGTCCTAGATGTTTCTGCTGGGACACCCTACTGAAGGCTAGAGCTCATTGCTTAAGTTCAAACATTGTGATTTTTTGAGCTCTTCCCTCCTAAATACAGGCCCCCTCCCTTCCCACCCTACCCTTGTAGACGCATGTGATTTTTTTCAAATTTCTCAAAATACTAGTTATTTAAAATTTCTCCCTTTATCTGCAAAATATTTTTTGCCTCTCTCCTGTTTCCATCTCCACTGTCACTACTTGGGGCCTCACTCCCTATGGTTCATATTACTGCAATAGCAAAATACATCTCTGCCCAGCTTTCACCGCCTAAACACAGCTTGCTCAAGTCAGTTCCTTTAATCCCTGGGCCTTCACTTTGTCTGTACTTTGGAACTAACTGGTAGGATTTATAAAGCACTATGTGGGGCTGGGGTTATAGCTGAGTGGTGTAAGCGCTTGCCTGGCGAGTGCAAGGTCTTGAGTTTGATCCTTGGTACTGCCAAAAAAATGCAATAAAATATATAAAGCACTGAGCATTAGCCAGCATCCTGGGTGCCCCAGAATGTGTCTTCCAGAAGCCACACCATGTGTATTTTTATTTCTGATATCATGGACACTGTCATGTTCTGCGGATCAGATGCAGTCCACAGGCATTAAGGAGATGGGACCCTGTTGTATTCTTGTTGGCTTTCTGGACTGGATGAAGGTTGTTAGGCTATGCTGCTAACGAAGAGTCCAGTATGGTAGGTGAAAGCCAGCATCGTTGTGCTTCCCCACATTTCCTCTAACAATACCTGCGGCTTCCCAGTTACTTATTCAGGTGAATGGTGCTCCCATTAAGCCTTGGACTTCCCCACTAGAGGGTGATGCTTTAGGTTTAGCAGCTGCAGTATGTGGGTTTTCTTTTCTTTTCATGTATTCAGGGTCTCACTGTCTAGATCAGACTCAGTGATCCTCCTCTTTTCAGCCTCCCAAGTGCTGGGATTACAGGTGAACACCACCATGCCCAGTCTCAATCACTGTCTCAGCATGCCCCGGGGATGGGGACGACCCAGTTTATTGTACTGGGGATCGAACCCTGGCCCCTGTGCTCTGCCTAAGCAGGGGCTTTAATTGGCTGAGCTATCTGGCTGGCTCAGTTTACAGGTTTTCTGATCAGCTTTCTCTGACCTCTCTTCCAGTTGCTGGTCCTGTGGTTGGCAGATCTGGCCAACCAAACCAGAATGTAATGGCAGCATTTCTTTTAGTGTTACATGTAACAATGATGCTGTAAGGTGCTCTACACAAAAGAGAATTCCATGGCCCAACAATTGTAGTGCATCTCCATGTTAAAAGCTCCAAGAAAATCTACAGAAAAAACTTTTTAATTATAGTCAGCTTATTATTTTTCTAAATATATCTGACATGGAACTACTCATTTTCTCCTCCTCCTCCTCCTCCTCCTCTTTTTTTTTTTTAATTTCTTTAAACAATTAAAAATAACCCTGCAAAAGCAAAATTCCTGACTCTTAAAATCTAGCTGTTTGGACTACATTTCCAAGTGATTGACTCTTCTTAGCAATAGATTGCCTTCCAATATTTTCTTCCATCATTTTCCTATGATGACTTCAGGGGACTCTCTCCAGCCACGATAAGTGTTTTATAAAGGGCTGGGCCATTTTCTAACCCCTTGGATATTTATCTACTGCACGGGAAGTCAGCTCACACCTTTCAGCAAGAAAAATGTAAACTGTGAAGAGGAGAGACATGATGCAGCTACCCAGGCGCAAGGGGAAGCTGCTGTAAGGATTTCTCTGGATTGAGGGCACCAAATTCCTATTCAACTGAGAAAACCATCCTTACAGTTCAGGGCAGCTGGGCCAGCCAAATAGCTCAGTGGATTAAAGCTCAGGGGCTGCGGGTTCAATCCTTGGAGCCTACCGTGCCGGCCCTGAGACTGCAATTGAGACTGGGCATGGTGGTGTGCGCCTGTAATACCAGCACTTGGGAGGCTGTAAACAGGAGAATCACTACGAGTCTGATCCAGTAGTGAGACCCTGAACACCCTGTAGACCCTTCCCTAAAATACACAAAAAGGGGAAACTTTCTCATTGTTAAGCAGTACTGGACCTAGAACCTTGGCTGCGTGTGCTGTGCTGGACCACACAGCCACCTCCCCAGCTTACCCTTGTTAGGGAGTAGGTTCCAGATTCCAGGCTCTATCCATTGATTCTCACAAAGTGTGCTTCTTAGGGTGGGGCAGGCTATGAAAGAAAAATAATATGTAAGTAATGATGTAAAGTACTACAAGTCAACTGTAAAGTGCTCTTTTAGAAGAATATCAGAAAATGGGCAGGCAGGCAGTGAGGCTAGTGGTACTCAGAACTTCCCTTGGGAATACTTGTGGGGAATTGCCAGGCAGAGGCTCTGTTTTAGCAGGCTGGTTCCAAATGTAGTTAGAGCTGGGGGAGCACGGGCAACAGGAGAGGAACCCGAGGAGAGTGCGGCTTCTTGGCAGTTTCCTTACTCTGTTTTCTGGATGACTGGTCTGGAAGGAAAGGAAAGGCGACCTCCTGCTCTGACTGGAGAACAGCATGAAGTCCCCTATCCTGGAGAGAAGGACAGGCCTGGGAGAAGGGAAGTTGTCCACCCTTGACTTTCAGATGATGAGCTAGCCTCCTGGCTTGCTCACGAGAGGTGCTGTGCGCAGAGCGTAGTAAAGAGGTTGCTGAGAGGAAGAGGTTAAATGTCTGTTTTGGCTGTGTGGACCTAAGTGAGTTTCTTAACCTACTGGAACCTCAGTGCCTTAATGTATAAGCACAAGCACCAGGACAGTACAGGCTGAACATCTTTTACTCAAAATGTTCCAAAAGTCAAAACTTTGAGTGCCGCGTGTGGATAACTCCACCCTGATTCATGCACAAAATAATTTAAAATATTGTATCAAAATAACTTCAGGCTGTATATAAGGTATATGGATAACAATGAGTTTTGTGTTTAGACTTAGGTCCCATCCTCATATTTTAAAATCCAAAATTAAAAATATTTCTGGCCCTGAGCATTTTGGGTCAGGGATACTCAACCGGTAACTCTAATGCAGATTACGTTTGAGCTGTACACAGTGAAAACCTGACTGTGTTGTTTAAACAAGAACTGCTTTCCTCTTCTAAAACTTCTTAGGGAATCTAGAGATAGGCAGTTGGTGACATCCACACCCCAATTCCTTCTTTCTTCTTGGTGTGCAATACCCTTCGGAAAGCTTTCCCTCGCATTTGTCACTCAGAGTTCATGACCTTGAGGTTAAGGCTGCTCTATCTTCCACAGAACTCTGCATTCCAGGCAGGAAGGAAAGGGAGAGAGGGAGGTGCTTATACTAGAAAAGCAAATCCTTTCCCCAAATCTCTACCAGAATTCCAGCAAGAACCCACTGGTCATCATGATGTCACATGGTCACTCCCACCTACTGGGGGGAGTCTGAGTGGGCATGTGTTAATGCCATTGTGAACAAAACTTGGATTCTGTATGTTGTTGGGACAATTAAATGCCTATATCTTGGACTCTGAGTAACTAATTTGAAGATGACAATACCCATTGTACTAACCATCATTACCCTCCTATTATTATTTTTTTTCTCTTAAAAAAAAGACAGAAGACATATGTGGATATATAAACATCAACCTAATCACCTGTATGCGCTGACCTTGCAGGGCTGAGGGAGGGGTAAATGAGAAACGCAGAAGAATGAGCTCAGCTCTGTGCCTGGCACACAACACACATGCAGCAAATGCTCTTCTTTTTGCACCTTCAACAGCTGGTAGTGTTTGATGGCTTCCCCTCTCCAGGATTGCACAATGTCTCGTAACTTGTGGTCACACCACAAGGTGGCATGTTACCCAGAGGGAGCCATGATGGTGGTTGGGCATGTCCAACGAGAACTATGTGGAGAAGAATGGAAAGGTCATTTTGCAACAGGAAGCTGGGAGCGTAACTGGTGCAGGGAGCAGTAATCGATTTAGTGTTCCATCTCAGCTGGAGCAAGTCTGTGTGGGTTAATGTCCTTCCTTTCCTGCCACCCGTGTGGATTGCACTCTGTCCTGCTGGTGGAGAAAGTTATTTGTTCCACTTTATGACAGCTCTCATTGTTATTTTTATGTGTTTACATCTTGTGTCTTTAACTGTGCTATAAACTCCATCAGGATAAAACATGCCCTTCATTGCCTTTGTCGGCTGCTGTCCCCAGCCCTAGTCCTTCCAGCAGTCCTTAGGGATCAGCCAGGTAACAATGTGGAGTGAGTCTGAGGGCAGTGGAATGGAGCAGCCTGGGACAGATGTAGCCCCTACAAAACGGTACTCAGATTTAAATAAAATGATGAACAAGCAATGAGAAAGAATAGATCTCAGGCATGATCAACAGTGGCTACTCACCTGACAAAAAACTGCATCTTCTGCCTTCTGATGGAAGTATACACTTGTGAGGAATGTGTGTCAAAAAAAAAAAAATCCTACACTAATCCTATCAAGCTTCTAAATGTAGCTACCAATTTATAGGACATCAAGAAGACGGGGTGCATGGTAGGTGTCACCACAGAAAGGCAGTTAGTGAATCCAGACTGTGGGGAACCCTATGGGGCAAAGTGACCCAGTTATCTCAACAACTAAGTGGCCATGAAAATGAAAAACTTGAAAAGCAAGGCTGTGATTAAAAGAGACTTAGAAGGGCCAGCCAGATAGCTCAGTGGATTCAAGTGCCTGCTTAGGCAGACGTAGGGAGGTTTGATCCCCCAGCGTGCCATGCCGGCCCCTCCCGTGGGGGCACACTGAGACTGTGATTGGGACTAGGCATGGTGGTGTGCATCTATAATCCCAGCGCTTGGGAGGCTGAAAACAAGAGGATTACTATGAGTCTGATTTGTATATTTAGACCCTGTAGACCCTACTAAATACAGAGAGAGGGAGGGAGGGAGGGAGAGAGAGAGAGAGAGAGAGAGACAGACAGACAGACAGACAGACTTGGAGGATGTATCAGTAAGTTACGACATATGTGGTTTTACTTGCTTCCGATCTGACCAAACTTAAAAAAAGACACAATCTGAAAAATGTAGCACCAACACTTATTCATTTTTGTGAGATAATGGTAGAGTAATTTTTGGAAAGAGTCTTTATCTTTCAGAAGTGCATGGAGAGGGTGTGGTGGCGCACACCTGTAATCCCAGCTCATGGGAGGCTGTAAATAGGAGAATCACTAAGAGTCAGATCTAGTAGTGAGACCCTGAACACCCTGTAGACCCCTCCCTAAAAAATACACAGAAAAAAGAAGTGCATACAGAAATATTTTAGAGATAAATGATAGCAGGGCTGGCTTCAAGATTACACAATATGTGGAGGTGAGGCTGGACAATAGGATGTGGCACATTGGCTGGGGGTAATGTGACATATTAATTAGAAAATCTCAGGACACATGTGCGGAACAGGTTCCAAAGTCCCGGATGTGGACATCTCCCAAGAACTCAAGCAGGTTTTTGATACATGGCCTAGACCAGTGATAGTGAACCTTTCAGAACTTTTAGTGACAACAAACACCCCACTGCTGCACGTGTGCTATCGGTGTGCCACTACTGGCCTAGACCTTACTCATCCTGAGAAGTGGGAAATACCAAAGGAAAGTTGCCAATGAGCTTTGATACTCTGTTCTTTGACAGTAATCCACTTTCACACTGTAGTGCATACCTCTTTTCCTCCTTTATCTTGGCCCAAACTTGCTCTGCAGAGCATGTTTATTTTCCTACCTTCAATAAATATAAAACCTTGCTACCATTTGTACTTGTCTTGAGCAAGTCTTTGTTCAGGACCGAAAGAACCTAGAAACAATATTCTAGTACCCAATACCTAGTAACAAAGGGATATAGATGGTTCGTTCATCACAGACAACTGAGACTAGCCAAGGACTGGTGGTTAGTTGGGCTGACAGGTGAACAGAGGATTATTGTCTTAATCTCCCTAACTTTTGATTATATATGACATTCTCCCTAACTTTTGGTTATATATGACATGTTCCTAATAATAATGACAAAACATCAGGCAAGGATAGGCCATGGAACCAGTCAGTGCATACCCACAGGAGACAGAGGTAAGGCCATCAGGAAGCAGAACGGGCGCAAGCTTTGGAAATCCCCGTCAGCCTGGGCCCTTCCAAGACCATTTTGGCTTGAGAAGTTTAAAACTTTTTTCTTTTTAGTACAGTACTTTTTTGCAACACAGAATGATTACATTCCTTGTGGGGAGTTGGTATGTGTATGCCATGTGATTCTCTTTATCCCCTTCTCTCCCCTGTTTCTTCCTTCCCCCCTTCTATTGATTCCCTTTCCATTTGCAGATTTATCCTTCCATCTTCTTTGAGCTATCTTTTATGCTGCTTTTTATTTCTATTTGGGGTTTCTGATATAAGAGAAACTCTGTGATATTTAAGCTCGTGTGTCTGATTTCTTTCACTCAACAGTCTGATCTCAAGGTGCATTCATATTCCTACAAATGACTCAAGTTTATTCTTTTTTATGGCAGAGTAGTACGCTGTTGAGTGTAAATACCACAGTATCTTAATCTGCTCATCTGTTGATGGACATTTGGGCCCCTTTCACAATTTATCTGTTGTAAGTTGTGCTGCCATAAACACGGGTCTGTGTGTATCACTGTAATATGATGACATTAACTCTTGGGAAGATACCTAGAAGGGGAAGAGCCAGAGGAAATGGAATTTCTAATCTTAGCTTTTTGAGACATTGCCACACTGATTTCCATAGTAGTAGCACTAGTTTACCCCCCCACCAAAATGTAGAAGGGTTCCTTTTCCCTACAGCCTCAGGAGCATTTATTATCTGATTTCTTGATGCTAGCCATTCTTTCTAGTGTAAGATGGAATCTCAGTGTTGTCTTAATTTGATTTCTCTAATGGCCAGCGATGTTGAGTGTTCCTTCATGTATTTATCCAAGGGCATTTTGTATTCATTTCTTTCTTAAGGGAACCTTCTCAAATGGTAAGCTTTTTAGATGCAATAGCAGGCAACCAACGGACTCCTCTTTTAGGCATTCAGGAAATGTTTGCCAACATGATGGTGACGCTGCTGCTGATGGTGGTGATGCTGCTGCTGACAGTGATGAGAACTGTGGCCCTGGGCAGGGAACCCAGAGCCAGGTGGGGGTAGGAATCCATGCTGGGCAAGTAGTGGGTAGGAATCCACTACTCCTGAGCTACACCCAACCTGTCAACATGATTTTTCCAGGCACTTTTTTAATGAGCATTTTTGAAATGATCTACAAGCAGACATATGGTACAATTAGCCTCATGTACCTGTCACCCATTGCTAGTTTTCTTTCCACCTCCTCTTCCCCCTCATTCTTTTCTCCTAAATAGTTCTGTTTCTCTATTTACATTATCATCATACCTAACAACATAAACAGTAATCTTTAATGTTATTTAAGGCCCACCAAGGGCTGAATATCCCTGATCATTTCAGAATGGTTAGTTCTTAAAGAAAAAAATTTCCAGTCAATATTCAAAATATTAAATAAGACCCATAGTGAATTATCCCTCCCCCCTTTTTTTTTTGTTCCTCGAATGCCTTCAGGACACTTTTGGCCAGCTGGAGAGGTGTGAGGTTCGAACTCCAGCAACCTGAGGCTGACAGCTTTGTAGAAGCAGCCACTTAAAGACCTGAGCTAGGGCCAGGCCCCAATTATCCCCTTTTTTGCTGTACATGTTTATTCCAGATCTGCCTACTTCCTCTGTTATGGGGACTCCAGGGAACCCTGCTCCTGAACTAACTTCATTTTTGCATAGGCTGTATTACCTTCCCACATGCCTGACATCTATGCCATCCAGTACAGTTGGCCACAAGCCACATGTGACTGTTGCACACAGCTAATGCCTTTTAATGAAATGATAACACATCAGCCCATATGAAAATGTTGGCCAAGGCTGACTTTTTTGTGGAGTGTAATTGTGCTTATTATTGTAAAATAGTTGTATTTATCAGTGGCCACTAAAGGTGAATAAACAAGATATAAGCATGTTAGAGAAAAGAGCATTTTTGAAATTAAAAAAAAAAAAAACTTGTGCATTTACTTTCTGTTCCTTTTCCCTACAGATAACAGCTAGCATTTTATCTTTACCATGACCTTTACTTCTAGCCTTACCATTTTGTAATGACCTAATGTTTTATGCGTACTTTGCATAATATGTAGGCCGTACTATATGGAAAAGAAGGTACACTCTATGCAGTATACTAAAAATATTGCATTTTAGTAGTTTGCTAGGCATAACAAGGTTAAGAGCCAATCAAGGGTAGGTACCTCGCATTAGTAAGCTGCCACAATGAAATACTACCAACTGAGCAGTTTAGAAATCCAGAAGTTAATTTTCTCATAGTTGCAAAGGCTGGACAAGATCCAGGTGCCAACAAATTCTGTTTTTCTGGTGAGGCCTCTCTTCTGGCCTACAGACCATGCCTTCTTGCTGTGTCCTCTTATATGACCTTGTGTGTGTGTGTGTATACATGTAACAAGAAAAATGGAAAGTTCTCTGGTGTCTCTTCTTCGCTGAAGGATGCCTCCCCTGAAGTATTAGAGCCTGTCGTAGTTGTTTTCTCATTTCTGGGCCAAACTCTCTAACACCTGCAAGTGAAAAAGGAGAGGTTTATTTTGGCTTGGTTTGTAGAGGTTTCAGTCCACAGTTGGCTGGATCCAGCCAGGGTAGGGTGGCATGGCAGAGGAAAAAGAGTTCGTGGCATAGCAGGCAGGACACAGCAGCCATCAAGGGAGGAGGAGGGATACGTACCCTGGGACCGTGCCCACACTAACCTCTTCCCACCAGGCTTCACCTCTCCACATAGTGCCCAGCAGAAACCCATTAGTAGGCAATGTAGTATCACATACCCACAGTTGGGCCACCTCCTAAAAACCCCACCTGTGACTGTATGAGGCTTTGGGGGAACATCTAGATATGACCCATAACAGGCAGCCATCCTTATAATCTTGTTTAAGACTTCTTTGTTCCTTAAAGACACTATCTCTAAATATAGGGACACTGAGTGTCCAAACATAGAAATTCTGGTGGGGGAGATGCACCATTTAGTGTTCAGTGTGCTCATGCATGCATATTAACCCCCAGTCCCCAAAGGACAGTGAAGAGAAAGGGAAACTGCACATCAGGTTTGAAATAAATATGTTTGTAAGGATCTGATTAAGCACACTGCATCTGTGGCATATACAAAGTATATGATGCTGGGGAGATTATATACATTCTAGGCATGGGTTCCAATACAGTGATGCAGGGCCGGGGACATGGCTCAGTGGAATAAAGCACTTCCCTGGCAAGTGCAAGGGCCTGAGTTCAATCCCCGGTTCAAAAAAAAGAAAAAAATACTGTGATGCCTTTTCATTATTTCACTATACTGTATGTTGGAAATTACCTAGGAGTGAATTGACTTATAAATGAAATATTTAGGGACTTGTCTTTGGAGGAAAGGGAAGATATAAAGGGTGATTATCAGTTTCTTTCTTGAGTGTGTATGTGTACTTTAAGATGAGTGAACAAAAGAGTGCGAAACATCAGATGATAGATATTAGATTTAGACGGAATCTCAGGACATCATTTGCTTAATTTGCTTCATTTGGTTTGTGACAGCTAACTGACCATGCCACAATAGGGAATGTCCAACTCAATTGGCTCAGCATAGTTCTGGATGTGGCTGAGGGGATTTAGTGCAGACAGAAGGCCCCTCCTGGGACCGCTTGTCACTGGACTGAGATAAAGGGGAAATGCAGAAGGAAGGTTCCTGTTTCTTTGGAGGAGCTCCTGTCTTCGCCTTCACCTTGGGCCCCTCATTTCCAGCACAGACCCTTTGGCTTCCTGATGTGGACCTACATGGAACATTACTGTGGGCTCCAGGCTGGCTTTCCACTGGGCCCTTCAGATCTCCAGTGCACCAACTTTTTTTTTTTACTTTTCCACATGGGATGCTCTGAACAGCCATTAGGAGCCAGTCTTGTAAATTCTTATATATTTGTATATCTTCAATAAATATGTTTCTCTAGTGATTACTGACAGATGTAATGTCAAATTGGTTTCAGTACCCTTGAAGAAAACAATGAACTTCAAATTCTCTTGAGAAAGAGCATTGCATCCCTGAGACTGGAGACATTGGCACTGCCAAGAAGGGGTGAAGGAAGGTTGTGGTTTTAGAAG
>NW_004524614.1:7649699-7651275 GCF_000260255.1 Octodon degus | reverse complement strand
ACCTGGAGATTAAATTTTTAACCAGTGGAATCAGAATAAATACAGTTTTACAGCATCTTATTTTCATATTTGCTCCCAACCCTCTTTCCAGCTCCCCAGCTAAAGGATTTTTTGAATATCTTATTATTATTGATGCTCCCAGGCCAAAAAAGACTTCCGCAAAACTGCTGGTGTCTCTTGTATGATATTGTGTCTGCTTTGATCGTTTTTATCTTTGCTAACTCAGATCCCCTCTGGCCTGAATGTCCCTTTTTTCATGTCTCTGTTGAAATGACTGCCTGCCAGCACCTATTCTGCCCTAACTGTGTTCAGCAATGTCTACTGTCTCTCCCCTTTAATGTTGTCTGCTTTTTCTGGACTTTACTTCATGTGCTTTTCCCTGTAAGATTTGTAAAAACTGTCAAAGCCCTGACAATTCTCCTTCTGAATGTCTTCTCTCACTGCACAAAGCAGGGGAGAATCTTGGTGCTACCTAATCCAATCTGCTTTGTTTTCAGATGTATAGAATTCTGTGATCAGATAAAAATTGGAAATCTGAAGTTGAAAGAGGGCTGGCCAGATAGCTCAATGGACTAAAGCACCTGCTTAGGCAGGCACAGGGACCAGGGTTTGATCCCAGGCATGTCTGCTGGCCCTGCCCCTGGAGTGTGCTGAGACACGACTGTGACTGGGTCCGATGAGGCATGCCTATAATCCCAGCACTTGGGAGGCTGAAAACAGGAGCATCACTATGAGTTTGATCTGTGTAGTGAGACCATGTAGAACCTGTACTAAATACTAAATAAATAAAGTTGAAAGAGTTAAATAGGTGTCACTACTTTGGAGAACTGTTTGACACTTTTTATAAAATTAAGCATATATATGTGTGCCCAGATAATTCCATTTCTAGGTATTTACCCAATAAAAACACATTTGTGGGGCTGAGGAGATAGCTCGGTGGTATAAGGACCCTGGCTCAATCCCTGGCTCACTTGCTGCACCAGCCCCACTTCACACGCACTGAACCAGCTACAGAGACCAGGCGTGCTGGCACACACTGTAAGCCCAGCACGGGGAGTGGGGGAGGCTGACAGAGGAGGATCACTACGAGTCCAAGCTGCTTATACTGAGACCCTGTACCAAATAAATAAAATATTAAAGAAAACATATTTATCTGAAAGGCTAGTATGAGAATGTTCATGCCAGCCTTATCCATAATAGTCAAAACCTGGAAATAATTCACATGCCTATGAACACAAGAATGAATAAACAAATTGTGGTATATAAACAATCACACATCACATAATGTTTTGGTCAAAGATGCACCATATTTAATGTAATGGCCCCATATGATTATATCATCTAGTAATATAGCTTCATTAATTTGTGTAAGTGAAACCCTCTGTGATGCTCAAACAATGACAGAATGCTTATAAATGTATTTATCAGAACATAAGCCTTGCCATTGTCACATGACTGTGTATGGCAATTTTTTTTTTTTTTTGGAAGGGTCTCCAGGGTGTTCAGGGTCTCACTACTACATCAGACTCATAGTGATTCTCCTGTTTACAGCCTCCCAAGAGCTGGGATTAGAGGC
>NW_004524614.1:7641496-7648881 GCF_000260255.1 Octodon degus | reverse complement strand
GGGCTTTGAATAGAGTAGGAAAGCACTCTGCTACTGAGCTAATCTAGTCCAGCATGAAGCCTTTTAGAGATGTAGTGTTTTCACTCACAGTTGACCCTAGTGGATTTCTAGCCTCACTTATTTTTTGCTAGTTTTTTTGCTAATCCCAGGGCTGGACTTGTGCCAACCCATGGGTAAGGTGCTAGGTCCATCACCTGCTATGGCCCAGTTCTTCTGCTTTATTCCAGACCAGGTCCCTGTGTTATCACCCTCCTAACCCCATGCCACAGGCCCACGCAGCCTGCACCTCCCATCAACAGCAAGAGACACATTTGTGCAAAGGTGCCTGGCTGTCTGCTGCTTAATAAGCCACCTAGTTCACTTACTCACACACAAGCACATTCTTTTCCTCCTTCCCTGCCTCCACTACTGTGAGCATCTCTGTCTGACACCATGCCATTCTCTAGAGACACAAAACTGAAAATGGCACAATTCCTGCTTTAAGCAAAAAGAGTCACAGTAGCCCAGCCTTTAAACAATGCAGAACTGCAGTATTAGAGTGGTGTTGATGGTCTTGTGATTCCTTCTTTGGCAAATGTGATCTCCTTTTCCTTCATGGGTATGCCACAGGCAACAATACTGTTAACCACCAGCACAAAATGAGTGCTACTACTGTATTAGTCATCCAGGGACTACTGTGATTTAAAAAAACCAGCTTAAAGTAAACAACTTAAAAAGGAGGAAAGGTTTATTTTGCCTCCTGATTTCAGAGCCTTCAGGTCCAGGTCACTTGGCCACACTACCCTTTGGCCCCGTGGCAGTACAGTGCATCATGGTGGTAGTACATGGTAGAGGAAGCTATCTACCCTACAGTAGGTGAGAGGCAAGGAGGAGGAGAGGGGCAAGGTCTTCACATCCCCTTTAAGGACAGGCCCCCCTATAACTTAATTTCTGTGTCATGGAATGAAGACCAAGCCTTTCATTTATGACTCTCTTTAGGGACAAATCTACAGACAAATCACAGCAGTTACTTTGACCAAAAGCACATCTTTGCAACAAAAGTACTCTATATTGTTCAGCTTGAAGCATATGTTGTTCTCTTTATTTGAGCTGGGCATCAGGGAAGGTGGGCAGGGTATATCCAGCTAACAGCTGAACTCCAGGACAGCAGACATGGACTGCCTCTGACCTCACTGATCACCTGCACAAGCCGGTGTTGAGAGGAGGTGGTAGAAGTCCCAGTAGTAGTCAAAAGGTAAAAGTTTGGAAGGAGCAGCATCTCTGCTGGCTTAGACAATTTAACATGCAACAAGATTGCCTGTGTGTTTGTGCCAAGTTCTACACATACATAGAGACTTGGGTGTGCATGGGCTCCATCGCTCCCAAATCCACTTATGATAGCCCACTTTAATGTTTTTGTATTTTATTTTTATTTTTATTCTTTTGATTCAGGGTCTTGCTACATAGTTCATCCTTAGCCTCAGCCCATTTTAATATACCCCAATCCCACCCCGTCTCCTAGAAATCACTGATTGCCATAGCTTTATATTCATGAGGGCACCATATAGCCAACTTTATATATTATATACCTGTTTTAATGTATTTGGTACAAGGTCTCATTATGCAGCTCAAATTCATAGTGATCCTCCTTGTTTTCAGCCTCCCGAGCACTGGGATTACAGGTGTGCCTGGACTTGGTGGTCAGCTCAGCGCCCCGGGGTGGGAGGCACACAGCATGGGGTGGAAGGGATCGAACTTGGGTCCTTGTGCTTGCCTAGGCATGCACTTAGACCGCTGGGCTATCTCTGTGGCCCTTCACCTTTATTCTTTTTTTTTTTTTTTTTTTAATGTATTTAGTACAGGGTCTACAGGGTCGCACTACACAGATCTGACTTGTAGTGATCCTCTTGTTTTCAGCCTCCCAAGTGCTGGAATTACAGGTGTGCACCACTACACCCAGTCTCAATTGCCATCTCAGTGAACCCCCCAGAGCGGGACTAGGAAGGCAAACTGGGGATCGAACCCAAGTCACTGCGCTCTGCCTAAGTAGGTGCTTTAGTCCTCCAAGCTATCTGTTCAGCCTTTCACCTTCATTTTTTTTTTTTTTTTTTTGCAGAACCGGGAATTGAACTCAGGTCCTTGTGCTTGCCAGGGATGCACTTATTCCACTGAGCCATCTCCCCAGCCCCTTCACCTTCATTCTTGAAGGACATATTTTTAGAATATAGAAATCTGGGATGATCTTTTATTTTGTCCTTTCAGCACTTATTTTTCACCTATTATCTTTCCTCCAATATTTTCAGGTAAGAATCCTATAGTCCTTAGTTATTCCGAGATAAACAGTGCATATTTTTCTGGTTACTTTTTTTTTTTTTTGAGATAGCACCTCACTCTGTAATTCAGGCTGGCCTTGAACTAATGGCCATCCTCCTGCCTCAGGCTCCCAAGTGCTGGGGTTACAGGTGTGTATCACCATGCCTTGCTTTCTGATTACTTTTGTGATCTCTCTCTCTCTCTCTCCTTTAGCAATTTGAATAGGATATGTATATGGATTTCTTTGGATTTGTCCTGTTTGATCACTGATTTTTTTTTTTTCCTGTACTTGGGCTTGAACCCAAGGCCTTCATACTGAGCTACACCTCTAGCCTTTTTTTTTTTTTTTTTTTTTTTAAGTGTTTTTATTTTGAGACAGAGTTTTGCTAAGTCACTAAGTTGCCCAGGTTGGGTTCACACTTTGATTCTTCTGTCTCAGCTTTGAGATTATAGGTGTGAGCCATTATGCCCAAGTGAGATTTTTGCTTATATTATTGCATATTTCAGTCTTAAAATAGACATCTGACTCTTCTTTTACATCTCATTCATTTATTAATTTAGCTGAGGCCACGTAGAATGTTTTCTTTTTTACTTCTTGGAGTAGTTTTTTTTTTTTTTAAATACAATTTCTTTAAAGTCCTTGTCAGATAACTGTCATACCTGTATCATCTTAGTGCTAATATCCATTGCCTGTCTTTGCGCCCATTGGGTGAGATTTTCCTGGGCATTAGGCCAAATGTCCTCAGTCACATCATGGACATTTAGAACACTACATCATGAGATACAGGTTCTTGGCTTCATGTTGTAGAGCATGCTTATTTGTTTGCTTTCTTATTTTTCAGAAGTTGGTATTTAGGTGAAGCACGAGGTTCTTATATGCTTAAATGCTCTCACTTAGGCTGGAGCAGTCTTTGGAGGAAGCTGAAGTGCAGAAATCCTTGGGTGATAAAGACACAGTTGTTCTTGCCAATGTCATCCAAGGGACAAACAGCTTGCCTGCCATAAAATCTCGTTAGTCCTGCCAGGTGATGAAGAACTGTAAAGATTTGTGGCCCTGCTCTGATCAAGGCCATTATCTCAAGACGGCCTCAGCAATGTGTTACGAGTCTTGCCGAAGATTTCAATTTACCTGTTAGTAAGTTTCCTTCTTTCCTTCTACTGCCCAAAACATTCAGCTTCTTTTATGGCTTTTGGATTCATTTTCAGAGGCCTGAACTATCATCACCCTCTCTCCAAAAAAAGGGTTGTCATTTGGCTGTTGTCTCCTCAACACTCACTGTGGTTTTTTTTTTTGCGGAACCGGGGATTGAACTCAGACCCTTGTGCTTGCCAGGGAAGCGCTTATTCCACTGAGCCATCTCCCTGGCCCAACACTCACTGTCTTACAGGAGGTTTCAGTCTGTGCAGTGACGTGTTGGTAGGATGGGTGTGCAAGCTGACTGCTGAGAACAGAAAAAGTCAGTCTCTGAAAAAGGCATCAGAGATAATAGGTGTGAGCCTATTGAGATTATAGGTGTGAGCCATTATGCCCAAGTGAGATTTTTGCTTATATTATTGCATGTTTCAGTCTTAACATAGACATCTGACTCTTCTTTTACATCTCATTCATTGTCCTTATTACATATTTGATAATAGAAGCATTAATTCTTTCAAGAACTGTTGACTGGCTTCTCTGAATGAGTGGCTGGTGTTGGAAGCTGTAAAAGATGCAGGCAGAGAATGCATTCTGTTCTCTTCAAGCCTGCGCCCTGCCAGTGAAGAGCCGGTACACAGGAGGTGGTGTCCCCGTGTCCCCTCAGTTACAGTCTGCACTTGTCTGCTGCCTTGCTTTCTGCGTTCAGTTGGTTGCCAAGTCCCTGTGATCCAAAATAATTTTCAAATTCACTTTGCTTCCCTCATCCCCCATGCTAGTCTCCACCAGGCTATTGTTTTTATTTATTTAATGGAGCAAAATTGTGTTTATTAGGAAAGCACCAACACCACATTCTTCGAAATTACTGGAATTTTATTTGCCTCAGGCTTATGACTTGCAACCAAAGACACTGTGCAAAGAAAGCAAAGATTAAGTACATTTTAGGGAGACGGAGACAATACACATTGGTGACACAGGAAATCAGGTAGACAAAAGAAGCCATCCAGTACACTATATAGATCACAATATTCAATAGCGTTTTCAACAGAATTTTTTTAAAACCAAGAGCAAACAAAATTAAGCAATGTTTACAGTAAACATAAATCTTATACAATTTAAAAAGCATTTTTCAGATCATAGAGCATAAAGTGGAAAAATGTATATGTAGGTGAAATCTAACTACTGTACATTTATCACCTATTAAAGTCGCTTATATCTACCACAGTGTAAAAAAAAAAAATACTGAACAAATAAAAATCGTGAAAATTGCCTGATGAAAAATAAAATGACCAGTGGCTTTTAATGGCTTCTCCCGATTACCAGTGCTACAAAAGACAAAAATCTCATCCAAACAGGTGATAAAGCCAGGCACAACCCTTACCAAATTAGACCCACCTATAGAAATATACTATCCGCCCACATTTTCCATCAAAAGCTTTTGTTTGTTTTAATCTTTGAATCTTTGAGGCCCATTTGGTCACAGTATGTTACAAACTTTGTGTTTTTTACACCATGATATCATATGTTTGTCTGGCACTATTCTAAAGCTAGTTTATAAGATGAGGAGGAGGACAGAGAAAGAGCCCAGTGCCCACAGGACACGTGAAGCCACTGGGTAGAAATGGGAGAGGGGAAGAAAAATACTCAGTTCCACGGGGATCCCTCATCATCAGTCCCGTTTGCTTCTGACTGGTCCTTTTCATCCTGCTCTTCGTCGCTGTCAAAGTCGCTCACCGCTGGCTTTGCTTTCCCTCGATTTGGCCTTTTCTTGCCTTTTCCTTTGTCCCGGCCTTTCTCATCTCTCTTATTGAGCTTGATTTTCACCTTAGCAGATTTTGCCTCAGACTCAGACTCTTCTTCCTCGTCCTCTTCCTCATTGATTTCCTCCTCACTTTCTTCCTCTTTGGCGTTTTCTGCCGCGCACTCTTAAACACTGACTGTAAGACGATGGAGTCTTCGTAGATCTGGGATCCCTCCAAGTTGGACATCTGAGCATTGTGACACAGAAGCATGACATCTTTCTCCAGGTCACCCAGGCTCCGATACTTGTGATTACGGATTCTTTCCTTTATTTTTTTGAAATCCACTGGCCTCCTAATTAATTCATAGTATCCTGGTAACTCTTTCCTGGACGGTAACTGAATGAAGACCTCACTGAGCTGCCCCCTGAACTATCTTTGTAGTTGATCGCAGTATCAGTGATGGTGTTCATCTGTTTCGTCAGTTTGGGGGGATTTGGTGACAGCTTCTCAGCTGGAGGGCGGCCTCGCCTCTTAGCTTTTTCTACATCTTCCTTCACAGGATCTTTGTCCACATTTCTTTGCCTTTTTCTCTTCTTAAGCCATACTTCCTCTTCCATTTCTTCCAAATTGTCGTATTCAATGGCCCCATAGTTTGCCTCTAACATAGTTCACGAACAACAGGCCTCCTGGCTGGACCCAGGCTATTATTTTTAAAAATTGCCTTGACTTCATTTATCTCCTCCTAACCAATCTCTAATCAGGTAACGTGTCTGATCATGTCTGACCCCTACCTGAAATTCCTTCATTATGTTAAGAATGGGCTTGAACTAGTGTGTGTGTGTGTGTGTGTGTGTGTGCGTGCGCGCGCGCGCATGCGTGTGTGCGTGCCCCCCGTTACTGAGTATTGGACCCACGGGCATTGGAACACTGAACTACCTTTCTAGTCCCTTTTTATTTTTAGACAGGGTTTTGATAAATTGCCCAAGCAGGACTGGAACTTGCAGTCCTCCTGCCTCAGCCTCCCAGAGAGCTGAGATTACATTTATCACCAGCGCTGGCTGAACTTGAACTCATTAGCACATTATTTTGGTTCCACTTCCTCTTTCATGGTTTTCTTCCACTGAACCTATGTTGTTGCTCTCTGTTTTTGTTTTTTGGTACTTGGAATCAAACTCAGGGCCTTGTAGTTGCAAGGCAGGTGCTGTGCTGCTAAGCTATGTCCCCAGGTCCTAATATTGCTCTCTGAAAAGACCATATATTTTGTTCTTGCTATTCTTTTGTTTATAATTCTACCCCCCCCACACACACCTTTTTTTCCACCAACAAAACCATGACTTTCAATACCAAGGTCAAATACTACCTCTTCACTATAGCCACTTAGTAGTTATAGCTCCCATTTTTACACTGCAGAATTTTGTTTAGGTCCATTCATTTATTCAATCTGTTCATTAAATAAGTAATGTTAAATAATACATTATTACTGGGCAATAGATCAGTGGCTGAGAATGCAAGAGTAAGAATTACTCTTGTCTCCAAGGGCCTTAGCCCAGTGAAGAAAATAGTTGAACACAAACATATGCAATGAGAGACAATAATGTTTTTAGCAGATGTGCATGTAAAGTGCTTGCGCTCTTTCTCTTAGTCTCTCTCTCCCCCTAAAGCTGCCTGGCTATAGTATCCTAAGAGAGCTTCCAGCAGAAGGAGCATTTGAGCTGGGGCTTGATGGCTGGCTAAGTTCTCCTGATGGGCAAGAGGAGGCAGAGAGATTCAGGTGGCGGGAAGGCCACACAGACAGGTCCTGAGCAAGGCGCTCACGCTGACAGAGTGCAAGCTGGGAAGGTTTTAGTTCACTGAGACTACTGATGAGATAGAGCAAAGAAAGTCATAGATACCAAAGCAGAGGCTTCGTGGCTCTTTCTGGAGACGATGAACCTGGGGTGGGAGGCTGGAGGACGTGTCTGATTAGATTATAGGAACAAAGTGTTTCAGGAAGATGTATGCTTTTGAAAATGCAAATAAGTGCACTTTTAACCTATAGGGTACTTTTATCCCCCCAAATGACAGTGGACTTACTGAAAGAGTGAGACACCAATTTCGAAGTGTTTCTATTGGAACACAATAATTTTGTGTTCCAACAATATGTTCAAAAACCTCCACTGGGGGCCTGAAACTGCAGATAGAATTGTGTTACTGTGTATACTATGTTTTTTCATATACAT
>NW_004524614.1:7622577-7640821 GCF_000260255.1 Octodon degus | reverse complement strand
GAACCGGGGATTGAACTCGGGGCCTTTGCGCTTGCCAGGGAAGCGCTTATTCCACTGAGCCACCTCCCCGGCCCCCAAGAATCAGCTTTTGTGAGTTGCGCTGCTCTAAACATGGCGTGCTTGTATCATTGCAATATGATGTCTTTAACTCTTTTAGGAAGATATCTAGACAGGGGACAGCTGGTCAAATGCAATTTCTAGCTTTAGTTGAGGAATCTCCATACAGATTTCTATAGTGATGGTGCTAGTTTACATTCCCACCAGGAATATAGAAGAGTTTCTTTTTCCCCACAGCCTTGACAGTCTTTGTTATCTTATGCTGCCTTTTTTTTTTTTTTTAAATCACTGCAGCTTTGTAGTTTAATCCCTGGGTTGGGATGCTCATTGCTTTGCTCTTGTGGTGTGGAATTGAAGCTGTTATTCTAGGCTTCTTTGGTTCCATATGAATTTTAGGATTGTCTTTTCTAGTTCTGAAAAGAATGCTACCAGTATGTTTATTGGGATTGTGCTAAGTCTATATCAGTTTTGCAAGTATGGCCATTTTGACAATGTTAGTTCTATCTATCCAAGGACAGGAGATATATTCTGATTTTCTGATCTGTTCTTTAATCTCCTTTTTCATAGTACCGTAGTTTTGGTAGGAGAGGGCTTTAACTTCCTTGGTTGGATAAATTCCTAAGTATTTAAATTTTCTTGATGCTCTTGTAAAAGGTATTGTTTCCCTGACTTCTTTCCTAGTGAGTTTGTCATTGGTTTACAGAATGCTATGGATTTTTGTGTGCTGGCTTTTATCTTTCTATGCCACTGAATTTGCTTATTAACCCTCAGAGTCTTTTGGTGGACTTTCTTGTTTGTAGATCCTCTCATCTGCAAGTAATGATAATTTGACTTCTTTTTCTATACGTATCCCTTTATTTCTTTCTCTTGCCTGGTATCTCTGGCCAATGTTTTAAGAACTATATTGAACAGGAGTAGTGAAAATGAACAACTATTCCTGTTCCTGATTTTAAAGGAAAAACTTCCAGCTCTGTCCAATTGGTATGATGTTGGCCATTGGTTTGTCATTAATGGTTTTTATCAGATGAAGATAACATCATAGAATACCTACTTTCTTCAGGGTTTTTATCATGAATGGATTTTGTCATAAGCTTTTCTGCATCAAGATGATTATGCGATATTTATCCTCTCTCTCTCTCTCTCTCTCTCTCTCTCTCTCTCTCTCTCTCTCTCTCTCTTTCTCTCTCTCTCTCTGTTTTCTTCCTTTCTTCTTCTCTTTTTCCTTCTTTCTTTGTTGAGACAGGGTCTTACTAGAGAGTCCAGACTGGCCAACTTGTGGCAGTCCTCCTGCCTCAGCCTTCCAACTGCCGGGATTATAAGTATGTACTACCACACTTGGCCTGTTTGTTTCTTTTCATATGTATTAATTTTACTGATTTGCACATGTTGAATCAACTCTCATTCCCAGGATGAATCTTATTTGATCATGATGTATGGAAAAAAAATATATATATATATGATTTCTTATATTTTGTTTGCCAGTGTCTCAGTGAAGATTTTGCACTGATGTCTATTTATTTATTTTTCACTGTTGTTGAAGCATTTTATTTTTTATTTTTTTAATTAAAATTGTTTTTTCATTTTTTGAGAAACAAATATCAATGAGACACTTTCTAAGCTGATTAATAGGACATTTTCAATAATTAATACATTGCACACTGTTATCTTCTCAGTGGTCATCTACAGCACAAGAAGCAGCCAGGCCATCCCGTCCAAACACTACTACTACAAATCCTTCCTCTCACTGAACTAAACAAAAGCAGTCGTACATCTATCCTAACTATTCTGTACATACAAATACAAAATCGTCCTTCCTTTGTATCCCCCCTCTGCAGTTCAGTCCTGTCAGAGATAAGTATTCTATTGGTATCTAAATATTATAGGTGCTTGAATTCAGCAAAACAACCCAACACAGTCCAGTAGTCCACAATAGTAGGAGGTTGTCCACAGATGTTGTTGACTAGAGCCTTTTACAGCTCAGCATATTAACATGGCTTTACTTTATATACCTCATTTTTATAATTTTCTGCTGGATGGTTAAGACCAAGATAAAGCAAGACCTATATAACAAGAAATGTAACTTTTGTACTGATGTCTATTTAAAAGATTGGCCTATAATTCTTTTCGTTAGTTGGGTCTTTTAAGGTTTTGGAATCAGTGTAATGCTAGTTTCCAGGGAATAATTTGGGATTACTCTTTCCCTGTCAACTTCAGTAAGAGCTTAAGGAGTGTGTGGATTAAATTTTACCTAAAATTCATGTGGAATTCAGTGGTGACTCTATTGGGACCTGGGGTTTTCTCAGTTGGTAGGGTTTTTGTTTTAATTACTTCAACAATCTCATTGCCTGATACTGGATTATTCATAACTTTTATATGTTATTGTATCAGATTTGGTAATTCATATGTATCTATAAATATATCCAATTTTTCTGGATTATGCAATTGATGGGAGTATAGTTTTTCAAAATACTAATATTATTCTGGATATCAGCTGTGTCCATTATGTTTTTTTTTTTTTTTTTTTTTTTTTTTTTTTTTTTTTTTTTTGGCAGAACCGGGGATTGAACTCAGGCCCTTGAGCTTGACCAGCAAGCGCTTATTCCACTGAGCCGTCTCCCCGGCCCCTGTGTCCATTATGTTTTTATCTTTTTCATTTGATTACATTATCTGGACTTTTTCTTTCCTTTTTTGGATTGGTTAGGCATTTGTCTATTTTCTTTATTCATTCAAAGGACCAGCTCTTTGATTCGTTGAATCTTCATATTTTTCAATCTTTGTATTTTTCTAAATTTAATTAACGTATGCCCTAATCTTTATTACTCCTATCCTTTTATTAACTTTGAATTTGAATTGTTCTTGTGTTTTTTAGGACCTTGAGGTGTATTGTTAGGTTATTTATTTGGGCCTGCTCATTTTTTCTGATGTGAGCATTTGCAGCTACCAATTTCCCACTTAGGACTGCTTTCACTGTGGCTCTCAGCTTCTAATATGTAGTGCTGCCAATATCACTTGATACTAGGAACTGCCTCATTTCTTCCTTGGTTTCTCTGTGATCTATTGACTATTCAAAAAGGCACTATTTCATTTCCGTGTGTCTACCAATTTCTGTGCTCTCTTTTCCCATTGATTTCTAGTTTTCTTGCATTCTGACCTAATAATATGGCTGGAATAATTTCAGTTATTTCGAATTTACCTCAGCATGCTTTATGGGCTAGTGTGTGGTCTGTTTGGAGAAGGGCCCTGTTGGAGACTAGGTTAAGTTCCTGACCACAGAGGGACCTCTGGGCATGCTGGGAATGCTCATATTCACTGGCCCTTAAGACAACACTGCACTGCTGAATGCTGACACTCCGTATTCTAGAGTAATAAACTGCCAACCTTAGAGATCAAACGGTTCTCTTAATTGGCAAAACGTATTGCTTGGGTAAGTTCTTTGATCTAACTTCCCAAGGTCCTGCTCATTTTCCACCTTTACCTTAACTGCCCCTTTTCTTTTTGTTGAAAACCCAGGTACAAGTGATCCAGAAAAGTCCTGTCTTACCAACTAGAGAGTTCAACCTTCCTGGACTTCTCACAAAATCGTCTTACATTGTCTTGTTTATTTAAGCCTTTGCCATTACACATTTTAGTAGATTGGGAGCTAGGCCAAATCTCTGATAAGTTCCATGCACTGCTGAGAAGAATGTGTACAGATATTCCTCATTTAATGACCTGCCTGTTTAACAACTATTTTGATTTACAACCAAGACACACCATGAGGACTTACAACTCACCACAGACTTATGACCCTTCTTTATTTTCTGTAAAGTTCTCTACATTTTGTTTATAGAGTCTCAGTGTCATTTTATTTTTATACCTTATTTATAAGTACTGTAAGTTTTGCTGATTGTACATTATAGTACAGTACCATCGTTTTATGTTCTGTCCTGCAAAACAGTACTGCATGTAAGACTTAAGAAATTCAAACGAAAATTATCAAGTTAGAATTTACTTTGACTAGTTTTGTTCTGAATGTTGCAATGTACACACAGTATACAATTCCTCATTTAGCAACTAGACACAGTACCAGAACAAGGAATGTCTGTATTTTGTCATTGTTGGGTCGAATTCTCTGTAAATATCTATCAAATCCCTTTGCTTAAAGGTTCTGCTCAACTCTGATATTTCTTTGTTGATTTTTTGGGGGGCGTGGGATCTGGCTGATCTGTTTGTGTCAGTGGGGTATTGAAATCCCCCATCATAAGTGTGTTGCTGTTTCTCTGATTTTTTAAAGGTCCAGTTTTTAAATTTTTTTATGAAGCTGGGTATGCTGCTGTTTGGTGCATAATGTTTATAATGGTTATCTCTTCTTGCTGAATTTTCCCCTTAACCAAGATGTGTTGCCCTTCTTTACCTCTTCTGAGCAGTTTTGTCTTGAAATCCACTGTGTCTGAAATTAGGGTGCTATGCTGGTATTTGTTTTATTTATTTATTTATTTATTTAAGTTCTTGTTGTATGGATGATTATTTTCTGTCCTTTGATTTTAATGTATTTCTTTTTTGATTAAATACATTTGTAGCGTACTGCATATCACTGGGTTTTCTTTCTTGATTGATCCTGCCTATCAGTCCATGTCTTTTGATTGGGGAACTGAGCTCATCTTCTTGGAGAGTTATTACTAAAAATAAAACATTCCTGTCATTGCATTCTTTTCCTTTGCTGAACCTTCCTTCTTCCATTTCTTGTTACCTGCTCACCTGTTCCTGCTGTGTTCACTTTGTTAGACTTTTGGCATTATTGAGTTCATTGTACCTTTCTGGGATATCTTGAGAAGTATTTGGGGTGCTGGTTTGGTGGTCATGAGTTCTTGAGGAGCTCTTTGTCATGGAAATGCCTGATTTCTCTATCAGTTTAGAAAGAAACTTTTCTAGGATGTGTAGGTCTGGATTGAAAGTTGTTATCTTGTATGACTTGAAACACTACCCCAAGCTCTACTTGCCATGAAGGTTTGTGTTCATAAACCTGCTGTCCTTTTAAGAGGTTTAGCTTTATACATGATTCATTGTTTTTCTCTAGCAGCTTTTAAAATTCTTACTCTGTGTTGAACTTCTTGGATATCTGTTGTGACATGGAGAGGTTCTCTTTTGATCAGGGCTACTTGAGGTCCTATATGCTCCACCTCACTATTTAATGCTCTCCCAGTATTTGAAAGTTTTCTGCTATTATTTCTCTAAAAAGAAAATTGCATTTTTTCTATCTTTTGATTTTCCTCTTATTCCAATTAATGTCAGTCTTATTTGAGTACTGTAGTAGCTGTTGGATCCCTTCTTTATGTTCCTTATTGTTTTTAAGGTATCTGAGTAAGTGGTCTTTGAAAGCACTCCTATATTCTAACTTTGATATGCTGTCCTAACTGTAGATGCTTCTGCTGTCTGTACTTCCAACATAAATTTCAATATCTTGGATTTCTGGATGGAACCTTTGCATGGACTATAATTGCATGGACTGTAATTTTTTGCTAAACTGGTTATTCATGTTTTATACCATTTTGTTTAGTTCAGCTAGGTTTTTACTAGTGCCTTTTGTAATTGCCCTTAATATTTTATTACCTCCCTTATCTCATTAGGTATATCTTCCATATGCCCATCAACCACCGTATTGATCAGTTTTTTTAAAAAAATCTCTTCTTTTATGCTTTCAAAAAATTCATCTGTGTGGTTTTTTCTTTACTCCCCATTGATGCATCATGCATCAGGTTTAGGGGAATTGGGAGTTTGGGAGGCATTGTCTTGCTTTGTATTCTCATGTTTCTATTGCTTTTTGCATGTTTTGTTTTATGTTTAGTTTGCAGTTGCTTATTGTGGAAAGACTTTTTGGCTAGTATGACAATCCTTTTAGGTAGTCTGCTTTTCAGTGACTCTCAGATTATGGCTAAATATGGGCCTTTGCCTTGGTCTCAATATCAGATCATATCTGTTAATACGTGAGGAGGAGGTGCAGTTTAACTGGTCCAACACCCAGCTTTCTTGGAATGGAAGCAAGTTTGTTACTGTCAGGAATGTAATCTGGGTATTTGCACACAGAAAAAAAAACCTGATTAATAGCAACAACTATGTTTGCTGATAGTATCAAGTAAATCAGTGAGAGGAACATTGTCCAAGGCAAATAATATTGGCATACTATAAGAACCAATAGGGGCTGGTGAGATGGCTCAGTGGTCTAAAGCACCTACTTAGAACAAGCTAAGCAAAGCACAGGGACCGCGGTTCAATCCCCCAGCACCACATGCCAGCCAGCCCTGCCCCCTGGTGGGCTGAGCTGGCCACATACAGACATTAAATAAATAAATAAATATTTAAAAAAAAAAAAAAGAACCAATAGCATGGATTTTTTTCTTAATTTTAGAAAAAAATCTATAATTAGATTATAAACACCAAGACAAATGAAATATTGCCATACACAAATATCTAAGAAATGTGATAATTATACCTCTGCTAATGATAGAAAACAATTTAGTAACATATATTTAGCTATCGAAAGATTGTTACAGCTTAATAGTTATACTGTTAATGCTACAGGGATTGAGAATGGGAGAATGTATGAAGAAAAATTTGAAAAATTAAGCAGTGTGAGATGAGAAGGGGGAGAGAAAAGTGAGAATAAGAGTGCCATCAGGAGAACATTTATAGAATTAAATAAAGGTAACAAAAAATTCAATGACAAATAGAACATAAAACAAAAATTGGAGAAAAAATTAATGTGGAGAATAAAAAAAAGAAAAAGTTAAAAGAAAGAGTATTTAAAAAAAAAGAAGAGGAACAAAAAGGACAAAAGAAAATTCCCCCAGCCCCAACAAACCAGAAGAAGAAAGAGGAAAGTGACTTTTATAAAAGAGAAAGAAAGAAAGAAAAAGTCTAAAACTTGGAAGAAAAGCTCCCTCCCAGCCTGTGCAGTTCCAGAGCGCAGCAAGTCAGTCTCCTTGCCTAAGCCCTTGCCTTGCCTTCATTCCAGAGTCCCCTCTGCTGACCTCAGGCTATGACACTGTCCATGCCAGGATGTGTCCGTGATGACGGTGGTGGATAGGAAAGGAAATAAGATCTCAGATCCACAGTGGAGATAGGCGGTGTTAGGGTTTAATACTTAATGCCACACTTTCTTTTAGCTAGTTTTCTTTTGTTCTTTTAATGCCACACTTTCAAACACAGCTTTTTATTTTTATTTTTTTTTGTTTTTTGTTTTTGAGACACAGTCTCATTATATAGTTCAGACAGATCTTGAAATCACTATGTAGGGCCCGGGGAGAGGGCTCAGTGGAATAAGTGCCTGCCTGGCAAGTGCAAGGGCCGGAGTTCAATCCCCGGTACCACAAAAAAAAAAAAAAAAGAAAGAAAGAAAGAAAAAAAAAGAAAGAAAGAAAGAAAGAAAGAAAGAAAGAAAGAAAGAAAGAAAAAGAAGAAATCATTATGTATCCCAGGCTGCCAGGCTGGCCTCAAACTCACAGTGATCCTCCTGCTTCAGCCTCCTAAGTGCTAGTATTACAGGTACATGCCACCATGCCTGGCTAAAACCCAGTCATTTCTGACTGAAACTCAGCCAGGCCAGGCTTCTCTGTTCTTATTTTTCTCTCATTGCTGGGACAAAATAACTGACACCCAAAGTTAAAAAGAGAAAAGTTATTTAGCTCACAGTTTGAGGAGGTTTTACTCCATAACCAACTGGCTCCAAAACAGGCTGGTGTGACTGGGGGCGGGGGGCAATAGTTCATGGCAGTGGCCAGAACAGCAAAAGCAACAAGGGCAAAAGGGGAAGAGCAAGGCTCTTTTCTTCCCATAGATTGTATGCAGGCTGCCCACCCTAGGCTAGGTGTCCCACTCATAGCCCCAATCCCAGCACTACACAAACTCTAGATTGAGCTCCCTGTGCAAAGCTCCCCCCATAACATATGAAGCTTTGGGGGGACATCTAAATAGAAACCATCACATTCTGCCCCTGGCCCCTCAAAAACTCATGCATATCCTTTTATACAAATGGAATTTAATCAATCTCTAAGAGCTGTCAAAGTCCTAACACTTTCAGCATTGCAGAAAAGTCCAAGTCCCAAGTCTCCTCTGACACGAAAGGCAAACTCAGCTGTGAGCCCCTGTACAAATGAAAAGAAACTGGAACAATTCCACCATTCAGTGACACAAGATAGACATTTATGTTCCAAAAGGTACAAACAGGGTAATACAAAGGATTGGGACAAAAGCAAGTGCAAAATACATCAGAGAAAACATTAAGTCCTGTAGTTCCATGTGCAACATCTGTGGCAATTTGTGGTAAGTTGTAAGCTCCAAAGGGCTTGGGAGGCTCTGCCTCTGTAGCAGTTCAATGATCATAGCTTCAAGGGATTCTCTTTTGGGCCCCCTCTTCTCTGTCCTTGCAAGTTTCCTTCAATGATCCATATTCTTGGATTTTTCAGACTTTTGGGGTCTCTACAACACCTCTGGTTTCTCAGAACAGCCTTAGGCTTTCCAGTTCTTCTCTTTGAGACCACATCTCGGAATTTTTCAAACTCTTCTCACAAGTCATTCTCAAAAAGCTCTTGAACCACATGGCTAGGTAATGTCACAGCAATGATCTCACTTGTTACCAAACTCTGTCTTACTTACCTTTCTCTCATTGCTGGGATAAAATAAAGGACACCTAAAGTTAAAGAGAAAAAACTTTTTTAGCTCAGTTTGTGGAGGTTTCAGTTTCTAATCAGCTGGCTCCAAGGCAAAGTGGCATGGCAGAGGGGCAACGGTTCGTAGCAGCAGCAGAAGACAGCAAAAGCAACAAGAGCAGAAGGGGCAGAGCTGGCCTCTTTTCTTCCCTTATATTTTATGCAGGCTACATAACCTAACACAGGGGTAGCACTTATATATCCAATCCCAGCACTGAACAACAAACCAATCATAAACTCTAGATTCAAGGGCCAGCTAGATAGCTTAGTGGACTAAAACATCTGCTTAGGCAGATGCAGGGACTGGGGTTCGATTCCTGGAGTGCCATGCTGGCCCTGCCCCTGGTGCATTCTGAGATGGTGATTGAGACTGAACATGGTGACATTTACCTATAATCCCAGCACTTGGGAGACAGAAAACTGGAGAATCACTATGAGTCTGATCTATGTAGTGAGACCCTGTAGACCCTGTACCAGAACATAAATAAATAAATAAGCAAACTCTGTGGCCACATGAGGACTGGTGTGGTAGGGGAGTTCATCTAGACCCAAACTGTAATAGCTCCTCACTGTGGAGAGCAGTGTCCACGTCCTTTTCCGCCTGAGTTTTTATCTCTCAGAACATCTCTTTCTAGCCTTCTCATTGTCCACAGCTGTCTCCTAGGGCCATCTCACCCTGTCTCTGAGGAAGGGTAACACTTGGAACCCTCAAGAGGAATTTTTTTTTAGTTTTTCTGAGTCACAGATTTAAATAATCAATGCTTTCCCCAAATGGCACTTAATTAAGCGCTGTCTGGTGATACGGCAGGCTCCTGTGCTAAAATTCCTCCCTTGTTACCTGCTATGGGAAAGAAATTCCCTCACAGGAAATTTCTGTGCTACCTTTGCAGTTCACAACGGCTGTGAATTCTGCTGTTACTTCTCCCTGCCTCTCCTGGCCCTGTGTGCTCACCTAACTTCTGGAGAGCCAGGTTCCCCTCCGCAGCAGCCAAGAGCCTGGGTGCCAGGGAGACAGTTCAGGTGATTTTTTAAATTTTTTTTCTCTTTGTGCTATGAATCTCTCTCCAACTTCTCTGTAGTTCTCAATTTTCCTGTCAGTCCCTACCTGATTCCAGCAATCGACTTCACTTATTTTTTTCACCAACTTGTTATTTTCCAGTGTCTGGATTCCAGAGATCAGAGAGGCTAGACTTTGCAACTGATCACTGCTCTGTCATTTTCCTCCTGAACTTTCTATTTAGCTAAAACTATGGCTGACCAAGAGTAACTGAAACTGCAGGAATCACAATAATATCCTAATCTTTTAGTTACCAATGATATCCTAATCTGAGACGTGTGCCGTCTCAGTTACATTTCTCTCACTGCTGGGACAATCTACCTGACACCCAGAATCAAGGAAGGAAAGGATTATTTAACTCAAAGTTTGTGAAGGTTTCAGTCCATAATCAGCTGGCTCCAAGTCCATAATCATGGCGGTGGAAAACAGCAGAACAACAAGAGCAAAAAGGGAGGAGCAGTGGTTGTAGCGGCAGAGGCAGCCCCCCTCCCTTCCTTATAGTGCATCCTGGCTCTCTGTGGGTGTGGCACTCACACCCATAATCCCGGCAGCAGGTCATGAATTAATCACAAACTCCAGAAGTCACCCCAGTGACTGGATGAGGCTTTGGGGGCACACCTAGATACAAAACCTTAACATGTACCAATACACCACAACGAATGTAATCATTGTGTATTGCAGATATGTACTAATAAAAAATTTAAAAGTCTAATCCTTTAATCTTGCTGATGTCTTAATAATTTAAAATTATTCAGCAATATGAATAAAAATAATTTAACCGCACCCCCATCCCATAACCAGCCTTTAGTGGGAAAAGACATATATATCACTTACCATTTGGAATACACTGGCCACATACATGAAAAGCTAGAGGGAGTAACCAGGATGAGACAGCCAACAGGACATGGGAATGGCTGTCCAATGTTAGTAGGGTCTCTGTTCTCTAGCATCTGGGGCGGGGGAGGGCAGAGAGAGGAAGGCTAGACCTCTTGATCTTTGCCTGGTGTGCTCAGCTGATAAAGGCTGGTGGGAAGAGATGTGGGTAGTGAGAAGGGAGTGAAGGGGGATAAACTCTTGTACCTAGTCTCCTTAGGCCTGCAGGACCCCATCAGGTTGTTCTTAGATTATTAGTCATCTGGTCCTTGCTTCTTATCTAGACCCACAGACTCTACTTTGGACACATCTGTGTTTATACTACCTCTTAACTAACAAAACTTCAAGGACTGTCAGAGCAAAGTCAGATTGTTTTATTTTTTCTTTCTTTTGTATTTTTGGGAAGGGTCTACAGGGTGTTCAGGGTCTCACTACTAGATCAGACTAGTAGTATTCTGCCTGTTTACAGCCTCCCAAGTGCTGGGATTACAGGTGTGCACCACCACGCCCAGTCTCAATTGCTACCTCAGTTGCCTGCCGGCAAGGCAGGCCTGGGGATACAACCTCTGGCCCCTGCACCTGCTTGCAGGCACTTTAATCCACTGAGCTATTTGGCCGGCCCTCAGATTGTTTTAATGTAGTACTAGAAGCCCTTAACTTTGTGACCTTTGCCTGGTGTAGGTTTGGCAATTATCTCACCTAATTTTTTAAAAAATATTTTATTTATTTATTTGGTACAGGGTCTCACTATGCAGCTTTGACTCACAGTGATCTTCCTGTCTCAGCCTCCCCAGCTCTGGGATTACAGATGGGCTCCACCACACCTGGTTTCAGTGGCTGGCACAGTGTGCCCCAGATTCAGGCATGCGTTTAGACTGCTGAGGTATCTCCCCAGCCTATCTCACCTAATTCTATACAGACACCATCTGTCTTGGTTACTTTTCTCTCCTTGCTGGGACAAAATACCTGATGCCTGAAATTAGGGAAGGAAAGGTTTATTTGGCTCACAGTTAGTGGAGGTTTCAGTTCATACATGGGTGGATCCAAGGCAGAGCAGCACATTGCAGAGGGTGGCAGTTCAGGGCTGCAAAAACAGTGAAACAGCAAGAGCAAAAAGGGAAGAGCAGCAGCAGCAGAGGCAGAGGGCAAGCCTTTCTCTCTGCTATCACATTCAGGCTGTCTGCCCCAGGGCGGGTGTAGCACTCACACCCATAATCCCAGCACTGGATCATGAATTCATCACAGACTCTAGAAGTCCGCCTCAGTGACTACATGAGGCTGTAGGAGGACACTTAGATACAACCTGTGACACTATCTGTTTCTGATGCATGCCTGTGACTTGCCCTCATCTCATCTCTCTTCCTGCAGAGAGTCCCTTCATCTTCCCTACCTGTATGTAAAGATCTAGTGCAGTTCTTTGCAAATTTCACATGTAAAATTAAGACTCAGTTCCCACAGAATTTCTTCTTGTTTGCATTTTTGTAGCCCTCATGTTTGGAGCTACTTACAGTGCTTTATACATAGCCATGAACTGCTTTGGATTCTTGTTTAGTGCTTCATGGGCATATGTCCTGTTTCTCAAGTGGAGCATAAACTGCTTGAGGTCAGGGCCCACACTGTGGAATCCTTGGACATTAGGACTGCACAATTTAAAATGGTACCTTAAATGTGTAACTAGCATCTTGTTCAGGCTTTCTATATAAACATATCTGCAAACCTGAAAACAATCTTTCATTAGAGCATGTATCTTGTCTTTTTATTTTAAAATATGCTATTTTTATAGGTGCGAAGGAAACTCAAAGCATGGTGATAATAACAGCAAACATTTATTGAGCTCTTATTGAGTATTGGACACTTTTTCTAGCACTTTTTTTTGTGTAGTAATTGCTTTAATCTTCCTGACAACTCTGAAAGACTGGTGCTACAGTTTCCCTCATTCTAGTCAAGGAAACCAAGGCAGAGAGAGAGGAAGTCACTGCGAGGTCAGAAAGCTAGAACCCAGGAAGCTGGGCCTGATGACTATGTGCGCGGCCACAGCACACACTGTATCTCATTAATAGAAGCAACATGTGAAATGCAAGAGGCATGGAGGAATACATAGCAGGGCTGTAATTAATGTAACTGGAGACTACGGAAGGCTGCGAAGACTTCTGCCTGCCCCAGAGTGGTGAGATGAAACACAGTCCTCAGTGAATGAACGTGTTGCCTTCTGTTGAGCTGAGGAGAGCAGACAGTTCATTGCCTCTAGGGGTTATTTTTCTGCCCACTTTTTATGATATTATGAGAAAAAATACAGTCTTCAATTTGATTACTCAGTATATAATGAACCTGACCTATTTTTTTCCACATGTTCTATTCAAACTTTTATGTAGTTTGTTGTTCATTTTTAATGAAAACATTAAAAATCTCCTTTTCAAATTTCTCAGATACTTCATCTTTGCCACTTCAGTAACTGCAAATTCTCTCATGGGGGTCTTAAATTCTTTAAATATTTTTAGTTTGCTAGATTTCTTTTGTTGGCTCTGTAGGAAGCCAATTTTGTTCCTAAACCTCTGAGACTAGTCCAGTTGCATCTTTTGAGAATTCAGTGCATCATAGTGAAATACTGCTTAATTACTAATTTTTAGGGATCCCAGGGGCATGGGTATTTGTCTCCAGGCTATTTTTGTATACTACAAAATCTCCAATGAAAGATAAACCATTCCATGAGAGACCCGGGACGTAATGACTGTCCGCTTTCCTGAGTTCACTAGAAGGCAACACCTTCATTCCCTGAGGACACTGTTTCATCTCACCACCTCTGGGGCAGAAATCTTAGAATGGTTTTCACAGCCTTCTATAGCCTCCAGTTACACTAACGCACCCCAATTGTGTGCAGTCTTCTTGTAAAAGAAGCGATCAAGTGAGTCAGTGCAGCTCATTCTGAGAACTTCTAAGAGGAAAAGTTGAAGGGAATGTCTCTTTTGGATGGTGGCCCACTCTAAAGGGAGCTCCTAAATAGTCAAGTCCTTTGCTTGCTTCACTTCTAATACAAGAAGCAACTTCAATGCTGAAGATGAGGAAGATATTTAAGTGTTCCTCTCCCATGAAGACAGAAGTCACACTCCAATGATGATTATACTCCGATTTTTTTTTTTTTTTTTTTTTTGGAACAAGGGATTGAACTCAGGCCCTTGCGCTTGCCAGGGAAGCACTTATTCTACTGAGCCATCTCCCTGGCCCCTATACTTTGAATTTTGGCTGGATATTTTTTCTTCTGATAATGGCTTGTTTGGAAAATTTGAGCTAAAAACCCAATCAATTATTTTTTACTAGAAATTACTTTTTATAAGTAAGAAATATTTCACATTTTTATTTATAAAGTAATTTTATGCCTATTTGTATTAGGCTTAAAAAATCATACAGAACATGTAAAATTTACTAATACATTAGAATGCAATAAAATTAATATTAAATAGTGCATGACTACATCTTTATTATTTGGGCAAAAGTCATAGAGTCAGCTGTAAGTTTTCCATGTACTTATCCTCTAAATCTTTTTTTTTCAAAAAAAGTACAATTTTTTAATCATTATGATATAGGGAGGGTACTGTGGAATAGTGACAAAAAGTAGATCTTGTTGTAGTAGAGGGACAATAATGGCAGAGAGGGCACTGTCCTGCTCAGTACTCTCTGCTCAGTTTACCACCTGATCCACTATACACATATCACCAAGGTTTCAAACTATGTCACTTTAGAAAGCAGGAGCTTTGATCTGGCTTGTGAGTCACCCCAAAGGCCATATGTTAAGGACATTATCCACAGTCTGTGGCACTCTAAGAAGAGGGTGTGGTAGACTGACAACTGGTGGTCAGCTTTTTACATCTATCTGAACTGAACTAGCACTGTGCTGGGTGTGGGAGGTCTACCTGAGGATTGTTACTAGCAGCATAAGAGGCAGAGCTGGAGAGGAAGAGAGGCTGGTTGGAGTTGGTAGAAGCTGTTAGGGAGCTGCTGGTTCTCCTGAGCTATTCTGCTGGAGGGTCTTGTCATGCTGGCTTTCCTGATGAACTCAGTTGTTCTTGTTGGAGGAGCTCAGGATCTCATTGCTGAGAATGGCTAGGGTTCACTTTTGGGAGGTCTGGTCCTTGTATTGAGCATCGCTTCCTGGCTCTGAAAGGGAAGATGGTACACAGCTCAGTGTCCTGGAAAAGCTTGTCATGTTGGTTTTTCTGCTGGGAACTCAGCTTTCCTCATCATTGGAGGAGCTTGGGACCTCACTGTTGCTGGAGATGGCTGTGCTACTTTTGGGGGGAGCTCTTGTGCTTACTTTGAGCATTGCTTCCAGTGCAGATCCCTCAGCCTGCTAGCACAGATCCCTCATCCCACTGGCACAGACTTTCTAGCTTCTACCACTGACTTTTGGGCTTTCCCAGCATAGATCCTTGAAACAGGCTGCATGAGGCATTGTCATGGGCTCTAGGCCTCCAGTTGGACTTGTGGGAGGCATTATATGAGCTCTAGGTCTTCAGCTGGGCTCATGCAGGGCATTATTGTGGGATTTAGGCCTTCAAATTGGATTCTTTGGTCTTTAGTGTGTGTACAGACTTCTTGTACTCTCTTTGTATATGGTTCTTTGAGTGATTCGTTATAAAATAATGAATTGTCATTAAGTGTCCTGTATTGTATTGTTCTCCTTGTAAAACTCTAAACTATGACAAAGTATGAGATTTTAGGGGGTTAGGCCAATGACAGAAAGTTAGGTTAGTAGGGGCATGCTCCTGAAGGGATATTGGGACCTCAGTTCCTTCCTCTTTCTCCCTTTTCTTCTGTAGCCATGCTTAGCAACAAAAACCTGAGCTCCTCCTCCAACAAGAACAACCGAGTTCATCAGGAAAGCCAGCGTGACAAGATCCTCCAGCAGAACAGCTGAGTAGAACCAGAAGCTCCTTAACAGTTTCTACCAACTCTTCCTAGATATCATGAAGCAAACAGCTTCTTCTACTTTACACTCCAGCTGTGATGTTCTGCCTCACTACAGGCCAAGGCAACAGCATCAAGTGATGAGGACTGAAGCCTCTTAAATCATGACCCAAAATGCACCTTTTAAAAGATGACTATCTCAGGTATTTTTTCATAGTAAATAGGAACAGAAAAATGACCAAGCACAACAGGCCTGCTGTCTATGTGATGGTAGGATTTTAGTATCACTGTAGTTTGAGCACATGGTTCAATTCCTGGTTCTCTTTTCCAAGTGCCCTCAGATCTCACTTGACTTCTATACTTCTATATAACAAATGGATTTTTTGAGAACCACAAGGTCTGTCCTTTAAAAGCTGAGATCACTTTCAGCAACCACAAAGATGCATAAATAGTCTGAATATAGCAGCAGTTCCTACTATTAGCTGTATATTAAGCTTTAGAAACTTTGAAAAAAAATACTGATGCCACTTCATCTCCCATTTCCAGATTAAAACTGATTGGTCAAGGTGGAACCTAGACACCTGTATGTTTAAAGCTCCCTAGGAAAATGCAGTGGCGACAAAACAGAATCATTGCTCTAACGTCACACTGGGATAAGCTTTCTCTCCTCCATTGGCCTGCAGCTGGTACATCTGCAGAGACCATAGGCACAGGGGTGTTTTACAGGTGACAGCTTCAGAATTACTAAGTGGTTTCAATGAAAGGCACTGTCAAGTAGAAAGATTAGGACAAGTATCATCCTGATTATTTTGTCAGAAAAAGATTGCTAATACCTGATGTCTGCGGACTACCATCTGGTTTTTAAAGTACTCTCACACACATCACCTACACTGTTCTCATAAACACTCTAGAAGGCAGAAAGCAAAGGCATCATCAGGTATTTTTTTTTATAATCTAGGAAAAGAAGCTTTAGAAAGTTTAAGGGTAAGTCTGAGATTACATAGCTTAATACCTATCTGCCTTGGGGTTAGAATCCCAGTTTCTGGTTGTTATGCCATTGTAACAAACTGGCACTATGACAAATTAGAATCCTAAATAGTTATTATAGTCCCTCACTTTCTGTGTGACTCACCTATAGTATCTCTATGAACTTCAACCTCACACTTACCTTTCTAAACTCTGAACGCTTCATCTACAAAATCACGCTAACACTTGCACCTACTCCAAGGATTGCAGCTGCCATGAAAAAACAGAAAGCACCTCACAAAGTATGAACCTCAGTGCAAATATAAGCTGTTGCTACACTTATTAACCACAGAGAGGCCCAGACTGAGAGAAGTCAGGATATTTATAATGCTCCTTTCCTGTGTTAGGAGTATATATTTGGCTCAAAGAATGTATTCTTTTTAAATATAGACTGGATAGACCCAGAGCCAAGGCCCGGTGAGTGAGTGAGACCACCCCAGGGCCCGCAGATCCTGAATAGACCCAGAGAAGGCCTGGCCTGTGAGCAAGAGTACCCAGGGCCTGCCAGATCCTGAATAGACCCAGAGCTCAGGTCCGGTGTGTAAAAAGAGACTGTCTGGGGCCCACTGCATCCTCATTTGACCCACAGTGCAGGCCCAGCGTGGAACCCTTCAGCAGAGCACCCTGCAAAGAGGCTAGAGACAAGACCCACCCAGCTGATTCTGGAACAGGACATCTTGCCAGAGTGACACAAAGGTCTCAAATCTAATGGCTGCAGCAGAAAGAAGTGTTGCACAGCAGCCAGATGCAAGCAACACCCACCTGGAGGAATCTGAACTTCATAGATCCGGACCTGGTGCTAAGGTAATAACTCTATCTAAGCTCTACACCAAAAGTCAGAAGGCAGTGGTATACAAAATGACAAAGAGAAGGAACAAAATGCAGTCTCGGGCCCTGAATCTACCCAGTACCAATGCAGAAGACACTGGCACGGAGGAAACTGGATATCACACACCTGATATCTGTGAAATAATAGTGTTGGCTGTAAAGAAACAACTGCAGAAAGGTATAGAAGAAATCAGATCAGAAATAATTTCTGAACTAAAAAATGTAGTGATAACTATAATCAAAGAAGTACTAAGTGCTTCTAAAGAATACACTGATAAAAAAATACAGCAGAATGTAAAAATGATGGAACCCCTGAATAAGCAATTTAGGAAAGAAACAGAATGTATGAAACAGGTTCAAAGTGATATATAGGAAATTAAAACCTCAATCACAAGATGGCAAAACCATTTGAGGGAAAGTGAAAATAGACTTTCTGACCTTAAAAACAACATTGCAGCTAGTGAAAAAGTAAGAAAAGATGTCTTAAAAACAACTAGGATGGGTGTTCTAGGAACCCTCAGATCCAGTCCTAGCCCAGGCTCGGTGAGTGTGTGGGAGAGCTTCCCGCTACCCTGCACGGGCGGGACCTACTACTGGTCCCAGCCCAGGCGCAGCGTGGGTGAGACCCTCTTCCACCAACTTTGGATGCCCCCCACCACTCTGCAGCACCTCCCCCACCCCACCTGTCGAGTAGGAATTTCTGCCCTGTTCCGGGAACCCCCAGACCTGGTCCAAGACCAGGCTTGGTGAGTGTGTGGGAGAGCTGCCTCTCCCCACTACTCCACCTTGTCCCCTACAGGCTCAGCTCAGGCCTGGC
>NW_004524614.1:7614332-7615772 GCF_000260255.1 Octodon degus | reverse complement strand
ACTTCCATGACAAAGAACAACTAAAGAATTTCATGATGACAAAGCCAAGCCTACACAGACTACTAAATGATGTTCTAGAGAAGGAGCAAATTGATCACAGCCCCATGAATGAGAATGGAAAGAACCTACCAAATAGGGCAAACAATTAAACACAGGAGAGTAAGAGGTATACTATATATATTTGGCTTGGTCTATTCATTAATTTACCAGGATTGCAGAATTTACCTCAACAGACTGGTCTCCCCAAGGTCAAAGAAGTGTCAGAGATGAGATGCTAAGTCCACTTTTGGACTGCCTCCCCTCCCCTGCTAAATTTCTGAATGTTTTGTTCATCATAGCATGTGCAGCAGCTGCTGGCCATGTCCTTAATTACCCTTGAAGTCTGTAACATGCTATATTTCCTCACTTTGGTTTCCTGGGACTATTTTGGAAAGCCTGGATTAGTCATGTGTGGTGCTCTTCTTTTGCTCCACAAGAGTTGGTCTCACCAAGAGTAGGCAATGTGTGAGGGATGCCTGTGGTTTCTCTCAAAAGAGATGAAAACCAGGAAATAGCTAAGGGAAGAGGGAAATGAGTGCTTTCCATCTTTTGTCAGTGTGACAGTTGATGGCACTTAACTAGATACAAAGACAGTCTTTAGAAATACAGGTCATTTTATACCTACTTTTCATTTAATACTGTCAAGTTTCACTATTTATTTTCATAATTCTCTCCAGCACAATGCTCTATATGCAACAGATTTTCAATAAATGTTGTGAGAAACTTCTTTGCTTATGACATTCACTCATTCATTTACTAGATAAGAAACATTTATTAAGTTTTTACTTTATGTCAGATACTGGCTAGAGCTGGAGATGTGAAACTGTGAAGACACAGGAAAACAGAAGTGAACCAATGGTTAGAATCAATGTTAAGTGCTACTATGGCTGGGGCGTGAGGTTCTATGGGACACAGGAGAAAGGACCAGGAGCCAGGGAATGTCAATGGGACACGGGCAACTCAGGAAGCTTTCTCATGGCTCTGGGAACAGTTTCCTAGGATGTCCCACCATGTGGTGTGTGTGGGGGCTATGTGTTTCTTCCAGTTGGTAAAAAGTCCATAGGTCTATCTCAAATTTATCTCCTCTTTTCTTTCTTCTCTTTCCTGTTTTCAATCATTCATTGCAATAAAAAGCAGCCAGAGATCCTGCTATTAATCTAGTCTCAGAATGAATCCTTTAGGTCCCATGTGTGCAGTCTAGAGTTTAGTGTGTCTTTTTGTCCTCACATTTCTGTTCTCTGTGATATTTTATTCAGCTTTCTCACTCCTTTGGGAAAGACAGCTATTGGTAACTTGGTCTCCTACTTGAGTAGCCCCCGTATTACTTTTCTCAGTTCTGAGACAATATACCCAACACTGAATGTTAAAGTCTCCTTTAACATTCAGGCTTTTTATTTATTT
>NW_004524614.1:7592151-7614097 GCF_000260255.1 Octodon degus | reverse complement strand
TTTCTAATTTCCCAGGTGGGTCTTCATTAACTGTCTACTAAACATCAAGGCTGCGGCAGTCCAATGAATCATGCTCCTCTTCAGAGCGCTGTTTTCCCACGGAAGCTTTAGAAAAAAACCAACCAACCAAACAGCTACTGAGGAAAATGAGAAAAGTGAGAAAAACTTCACTTTTCTCAATTTGGTAGTTCATTGACGGGGTCGGCGGAGGGGACGGGGACGGAACTCTACGAAAAGAAAACCTTCCATCATGCACCACCTCCCTGTTCTCCCTAAAGGCAATTCCCAGTTTATTTCTTTAAACTTTATTATTAGAGAAAATTTAAGTAGAGAGACCGCGACGATCGCATCTACACGCATCCCACAGTGTCAGCCAAAAAAACCATCCAGAGGTTTAGAGTAACCCTCTCCTGGTTTCGCTAGGTATATATAATAAAGTGACTCGAAGACACTAGATAGATCATTTTACCTGCACATGCTTTAGTATGTCTTTAAAAGAACTTCGCATCGCCGTTAGCGCACCCGACACAGCGGCAGCGTGCGGGATTCTGGGGGTCGCCGTTTCGGGGCCGGCGGGGGCAGGGACGCCGGCCAGGGTCTTCCCTCGAGGCTCCCTGCGCCGCCCGGGTCTGGTCGACTCCGACCCGCAGGCTCCGGCTCCCGGCGGCGGCCCCTGAGGCCCATCGCAGCTGTACCAGCCACTGTCCCCAGACGCTGCCTGATCCCTGGAGGGGAAACGATTGACACAGCTGCGTGCACTGCGCCCCCGGGGACCCTAGCGGCACCTGCGTCTCCCGGTGGCGCCTGAGCGCGGGAACCAGCTCCGGACCCAGAGCAGGCCAGGTTCGAAGCCTTGGCAGGTCCAGCCTCCCGCTCGCTCCACAGCGCGTGGGACTCGCCGTCCCGCGACCTGTCGCGCCGCGACTACCCATTCAGGCTTTTTAAAAAAATTTTTTTTAAAGGCTTTTTAAAAAATTTTTTTAAAAGGCTTTTTTAAAAATTTTTAAAAAATTTGTTGATACAGGGTCTCGCTACACAGTTTGCACTCATAGTGAGCCTCCTGTCTCAGCCCCCTTGCACTTGCCAGGCAGGTGCTCAGGCTGTAGAGCTAACTCCCCAGTCTGGAAAGGCTTATTTCATTTTATAGTATGTAGAGGTTTCAGTCATAGTCAGCTTACCCCAAGGCAGAGTAGCATGACAAGGGCATCGAAGAGCAAGCAAGAGGTGGCAGCAGCTAGCCTGCCTTTCCCTCTTATCCCATTTAGAACAGCAGGCTTTTGGGTGGTGCCAACCACACCTAGGGTGGGCTTTCCTTTATCCACAGCCTTAATCTCAGAGTCACACTTTTAATCCCAGTATCACATCTGATCCAACCCCTTTGAAACTCCCCATCTACAAACACATGCAGCTTTGGCAGACACATCTAGATACAAGCTATACCACCACCTACCCTAGTCTACTTCTTTTTGGGCTCAAAGTCTCATCTGCACTTTTCCCCTAGATACCCTCTGATCTCTGGGCATCACTATCCAGAGAGTAATGAGTCTTCTAAACTCAGGTAATTTAGCAATGCATGATGGCCTAAGCAGACCAAAGGAACAGCCAATAAAGTTCAGCTCATGCAGCTGTGAGTGTGCATATATAGATCCATCGTACTTCTTAAAACTTTTTGAGGTGTTTTTTTTTTTTTTTTTTAATAGAGGCAATTGTGAAGGATACTGCTTCTGAAGTGGCTAAGGAAGTCCTTGGCCGGGGGTTCCATTGTGATTTTATGGGAGCTTCTGTAGGAGCCCTGGGATGGCTCCACTTTCCAAGGAGTCAGTGGATCAGTGTTACAGATCCTAGTGATTTGCTAGCAAAATTGGCTGCAATTTTGGCTAAATTGGGTCTTACCTGTTAGAAATATGCCATGTCATGCTTTTCAGGTAATCCTGAGGTTACCATAAAGCATTGCACTGCTTTCAATCCTGCTTCTATAATGCCTACAGGCCAAGAAGTTAGCCTCTTTTGTGAACAGGCAAATTCCCAAGCTTATACAAGCAGGCAGGACATCAGTGACGGGCCCCCTCAAAGACCCTGAGGATGTGTGGCTCACTGATGGGAGTAGCTTCCTGCACGGAGGACACTGACAGGTAGGTTATGTAGTTGTCAGTTCTCAACAGGTCACTGAGGTCAAACCCCATCACTCAAGGACCTCTGTTGGAAGCGCAAAGCTCATAACTCTTACTTGGGGACTGATAGTAGGAAAAGGCAAAGAGTTAAATATCTATATAGACTCCAAATATCTTTCTGGTGCTACATGCCTGTCTCCATAACTTTTCTCTCATTGCTGGGACAAACCACATAACACCCAAAATTAAGGAAGGAAAGGTTTATTTATTTAGCTCACAGTTAATGGAGATTTCAGCCCATACTCGGCTAGCTCTAAGGCAGAGTGGGCACAAGGCAGAAATCAGCCTTTCATGGCATGGGAAAATAGCAAAGAGCAAATGTATGGGCAGCGGCTATGGCTGCTAGTTAGCCTCTCTCCCCTCCTTACATTTGTATGTGGATTATCTGCCCCAGAGCAGGTGTAGAACCTCACAATCATAATCCCAGCTCTGGATCATGAATTAATCACAAACTCTAGAAGCCTGTAACTGCATGAGGATTTAGGAGGACAACTAGACACAAACCATAACAATGCCCATGCAGCAACCTAAAAAGAAAGGGGCTTGCTGACTAGTAAGTAATCATCTATAAACCATAAGCAGAACATCCTATAACTCTTATAGCCAGCCCATCTTCCTAAGTAGATCACTTGTCATTTATTGCAGAGGACCCTTAAGAGATACACCTAAAATCTTTTTGGGAAATCAAAATCCTGGTAGGGAAATAAGAAGGAAAGTCTTACGGCCCTTCAAGACTCTAGCTCTGGGGCCAGGGAAATATCTCAGTGGCGTAAGTAAGTGCCTGCCCGGCAAGCACAAGGTCCTGAGTTCAAACCATTAAACTCCCTTCCTCAAGGGATGCTGTAACAAGCTATACAAATTCTACATATGAAATGGTCACTCTTGATAATTTTCCTGACATCCCTCTTTGCCATACCTTCTCCTCCACATGAAGCATAGAAATTTAACCTGCTCTTCATATTTGAGCTCTACATCCTTGGCCTTACAATAAAGTTACTTTCTTTTTTCTACCAAACAGACAGCTCAGTAGTTACTTATTCTTCTCTCACTATCTTTTGACAGATTTATTTTTTCTTCCACCCAGAGAGCCACACTATCCCAATGTATTTGGAGAGCACACAATCCCCCATAGGTAGGGCCTACTGCCCCTTCTAGCACGAAGTAGCTACATGAAGATAATCAGCACTCCATAGCAAATTATGGGGCATGTGTCGCTCAGAAAATAAGGCAAAAGATTAGTGCATGGCAAGGACTGGCTGGGAAAGTGGGCATGACCTGTTAATTACAAAATACCAGGAGAGTATTGCAGATTTCCTGAGGGAGTAAAGCATGACTAAATCCCAGGACATGTGCAGGGAATAGTTCCCCAAGGCCCGCATGTGGACTTTTCATGAGAACTCTGGTAGGTTTTCTGTAGGATGGCCTAAATCTAATGTTGGCCTGAGGAGTGCAGGATATAAAAAGGACAGTTGACAGTAAACTCTTTGCTACTGTGTTCTTTCACTCTAGCCTGCTCTTGCATGTGGAACACATCTATTCTGTTACTTTTACTTGGCTCAAACCCATTCTGTACGGTCTATTTCTTGTGCTATCTTTACTAAATGTAAAATCTTATTAACTATCCCATCCCATAAAAACAAAGCCTCATAGTAAGCACAAAGCAAAATTATGGTAGAGAAAAACTAAAAGTCAAGGAAACAAAATAAACCACTAGAGAAAATTGCTTAACCATAACAGAAGACAGTATGAGAATAAGAGAACAAAGGGTCTATAAAATAACTAGAAGGGTAGGTACAGTGGGGCTAACCTGTAATCCCAGTTCTCGGGAGGCTGAGATAGGAGGGTCACCATGAGTTTGAGGTCAGCCTGGCTGGAACTACAAAGTGAGTTCATGTCCAGTCTGAACTACACAGTGAGATCCTGTCTCACCCCACCCTAAATCTAGAAAACAATGAACAAGATGATGATAGGAAGGTGTTACCTATCAGCAATAACGCTAGATGTAAATGGAAATGTATGCATTGTATTATAAGGTTATAGCAATTACAATTAATGGATGAAGTCCATACTGTGTGCGGTTTTTTTTGGTGGAACTGGGGGTTGAACTCAGGTCCTTGGACTTGGTGCTTATTCTACTGAGCCATCTCCCTGGCAATCCATACTTATAAACATGGATAAATCTCAGAAACACCATGTTACACAATTACAAAAGACAAAAATATCATGAAGGTATAGCATTTACATAAAATTTGAAAAATAACATATGATACTTAGAGTTATGTAGCAATAGTGTAAGATGCATCCCCCCAAAAAAAATCAGGCTATGGTGTCTACCACTTACCAGTTTGTGTCTCTGTTTCTCTGTGACCTGTCTTTCCCTCTGTGTCTCCCCTAGGGTAGGACATGTGCTAGACAAGCTTTAATCAATTATTATGCATTAAAAAATCAAGTGCTTATCTGTCATGAAGGTATAAATTCTGGTATAGATCAAGAAGGAAGAAACATGTGTTTCTTCTAAAATGCACGTAATTGCTGTCCTTACTTCTTTCATCTTAACTTCAACTGGAGAGAGTAAGAACTGATAACCAGGGCTTTGGGGAAAAGGGATGGAGATGAGGTAGAACAAGGGCTGTTACAGTTCTTACCAGCGAGGATTTTTTGGAAATGTGAAAATGGAGGTGAGAACTGAGAAAGGTGTGAGGCAGCCTGGTGAACATAGGCAAGAACACCAAGAAGAATGGGATGATGAACAGTTTGCTTAAATAGTTAACCATTTAGGATTGACTCAATGGTAAGCTGACAATTACCATTTTCTGTCACCCATGCATGTAGATTACAAAGAAAACCCAAAATGCACCAGAAAATCAAGGGGAAGGAGAAGAAATGGAATCTTCCTCCAAAACCTGTCATCTAAATTCTCTATAGCTGAAGTGGAGCAGTACACAAGAAAAATAAAAAAAGGACTTGACAGATGGGAAGAATTGGTATCTTCTTAGAGGGTATAATGGTATCCCGGCTGTGCTATTCCTTTTTTCATTGAGATTTGAAACATTTTGTGGCTGGGCTTGCTTGGCATAATCCTGCCTCCACTGAATGGAAAACCTGAACACCAGCCGCGTTCCTTCTGTGACGTTCCTTCTATATTGTAGCATGCTTCAGGGGATAAATCAGGAGGTGATGTGCTTTTCAACTTGCTGGAATTTATGCTGTATGTCACAAAGGAAGCAACTCTTGTCAACATCTGCCTGAGTAATTCATATTTAGTTATAGATTCCTCTACTCAATGCAAGGGCCTAACCAGTTAGTGAAAGAAGTGTTGCTAATATATTAGCTTCTAGCAGAGCATTCATGACAACTTCACTGCAGTCCTTAGTGAAAGTACTATTACTCCAGCTCTCACAGATGACATTTTTATTCATTGACTTATGCGCCCACAATACTCCAGAGTATTACCATCCACTTAACAGACTCAAGTCCTGGGGTTTCTATTCATATTTTTTAATTAGCATAAAGAAATGCAAAACCATAAGCAAGGAGAATCCTCATAGATTAACTGCCAAGAGGTTTTGTGGCTTTTTCTGCATACATAAAAATATTTTGATTTTCTAAAACATGGAGTAGTTCTTTTCATTATGCTTGTGTGATCGAGTCTTGCCTCTAATGGACGTCAGAAGCTTAAATTCAGCAGGTTAATAAATAAAAGTCTGATTTTGACTAGGTAAAGTAGAAATGTAGGCATGAGGTATAAGATCCCTCATTTCATTCTTATATTTTAGCTCTTCATAATACCTTCAAGAAAGCATCGGACACTACTATTTCCCCCAAAATCTTTTTAGTCCTCCCTTCCATTCATCATACTCCACTTCACTTTGCCATCCCAGTCCTTCTTCCTGGCTGTCTCCATCATTAACTTTTTGCTTCTTTCCACTTTCTAGTAAGGAGTAAAGATGTGACAAGTCAAAAGACTGAGTTTCCACAGGTCTGAAAGAGGCCAAATTCTATCTGAAGCTTGAACTCAAGGCAAACTCTGAGGACAACCACAGGTTTGCCGGCACTCAGGCCTAATCTGCTGTGGAGGAACTGAGTCTCTGCTTCTCACAAACTTTATATTTAGAGTAACTATATGTCAGGACTGATTCCTTGGGTGACTTTGGGCATCTGTCACTTTAAAAGTCCCTGCTCCTCTAAGACATAGTTTTTTAGGGCTTTGGACTCAAAGAATAACAACTATGTTTTATTTTAATGCTTATTACTCAGGAAAAGAAAAAAAAACCCCAGAATATTTTGACAGAATCTAGTGAGGAATCTACTAAGCAAGTTGGGAACTACAAAAATTTGAAAAAGTGACAAAGAAATAATTGTGAGAAGCAGCTATGGACTATAGAGCTGGAAGTCAAAGAGGATATGAGCTTGGGGTTATAGGTGTCCAGAAGCTTGGACTAGGGTCCCCACAGAGCAAAAATTCAGACCTCTGAAAAGGAATACTGCTTAGCTGAGGTCAAAGGACAAGAGATATGATGTGTCTGGTTTTTTCCTTTTTTTTTTCGAGACAGGGTCTTCACTGTGTAGTTTAGCCTGGCCTGGAACTTACTGCAATCCTCCTACCTCAGCCTCTCAAGCGCTGGGATTACCTTGTGTGCCACCATATCCAGCCCCATAAAAAGCTGGAAAGGGCTCTGAGGCTTAAGTACCTACCTGCAAGCACAAGGTCCTGAGTTTGATCCTTGGTACAAAGGAACAAAAAGATGGAGACAGGAAATGCTGCTGCTGAACTGAAGGGCTGTCACTGGGGTGGTGCTGACACTGTAGCCACAGGAACTGCAAGTTGTTCTTGCTTGTCCCACCCTGCTGTGCTCCCTCGAGTGTCCCTGATGGCCAGATGACAGAAGTGTGGCTTGCACAGGTCTAACCCTATAGACACAAAGAGGAGGGGAAAGTGTAGGTTTGTGGCAGAAAGATAACAGCTCAACTGCCATATGATAACCTTACCTATAAGCATATACTTTGAATTTTAAAGTTGCATTCTTTTCTAGTTTACTTTTCTGTATAGTACTACTTTACTACACTTGAAATAGTGAGACTGGATGAGCTCCAGCACATTGATTTCTTGACTTAATAGGCTGTGATGCTCAGTGAAGAAAATCCTGCCTGAGGAGGCCTTCAAAGACAACAAGACTGAGCACCAGAACCGAGTGCTTCTTACCTCCTGACTCTTCTCACAGCAACAGTCACTTGAAGGAATAAACTCAAAAGCAACCCCTCCACTGAACACATTGGGACCCATGCTTCCACAGGCTTCAGGGACATTTATTTAAGAAGCTGAAAATGTTCTGTGTAAAGTAGTGGCCCTGACCTCTGGTTTTTCTTTGCACAAGTAGAGAGTTCAGTTATGGTTGGAAAAAATATTAAATGGAAAATTATAGGAACAAAAAATTTATAATTCTTAAGTAATGTTCACCACAGCATAACTATTATGTAATAACTTCTTACTACACCTAACTCATACACTAAAGTTTATTATAGTTATACATGTTTAGGAAAACCACTATAATTAGGTTCAGTACTATCCCCTGGGGTTCTTTGAATGTACCTCTTGAAGGTAAGGGAGGATTACCACAATATTAGAGGGAGGTACAAGAAGAGAAAACTTAAACACCAATCAAAATATTTACAGCATCTGTGGCAGATTTCCAACCGATGGTCAACTTGTAACACCCAGCTGAATTGAGCTAGTGTGAGCTGGGTGTGCCAGGCCCACCTGAGGATTGTTGCCAGCAGTATAAGAAGCAGAACTGATGAGTAAGGCTGCTATGGATGCTGTTGGAAGCCGTTGGTTCTCTTGGAGGAGCTTGTCCTACTGGGTTTTCTGATGAACTTGGCTGTTCTCATCATTGAAGGAGTTCAGTACCTTGCTGTGGCTGCGAATGGCTATGGTTCACTTTGGAGAAGCTCTGGTCCTCACTTTGAGCATCAATCCTGGATCCCTGGCTCTGGAGAGGAAGATGGTGCACTGCTCAGGCTCTTGGAGAACCTTGTTGCATTGACTTTCCTGATGGGAACTTAGCTTTCCTCGTCGTTGGAGGAGCTTGGGATCTAACTGTTGCTGAGCGTGGCTGTGGTACTTTTAGGGGGAGCTCTGGTTTTTATTTTGAGCATTGCTTCCAGTGCAGATCCCTCAGCCTGCTAGCACAGATCCTTCATCCCACTGGCACAGACTTTCTAGTTCCCCCACTGACCTTTGGGCTTTTCCAACACATCCTTGAAACAGGCCTGCATGAGATACTGTCATGGGCTCTAGGTCTTCAGGAGGCCTCACTCAAGACACCACCATGGGATCTAGGCCCTCACCTGGATTCCTTGGTCTTTAGTGTGTAGACAGATATCCTGCACACTCTGTATAATTCTTTGGGTGACTTATTATAAAATCTTGTCATTGTTTTTTGGTCTTTTTGAGGCAGGGTCTCAGTGTGTATTTTAGGCTGGCCTTGAACTCACTTTGTAGCCCAGACTGCCCTCGAACTCATAGCAATCCTCCAGCCTCAGCCTCCCAAGCACTGGTATTATAGGTGTGCACCACCATGCCCAACCTACGGTGTCCTTATATATGTGGCATTTTGAAGGTGTTTTGGGGAATGCCCGGGAACACACATCAGCAAATCCTGAAATATGATGAGAAAAGACAAAAGCAACCAATAAATGATAGATGCAGGGTCACTAGGCAGTAATGGTTAGTTGCCAAGTGATCAATCCAGGCTGGAAATAGTGTGAGCACACATGAGGGTCATATAATCATGAGAAGGAAGGGTCTGGAAAGGTTTCATGTAAAGGCTTGTATTAGTTTTTGTCCAACAGGTGGAATTCAGTTGGGGGAAAGTGAATTCTCTATGTAGAGAACTGCAGAACTGCAGAAGGTGAAGAGAACAGAAGCTATAGAACCAGGTAAGGGTATGTGAAGCCTATTTGGTATAGTACTTGAACTTGGGGAACAAAACCAATAAGAGAAATCTGAGGATCAGTAATACTTGAGAGATGAAACCTTTGAAATGCAGAGGGTGTAGAGATTGAATCTGAGGAACTATCCTCCTACTTCAGAAGTTGGTAACCAGCTAGTAAATAATACAACTAAGGATGGTAGAATGCTTTAAAGAGAACCAAGGTCATGGACATCAATGATGGAGTTCAGCAATGTCAAATGCTACACACGGCAGGAGTCTGAGCCTCAGAGTGAACATCCAATTTAGTTCCAGATGTGCTAAGCCTCTTTAACAAGGTGGTGGCAGCTCTTTTCTGTTTTTCAGAGACAGGTTCTCACTATGTAGTTCAGGGTGGCCTTGAACTCAGTGTGTAGCCCAGACTGGCCTGGAACTTTTGTCGATCCTCCTGCCTCAGCCTCCTGAGTGCTAGGGCTACAGGTATGCCTTACCACACCCAGCCCAAAGTTGTGGCTCTTGTCCACGTCAGCATTCAGCTCCATCTTTTGGATTTGCACAGCATTAAACTATATTTAAATGGCGCGTCTGTTACTTCCTTCTCCTTACTGGACAAATACCCAACACCCAAAATGAAGGAAGGAAATGTTTATTTTGCTCACAGTTACTGGAGGTTTTAGTCCATACTCAGCTGGCTCCAAGGCAGAGTGGCACATGGCATTGAACAATCTTTCATGGTGGCAGCAAAAAGCAGGGGAGCCAAGGGACTAGCAGCAGCAAAACTGGCAACAGAGAGAAAAATCTGTCTTTTTAAATCAGAGTTTTCATACTCAGTTGTTTGGAGTTAGCTGCACTATGAGGTTCTAAGTAAATGTTTTTATGGGGCTGCAGAGATGGCTCAGTAGAGTAAGTACTTTGCCTGGCAAGCACAAGGGCCTGGGTTCAATCCCCCGTTCCAAAAAAAAAAAAAAAAGTAAAATTGCATTCAGGCTACCTGCCTCAGGCTGGAGTTAATCTCAAACTCTAGAAATCCGCCCCATGAATGTATGAAGTGGGGGGGGGGGCACCTAGAGACAAACCATAACAAATGGGTTCAAAGCACCAGGTAATGGTTTCTTATTAGTCTTTATTCATTCTCAGCTGCCTGTGGCCCGAGAGGCATTTTAAGGCTGTGTTTCAGTGGTGCATGGTCTTTAGCTCACTGCAGAGCAGCTATCTGCTTTTCTTGCTGTCATCCATTCTCAAGTGACTTGTCAGGCTGGGGATATAGCTCAGCAGTACAGTGTCTGCCTGGCAAGTGTAAGGTCCTAAGTGTGATTCCTGATGACCTCCCTCCCCCAAAGGCACAACTACTCAGTTATAGTCTGCGGCAGTAAAGACTTCATGCTGTTGTTTCTTTAAGTGACTTGTCATGTTGAGCTAAGTCCCTAGGATCCTGGCCTTAAAAAAAAAAAAAAAAATGCTATGCATTGGTCTTTTGCCTTTGGTGACCTCTTGAAGGATGTAGACTATACCTACCACCCTGGCCAGCTGCCCTGCAGACAAGTGACTGGCCACAAGGGAAACCAGATGACTGCTAGATGGATCAGGTGAACCTATCATCCCCACTACAGAAACATGTGTTCAGCGGGTAGCATATCAGTATCATCTCCAGGTGTAAAGGAAAATCTATTCTTGTGCTCATTATATATGCAGAGTTGTGAGCAAAGTACTACAGGTGATTAGGTATTGCTTCTGTAAGGATGTCATTATGGCCTAATGCTCAGAATTTGTTCTGAACTGTATGATTTAAGTGACATTTTCTGCATCCTATGAACTACTGTAATACAGACTTTGATGTCTTTTTCTCCTAGATAAGATTGCTGATGTTATCATTTGCTTCCTTATATTAAATAAATTACTATGGATATAAGAAGATGGTTTTCATAATTGAACCCACTATAAAGATATCCTACAGAGGTCACATACATCACTGGCTAATATTTATTAACTAACCTGTGGGCTATACCGACTAGAATATGAAGGTATGTGTTGTGGCAAAAATAGAATTCATTTAATAGAATTCATCTTGTGGAAGGCATTTTCTTTACATGAGAAATTATTCTGGTGAACAATATGCGATTGGTAGGAGGTTATGAAGGCACAGTTTAGGGGATGGAGATAACTAAAAATACTCTGTAAAGAAAGAAAAAACAAAAAGGGCCAGAGATGGTGGATAAAAATGCCATGGAGGAATCGAAGGACTTTTAAGAGCAAGAAATTCTAATCTTAGGGTTTTTCTGCTCTTCATTGTAAACCCTTTGGCTGCTCAAAACCTTTAGAATACTCTGTAATAGAAATAACTTAAGAAGAGGGGTTGACCTCTCCACTGTGTGAAAGAGAGAAAGGAGCTGAAGGTGTTATGCGAGGGAATCTGAGTATTTGGAGAAAGCAAGAACTCATCCAGATGTGACCTTGACAGTGTATGCCCCTAGGTTCCATGCAGTCATAGACAAGACACTGGCTTCTCTTGGAGAAATGGATGAGACTCAAGTCACCTGCAACAAAATGGCTGAGACAGGTTGGCCCTAACTTGCAACATACAGTAGTAGTTTGTTGTTTTCAACCTGAAGAGACATTCACTCCTAGAAAATGACAAGGTCAGTAATTTATCCCCCCCCCTTTTCCTATTAAACATCTAGACCTCACTTTCCTCATCTATAAAATCTGGAGGTTGGATCTAGACTATCTATATCGTTTCTGGTGGGGCTGTGATAATAACATTTTATGTTCCTTTTGAGAAAATTTACATATAATGAAATGTACAAATATGAAGGATACTAGTTCAATAGTTTTGGCAACTGTAGATACTTGTACAATTTAAGCCCTTAGCTAGATGTACAGCTTTTGCATCACTTCAGAAAATTCCCTCCTCAGTTAAACTCCCATCATAGACAGCTAGCCACTCATTAATCTAAATTATATCACAATGGTTTAAATATTTCATATTGTTGTACAGTTAAACATTAGTACAAGTTTGTCGTACATAATGATCACATTCCTTGTGGGGAACTGATACATAATACATCTTAATGCTTTTTTCATCCTATTTTTTACTGTTCCCACCCCATACTTCTGTTTTATACTGCTTTATCAGCATTAATGCGTTTATTTTTCACAAGAACTATGAGGCAGGTATTTTCAGTTTGCAAATTAAAATGTTGAGGAGCAGAGCGGGTGGTTACAAGTCATCTGCAACCTAGCACAGCAGCAGGACGTGAACTTAGACCACGTTTCAACCTGCTTATACTGTAATGATGACCCGGGAGAGTTCACTAATTTTTCCTACGAAATACAGCTCCAAATTCAATGGAGACCAAGGCAATGCACAAGTTCTAAAATCTCCTAAATAATCCTGAGGGCCTGTATGCATTCCATCTTATATGCCCCACTCCCCAAAGAAAGGCAGAAAGGGGCTGTGAAAGACTGCGAGCAAATTCGGTTTGGAGAAACGGGCAGAGCTGGCCGAGGCTCCATTCATCCCCGGGGCAGGAACAGAACCCTTCACCGCGCGAGCGGAGCTCCGGTGTTCCATCCGCTAAGGCCACAGCAGGCCCGACCGCGCCCGGCCCGGGAACTGGGCTCAGGACGCAAACGGTGCTTGTCCAGCCAGCCGCCCTCCTCTGTGTCACAGTCGCTCGGGTCTCCACCAAGCGCCAACCCCTCCCGCTCTCGCCCGAGGACGCTCCACTCGGAGCTGACTCAGAGCCCGTGCGCTCGGCCGGCCGCGCGGCCCGCGACTGCCATGGCAACGTACGCCGCCACCGCCTCTTCACGCACGTTGCGAACTAACGGACTCTGCGGCGCCCCGCGTCCGACCCCACCCCACCCCACCCCACCTGAATCGCATCACCGGCGTCCCGCCGACCTGCAGCACCTAGGTAATGAATCTGAGGGCGGGGGTCGCGAGCGGGAGGGGTGGTGAGTATCCAAGTTGGCAGCTTCGTCAAAACTCCTGCAGTCCTGGACGCCCAGGCAGTGAGCGGTGGGGGAGGGAGGCGCGGGCCGCCGCGTGAGGAGGGGGATAGGGGCGTGAGTGTGAGGCTCGTGGGGTATCATGGGAATTGTAGTTCGAGGGCTAGTCAAGCTCGCGGTCTTGCCCCGGTGTCTGGGACCGGCGAACTACAAAGCCCGGCGGCCCTGATAGCTGCGAAAGACGGATAAATTTTGGCGGACCAGGAGAAAGCAAATTTCTCTCTCTTTGTTTTAAGGGGGCTGTTGAGTGGTCTCGGAACTGGGCTGTGTTTGCTGAGAAAGGGAAGTGGAGGTGAGACAAGGGCTTCCCGCCCTGAGATCTGGCCCGCCCCGGTTGCGACAGCGCTCAGCCCACCCCTCAGGGGCCACCGCCCTGCTCAGACTCAGGGAGGGCAGCCGCCCGCTGCAGGGCCTCGGACAGGCCTTCTTTGCCTTTGCCTCGCCTAGGGCGCTGCCTCTTGGTGCAGAACCCTGTGTACGACGTACGTTTGATGTAAGCAGGCTTCTCTCCTTTCCCGGATACGCGTATTTCTAGATATTTAACAGGCTAACTTAAAAGTAGCACAGAGGCGTTTACATATTCAACCCATCCATTAGTGATTGCTCAAAGGGCACTAATGTTCAAAGGGTAAGTGTAAAAGTGGGTAAAAAAGTTGATGTTTTTGGTGTATCTGTTTTTTTTTTTTATCGTTTTACATTTTTGCATTTTATCTACGAAGGTTCGAGGTTGAGAAATGAGGCTCCCCACCAGCCCCCCCACCCGTATTCCAGCCTACACATAATTCAGTTCTATGTTAAAGCCTAGTTTAGCTTTGAACTTTTAAAGCCCAGTATTTCCCCTCAGTGGGAAGTAGTGTTTTTTTTTTAAATTATTCCAGTGCTTTTCAGAATTTCTCAAAAGCATATTCTTTGGATGAAAACTACCATTCTCTCTCTCTCTCTCTCTCTCTCTCTCTCTCTCTCTCTAATTTTTTTAATGCTGCAGAATAAGCCTTAATCACAAGAATTGACTCAAGTCTTGGCAGTAAGGAGGCTGACCTAGATTTAGAAAACCTGCATGGACCATCCTTTAAAATTTTTCAATAGGTGCTACCACCTCCTAACAGTTTGGTACTTTGTAAGGTTGGGGAGCTGTTGATAGTATTGTGGGCTTTTGTGTATTTGTGTTTAGAAATAAAACACATAGGACCAGTAGCACTAAAGTGCTTTTATTACCATTTAAAATGATGCTGATTCTATAAATTTTAAATTTATATAAGAATACAGAAAATAAATTTCGTGAGACTATTAGGGAAAAAAATGTGTAGTACAGGGATTTGAAATATGCCTTCAGAATTTGTTAGCCCGTTTTGTGCACTGTTAGGCCAGTTGGTGGGATGAAACAGGGGAATCAAAGCCTGTGCTTTGCGTTGGCACTCATTTTATCATACTATGTGGGCAGTTTGCTATGGGAGTAGTCATAATTTCACTGGCAATAAATGTAGAACAGTAGCATTTATTGAATATTTACTCTGTGAGACACTGTATTTTTTGCATTTAATCCTCACAATGAGGATACAAAGTACTGTTATTTAAGGATGAAGAAATAAGCTTAGAGATTTCCCTTAAAGTCCTAGTTGGTAGTGTGAATACGGTATTCGAACTCTGCTGGGTCTAAGTCATAGTACAAGTCATGATTTCAATCCCTAGCACCATTCTCCCTACCAATTAGAAAGATTTTTGTCAGGAGTGGTCTTTTTATTTTTATTTTTTTAAGATTTATTTATTTATTTGGTAAAGGGTCTCGCTACAGGCTCACACTCGTAGTGATCCTCCTGTTTCAGCCTCCCCAGCGCTGGAATTACAGGCATGTGCCACCACGCTCAGTTTTGGTGGCTGGCATGACACAGCATGGGGCTGGCACAGCATGTGGTACTGGTGATCCAACCCTGGTCCTTGAGCTTGCTAGGCAGGGACATACACAGCCAAATTACCTCCCTATCCCTAGGAGAGGTCTTTGGTATACAATAGCTTTGTTTATTTTTGAGACAGTCTCACTATGTATTGGAACTGACAGTTCTGCCTCAGTGTCCCCAAGTGCTGGGATTGCAGGTGTGTACCATCACACCTGACCATAAAGTAGTTTTTGATTGGAATAAGCTTTCATTGGAAGGAGGATCAGTAAAGACACTCTAGTCAACATGAGCAAAGAATGGATTTAGGGATGAGTCTTGTATTTGACAAACTCTCAGTAGTTCTAAGTGACTGGATCCCAGAATCCTTACAGTATAGTAGTGGGAGAAGCCAGAATTTAAGGTACTTGGTGCCGCTGTCAGAGTTGGAAAATTTTCTTAACATCAGCAAACATTGAATTTCAGAAAAAGTAGTGGTATCAGTGTGTGTGTGTGTGTGTGTGTGTGTGTGTGTGTGTATTTGAATTTTTTAAAAAAGTTATTTAGTACAGAGTCATGCTGTGCAGCTCAGACTCTTAGTGATCCTCCTGTTTTAGCCTCCCCAGCACTGGGATTAGAGACGTGCCACACCTGGTTTCAGTGGCCGGCATGGTGCCCTGGTTTCAGGGCAGGCACAGCATGAGGTACTAGGGATCTAATCTGGGTCCTTTCACTAAACTATCTCCCTGGCCCTCAGTTTATATTTTACAAAGATAACTCCAGCTCCAGTGTGGACAATGGAAATAGGAGTAGGAAGGATTAGAATAGTGGTAGGGAAACCAGTTGTAGAAAAACAAAAAGTTCTAGTAGAGAAATGAGTCTGAAATAAGCAGCTGGAGTCCCAGAAAGAGATGGATCTGGGGAACATTTAAAAGGAAACTTGATATGATTTAAGACTTCGGATGGCCAAGACAAATGATGCTACATGACAGAAGACAGTGAAACTGTGGATTGACATGGGAGCAGCAAGGTTTTGTTGGGGTGAAAGAGACAAATTCAATTTTGAGTGCTCAGAGTTTCTGTGGCATATTTTTGTAGGGATACATTTACAGTAAGTAGTTGAAATTATAGGAGACAAGGCACCAGCTTGGCTAGGAGGAATGAGTAGAAAAAAGTATGAATATGGAGCTCACTTGAAACAGCATCCCTTAAGATATGTGTGTTTGGCGGAAGGGCCATATTTGAGAAGTGAGAAAAACCTACAAATGAGAATGAAGAGGTTAGGCATTAAAGAAGAACTGGAAGAAAGTGTAACAAACAACAAAAGGGGGAAAATAACAAACCACTTGAAGAGTGAACACATAACCTGTTTTGCTTTTTGTGTAACGCCTGCCCTCCACCTGGACTATTTTGAAGCTGAACTCTGATGTGGTGTCTTTTGTTCCTAACGCTTCAACACACAATCGAAAGAGTGCTGGTTCGTTGGCTTGCTTTCTTTCTTCTTTTTTTCTTTGTTTCTTTCTTAAAAAAAAAATCCTAACTTTATCTTACTTGATGATACTTAATATAAAATTTCCAGTTACATTTCATTTTGAAGGAGTTGACTATAAAAGAAAAAGATGCAGTAACTAAAAACAGTTTGTAGGGTTGATTTTTTTTTTTTTAAAGATTATTAAGATACTATATTAGAGATGGAGCCTATAAACAGGGAATGTTTGAGGATGGAGAAAATGAAAATGGAAGAGAGAATTTATAGAGATCCGTGAAAATGTAGGAAGGAATGGGATGAGAAAGGTGTAAGAACTGGTCTAGAATTTGTCACATACCACAGTTGCCAGTCAAGTGCTGTATTCCTAGGCAGTGTGCCAGGCTGACAGGAGGGGCACTGAGAAAAGAAGTAAGAGTGGTATACATGCTTGTAGGTCAGATTGTGAAAGGAGAGTTCAAAGGTGATAGTCTGCAAGAGGTGGATAGGAATAAAAACCAGCTAGAGATTGTGGTTTCGGAAGAACGATGGAGATCTAGAACAGCCACTGTGTAAAAGAACTGTAGGGCAGGTGGGAATTGTCTCACTGACTGGGTAGAAGTTGGGGTTTACAGTGATCGCAAAGTATGAGATTGTGTGTTTTCACCTTAAATTTAGATTATTAGGAAAACAAGGGAATTATGTAGATGATCCCTTGAAGATAATCTAGGCCTAGATCTGAAAATTAGGTCATTCCTTAGATTTATCTTGTCTCTTGTAGAAACAACAGTAAAATTATATATGCCTAACTATATTAATATTTTTATTAATGCTTTATTAATACTTTATTTATGCTCAACATTGAAGTGATACTCTATTATTGGGAACATTTTTCCCAAGTGCAGAGATGTCAAAAAGATCTGTTGTTCTCTTCTTGACTATGCTGTGGTCATAGGCAACTTTGCAAACCTGTTTCTTCATCTTGTCAGCTATTAATACTGTTTTATGTGATTTGGGGTGAGATTAAACAGTTTAACTGAGGTAAACTGTAAGCGCTCAGTAAGTGAATACATTTCTTTTTCTCCTCCCCCTTCTTACCACAGTGTGGTAGGACTGTAGCTCTGTTCTGTGACTGTCTATATAAGTAGGTGTGTCAGTTAGGAGTTACACAACAAAATGATAAGTTAGTTCTATAAAAGGATTCATCTGGCTATGAGGGAAAAAGGAACGCTTCTCCACATGGGAGTGTCAAATGGTTTGACCACTGTGGAAATCAGTGTGGCGATTCCTTAAAAAGCTAGGATTGGCGGTCCCATTTGACCCAGCTCTTCCCCTTCTAGGTATCTAGGTAGAAAAGAATTAAAAACAGCAGTATATATGCAGCCATGTTTATAGCAGCGCAGTGTGTATTAGCTTGATCTTGGAAACAGTCCAAGGGCCCATCAACCAAGGAATCAGTAGAAAAGATGTGATGCTTTTATATAATGGAGTATTATTAATCCATAAAGAAGGATAAACCAGAGACATTTTAGGTAAATGGATGCAACATGAGACCATACTCACAAGTGAAATAAACCAGATTCAAATGTGTAAACATCCTATTGTCTTCCTAGTGTAAGAAGCTGAAGGAGTAAATGTGATTCAAAACATATAATAGATACCATAAAATGAGAGAAACTTAGGAAAGAGAAACTGGTTTAGGGAAGTGGGAAAAAAAGTAAAAAGCAAAAGGAAAAAAATATACAAAAGATAATTAAAATAGTTACACTACTAATTTCTCTCAGTTCATTGAAAAGATAGGTTTGTAGTAATATTGTTTGGGCAATGAAATGCTGATATCTCATACTGTGAGTAATTTAAAGATAAAAATATGCAATGTATTAACCATTATTACCCTCCTGTCATATTATTTTGGAATGTTTTTGTTTTTCTTTAAAAAAAAGAATTACCAATTTTTTTTTTAAATGAAGCTTCCTTAAATGTTATAAAATGTTGTTTTATAGGCCATTAATAGTGACATTGCTTTAGTTTCAAAACTGATTAATAGGACAGTTTCAATAATTAATACATTGTACATTGTTATCTTCTTAGTGGTTATCCATAGTACAAGAAGCAGACAGGATATCCTGTCCAAACACTACTACTACAAATCTTTCTTCTTGTTGAATTAAGTGAAAGTGGCTGTATATCTATCCTAACTATTCTGCATATACAGATACAAAATGGTCCTTCCTTTGTATCCCCTTTTTTTGTTTAGTCCTGTCAGAGATGGGTATTCCATTGGCATCTAAATACTATAGGTGTGTGAATTCAGCAAAACAATCCAACACAGTCCAGCAGTCCACAATAGTAGTGGGTTATCTGCAGAAGTTGTTGACTTGAGTCTTTCGCAGCTCAGTGTATTAATATGGCTTTACTTTATATACCTTGTTTTTATACTTTTCTGCTGGATGGTTAAGACCAAAATAAAGCAAGACCTGTATAACAAGAAATGTAATTTTTGTATCTGGTAAGGTCAGTCAAGTCTCCTCAGGATTTATCCTGTAACCCTGTACCACAGTTTGCAGATCCTTTGTCAGTGGATGAGTCATAGCCATTACTTGAGCAATCTGAGAGTTCTTTATGCTTTATTGAGGACCATACAGCAACTTCTTTTGCCTTCTGGATTATGGTCTTTGTTATTTCCTATTATGCTACATCTGGAGGTAGGTATTTGAATATTTCAAGTTTGTATAACTGGAAAATATTTTACTTTTAATTTTTAAATGTATGTTTGCTAAGTATAAAATTCAAAGAGGCCAGATCTTTTTTTTTTCAGTCCTTTGAATAAGTCTAGCTTCTTGCCCACTTGTACTTTTTTTTTTCTAATGTGGAATAAGATGCTATTTTAATTTTGTTCTTCCATAGCTGATATTCTTTTTCTTGTATATGTTTTAATGATTCTTTTCTTTACAATTAATTTTGGACAATTTCATTTTTGTGTATCTTGGTATGATTTTATTCATATTTCTTATGCAGAAGGTTCATTTTTCTTGGATATGTGGTGCTACAATTTTAGCTAAATTCAGAAATTTTAAATCTTTATTTTTATTTTTTTATTTTAAATCTTTAGATACTTATTGCCTACCCCCTTCTACTTTGAGAATTCTAATTATATGAATATGTTTCTTGATTTTGGCACAGAGTGAACTATTATATGACTGATCTGTAAACTCTTCATGTTTATTTTAGACAATTTTTAATTGTTATATTCATTTAAGTTTATAAATAATTTTTTTCAATGTGAAATCTATTATTATTTTATTTTTTTATTTTTTGTCAGAACCGGGGAATGAACTCAGGCCCTTGCACTTGCCAGGCAAGCGTTTATTCTACTGAGCTATCTCTCTGGCCCCCCCACAATCTATTATTGAGCATACTTTTTTTTTTTTGGCGGAACTGGGGATTGAACTTGGGCCCTTGCGCTTGCCAGGGGAGCGCTTATTCTACTGAGCCATCTCCCCAGCCCCACAATCTATTATTAAAAAAAAAAAAAGTGATTGTTTTATGATACATTTATCCAGCACATGTGCCTTGCATTTCAGTTTGAAAACACATTATTGTATGAGTTTGTGTTGCAGAAGTACCAACCTCTGGTAGTACACTAATAAGCCCTATCCCTTCTTTCAAAGGATTGTGTAATTTAGGTGTTACTCAATAAATTTACCTAGTTGTGGACTACTCTTCTGTTTAAAGATTGCATTAAAAAGCAGCGTATTTTCTTTTATATCTTTCACTTATTTGAAGTACCAGTGACATATCCTTGTTTGCTGTGTTTCAGCACCCTTTTTTTTTTTATTCTCAATTTATTCCTCTATCCCTAGAAGTGTCTATATACTTTATTATCTTTTTCATTCAGATATTTTTCTTTTTCTGTGTTTTGTTGGTGCTTAAAAGGTATAAAGAGAGAATGAGAAAGAAGGAACTAGTAGATTCTGTTTTATCTTTCTTACCTATGTAAGGGAAAGCATAGGTGAAAGCAGTATTTAACATGTACATTATAGTGTGAATGGAGGTATTTTTATATTTTTATTTCCTCTGTTATATATTCTTTGAAGTTAAAAAGTAGGTTGGTAAAGCCTATGTGGCCTTACGTAGTTCCTTGCGTATACATAGGTAACCACATAGTGGTATAGATGCTTACCCAGTGTAGCTTGGATAATGAATAGATAAGCATAAAAGTATAATAAATTACTTATTTAAAACAAGCTTGATAAAGTAATATGAAACAGATTTTTTGAAAACGTTTTCAGGTGAGTGAGGCGGCACATGCCTGTAATCCCAACTCGCTGGGATGCTGAGGTAGTAGGATTGCAAATTGGAGTCCAGCCTGGGCAGTTTACCTGCTGAGACCCACTGAGACCCTGCTTCAAAAACAAAAAGACCAGATGATACTCAGTGGGAATGCACTGTGTTCAATCCCAGGTATCCAGGAAAAAAAGCTTTGTATCATTCAAAACACTATGAAACTAAGAGCCAAATAATTTTTAATTACATAGGCAACTGGGACAAAATAGATTATTTTATCTTTGCTAATGAGCCTTTTATCTTTAATTAGCCTCATAACGTTAAAGGAACCAATGTATTTTGAGGGAATTTGAGGTAATAGAGTATAATGAGCCACAAGGGCTCTGAATTAGACACATCTGGGTTTAAATCTGGGGTTTATGAACAAATAGTCTTAATTTTTTTTCAAGCCTCAGCTGCCTTGTCTGTTAAGTGGAAGGTGACTGTTTTTGTTTTGTGCTGCTTTGTAGATTATGAGATGATAGAAAGCCATTTTTTACTATATCGCCTGATACAGAGTGAGCAGCAGTCAATGAGTGTTACTATTACTTTATTGCAAAACATACAGGACCAAAATTGTGATGGTTCTGAGAGACATGCTGTTAAAACCATGTATGTAGATTCTGTAGTGTTTCGTGGACAGTTATGTTTCTTTTTCTAATGTCTTTGACTCATGAATGAAAAGCCTTCATTACTACATACATTCTTTTCTTACCTTTGGATTTGTGATTAAGTTATATTCTGTGCTGTTGATGACAGGCTACAGTCCTTGAGAATATTATCCCAACATAAAGACGTGGGCAGTATTGTGACTTTCAAAGTTACTGTTTTAGTGATAAGCATTCATAGAGTGGCTTAATTTATTGCTATTAAAACATACCTCAAGGGAGACTGTAAAAGAGGAGGAAGGAGATCAAGGGGAAAGGTGGAGGGAAAGATAAAGGTGATAATGAAGGAGTAGACATGTTCAAGCTATCTATGTGTATGATAATGCCACAATGAAACCATTATTCTGTATAATCAGTGTACTAATAAAAGACATACTTCAAGGTACAGTGATTTTGGTTATATGTTTTCATAGTTGCTTATATTCATAACACTTCCTACATGAAATTGGATTTTAGTGATCTGAAGCGACGTTTTATTTTAAATATGTGAAGGCTAGAAATA
>NW_004524614.1:7582651-7591886 GCF_000260255.1 Octodon degus | reverse complement strand
AGGCAAAATAAATACTTTACTTAAAAATTATTTTAATGATATCCTAAGCAGGCTTGGATTCTGAGTACAGGCCATCTTTTAATTTTTTAGTTATATGTCTTAGTCTTGCTGTGAGAAATTGAAATATGTTGAGAGAGAAATATGTTGTGTTTGTGTTTTATAGGGGATGCTAAATTTAGAAGAAGGGAGTGGTTGGAGGTAGAGCTAAAGAGGTTGGAAAGTGACTTTAAGAATTATTTTTTTGAGTTCTTTTTTCTTTTCCAATCAGATTTTATTTTTACATTTTTAGATATACATAACAATTACATTCATCAAAGAGAATCTGTATCTGTATGTTGGGACTTTTTGATTTCTTGGTGTACCCTGGGGAGGGCCAGTGGAAGGAATGAGGAAAAGATAGACAAGAGGTGAGCTGAGTCAGGTGCAGGCCTCTTTAGCTGATAGGCAAAGAGGACCCAACAACAACAGTAGGGATGTTTGTTTATACTGTTACAAAGTTACAGAAGACACAAGGTTGCCTTGCAACTAATGGCTGAACTTGTCCAGGCAGGATGCTTTTCTCAAGGCTAAGGTAGCTTGACTTCTTCAGGTACTCAGACCTTGTCTTGACTCTACACATATAACCAATTTCCAGCCCCAGCTGCTCCCAACATTTCTTTCTTCTCTGTTTTGTAAATGATGGATATTTAGTTGAAGCTAGAAAAGCTGTGTTTGGGGGCCTGCCCCTTAGCTCAGTTCTTTAAGTGGCTGCTCCCACAAAGCAGTCAGGCTCAGGTTGCTGTGGTTCAATCCCCACATCTTAAGCCAGTCAAACCTGCCCTGAAGGCATTCGGAGCCAAAAAAAAAAAAAAAATCCTTCTAGAAAAGCTGTGTTTGAAGAATATACTCAGATTTCCATAACAATGGGTTAGTTACCAGGCTAGTTGGCAATTGTCAGGAGTTGTTGGTGATTTGAAGCTTTTATAGCTAATATATTATTATGGTATTGTTTTCCACATCTCATGGTCATACTTTTCTGGTATATTTTACTTAAACATCAGTGAGACCTGTATTAATAAAAATTAATCTCCTGCTATCTATGAAAATAAGTTAAAACTCCTCAGATTTACCTTGGAACCATATATAGCATCTCTTAGATCTTCTGTCAGTTTTAGCCCCCTGGATAAATCACAGCCATTACTTGACCAAATTGCTTTCTGTGGGAGCTTGAGAGATACTTTTTGTCCTGGTGACTCTCCTTAGGCACAGTGTACAGCGTGAATCACTTTCCTCTGTGGTCCTATACTCTCCTTGCTTAGAAAATCAGGGATTTAACTGAGTTATAGGCTATCTCTTAAATTCTGAGTCCTCATTGAGGAACAAAATATTGGCTATCTTCTTAGCTCAACTATCTAATTTTTTGGTCTCCAAATCTCATTTGTTAAACATCCAGAAGAGAAGTTTAATGGCATTACCATGTAGTGGAGGCAGTAAGCTTAGCATTACTATCTATTTCAATGTTAAACACCTTAGAACATAAAATGGAACTGTTATTTTCTAACAACCACGGATATCCTAATATTTAAATCCATATAGAATATTAATAGACAACAATTACATATTTTTACACAAATATTTAGAAATCAAAACCATACATAAAATTGCAATATGACAATCATGATGGCATTTTGTAACATACCTAACTTTTCATTTTGATGTAACATAACCCTTTTAATCAGTCATCTCTAATTCATAAGAATCTTTTATCTAATTTGTTGTCCTTTAACAGTGTACCTTGCATAAGTTTTTTTGTTAAAGGTAGAGGTCTGAATCTAAAAGTCTTATCACAATAAACAATCCTTGTTTTATAAGACCTGTACATCTGGAATCATGAATACCTTCAGTGCACCATGAGATGAGCAATAATGAATTGTCATACATATGTGAAAACTTTTGTTTTTTTTTCCTGGTGGATTCAGGGATTGAACTCAGGCCCTTGCATTTGTCAGGTAAGCACTTATTCTACTGAGCCATCTCCCCGGCCCCCTGTTTTTTAAAATTTAGTTTTGTATCAAGAGCATCTTTTATAAGAAAAATTTACTGTAAATTTTTCTGAAAAACTGTCATTTGACCAGTGACCAAATTATTGGGTTATCTCCCAAGAGATTATGGAGATTACTGGTGACTGCTTATTAATGAATAAAGGTTAGCCACCTTTCTGTTCACCAGTTGGAGTCCTGTCAAATAATCTCTCCCATCCTAAGGAATTTTTGTTAACTATCTGAAATTTATTGATGACCTGTGAGTAAATCAATTTTGATAGCACAGACCATATGGTAACTTAGGTGAAAGTGTACTTTTTTTTTTTTTGTATAGGGTCTCACTATGTAGCTAAGACTCATAGTGATCCTCCTGTCTCAGCCTTCCCCATTGAGAGATTACAGGCGTGTACCACCACACCTGGTTCCAGTGGCCAGCGTGGTTTGCCTGTGGTTCCCTGGGGCCAGCTCAGCATGTGGTACCAGGGATCAAACCTTGGTCCTTGTGCTTGCCAGGCAGGTGCTTAGACTGCGTAGCTATCTCTTCAGCTTGAAAGTAAAAGCATGCTTTTATGCCAATAACCCAAATTATATAATAAATGAATGATAAAAGAGAAAAAACTGTTGAGCTTAAAAGCAACAGCTCTTTGTGGAATGACATATAAATAGACAAACACGTATTAAAAAATCTTATAAAATCAGTGCACTCAAATATATTTTTGACCCCATTAAATTATAATAATTCTCAGTTTTTAGAAATTTATAATTGTAAATAGACTAGTCAAATTTTGTTGCTCATCATTAGCAGGGATCGCTTAGAAGAAGAATTAGGAAGGAATAGACTCTTCTATCTATAATGAATATGCATATGTTTTGTATTTTATTTTGTCTTGAGAATACTAGTAACCTTCAGCTCAGTTATCTCTGTATACTCTATCACCTATTTAGACCTTAGATATCTGTTTTGTCAGTTTCTTTTAATAGGCCCCAGGGAGAATCTAACCTCATTGTTGTCATCTTCTCCAGATCTGGCTTCATGGTACAGCCAGACAGCATGCTCTAGCAAAGCACAAACATATCCTCAACCCCAAATAAGCTTTCTTTTCTTTTCTTTTCTTTTCTTTTTTTTTGCTTTACCTGATTGAGCTGTCTTTCTGCTGCTGTACTTTCTTGTCTTCTTTAAAATTTAAAAAATTTAATAGTATATATTAACAAGTAAAGTGTATTATGAGATATGAATTTTGAAGAGAAAGAGTCTTTTGTTTTTCTAATTTAATTTTGATCATGCGGTGAGAAACCTGTATCCGGTAGTTTGGAAGTGGAAGCCATCACATAGCCTCCCTTAACCTGATATGACCCATCTGTGCAAACAGAAGCAAACTGAATTAACTTGTCTGAAGGATAATGATAGTCACACCAGAGAAATTAGTTCAAAAGCTGACAGAGCCAATTAATATTACCAAAATTTGAGCCAAACAGGTTGGGGCACTGTATATCTTTGCTGAGCAAGGTGGGCCAAATATGAAGTAGTTCTCACAGCTTGCACTCCTTTGGAGGCCACCACAAGACCTGCCTTTGTTTCAGTTCGATGTCAGAATCATGCAGCTGTTTAAGCTCAGGTGCTCTCTGGTCATACTCTAAACCTTTATATCTGTAAAATGTCAACGTTTTTCTGTAACAAATAAATTTAGGATTGTAAAACAGGCAATCAGCCTTACTAGGAATCAGGAGAACACCAAAGACTTATAAAATTTTTTAAATCAGCAGCGTATTATATGTATGATATCAAGAGGAAAACAGTAACTAAAGCAAGACAGTTGTATTAGCTGTATAACTTTTTAACTATAACTCTAAAAGACCAAAGCCACCACTGCAGTGCACTTTTTTGAGGCAAGGGCAAAGTTTTTATTTAGGGGAATTATGTTCTGTTTAAAAAGTTATTGTTTTTTCTATTCCTGGTCCTGTACACCGCACTGGCCCTGTGTCCAGGGCGTGCTGAGCTTGCAACTGAGACTGGGCATGGTGGTGCATGCCTGTAATCCCAGTGCTGGGGAGGCTGAAAGCAGGAGGGAGGTTCAGTACAAATCCGAGCTGCGTAGTGAGACCCTGTACCAAATACGTAAATAAAAACAAAAATAAAAAAGTAATCTTTTAAATATCTCCTGTATTGTAAATCTTTGAAAATCCATTTTTAAACTAAAGGCAAACCTTTTATCTTGAGGATGGAAACAGCCTTTTAAATTAATCACCTTAAGGGGAAAATGTAAAGGCTTTCCTTTTAGTGTCAATTGTAACGGAGAGAGAGAACCTCTCTATTCCCTGTGAGGGTCTATTCCTGGCAGAATGGCTCTGTGTATCTCTTATTCCCAGTACTAAGACAGGACCACTCCCAGCAACCCTGCCAGCCCCTAGCCATAGAGAGGAGGCTGAAGCCTGAGACAGGAATAAACATTGTTAAAACCATTCCACACTCAATTGGTCATTCTTTCTTTGACAAAAATTTTTAGAAGGATTTAGATTGCTGACCTGGCATGCAGTGACAGCCACAGAAACCAGGTGTGGTGGCATGTGCCTGTCATCCAAGAGCTGGGGAGGCTGTGACAGGAGGATCACTATGAGTCCAAGCTGTGTAGCGTGGGCTGGCCAGATAGCTCAGTGGATTAAAGCGCCTGTTTAGACAGACGCAGGGACCAGGGTTCAATCCCCAGAATGCTGTGCTGGCCCTGCCCCCAGAGGGCACTGAGATGGCAACTGAGACTGGGTGGTGTGTTGGTGTGCACCTGTAATCCCAGCGCTTGGGAGGCTGAAAACAGGAGGGCTCACTACGAGTCCGGTATGTGTAGTGAGATTCTGTAGACCCTGTACTAAATACATTAAAAAAAAAAAAATGCTGCCAAGCTACCCTCTACCAAAGAAGAGATTAAAAAAAAAATTAATGTTCCAGGCTAAGTCCTTCACGATGATCGTAAAAATTAAGGTAAATACAGGAATCAAGGAAAGAACATTATTATTATTATTATTATTATTATTTATTATTATTTTTTTTTGCGGAACCGGGATTGAACTCAGGCCCTTGTGCTTGCCAGGGAAGTGCATATTCCACTGAGCCATCTCCCCGGTTCCCCCTGAAAGAACATTTTTATATACGTCTATAATTATCTGTGGTTCTTGAGACTCTGTCTCATTTTTAACTACTAGTAATTCAATATAACTTTCTCCTTTTTGGCTTCTCTTAAGTCCATTTCTCTCTTCAAGCCCATTTATCTCTCTGGCCCTAATAAACCCATTGCTGTCCCTAGCGAGCCCATCTCCGGTCCTGATGAGCCTCATCCCCATGCTTTACACCTGATGCACCATTATTGCCCGAATACTGGATCTTACCAATTTGCTTCCTTCCACTGATGTGTCAACTTTGTAAATATTCCTGTTACCCACTTATCTCTTACCGGTGGGCCATGCTGCAGGCACCAAATGTTGAGACTTGTTGGTCTCTCGGTGTACCCTGAGGAGGAACAGCCGCTGGAATGAGGAAAAGATAGACAAGAGACAAGAGCTGGGTTGGGGACAGGCCTCTTCCTGATGGGCAAAGAGGATTGAACAACAACAGTAGGGATGTTTGTTTATGCTCTTACAAAGTCAGTATCAGAAGAGGTAAGGTTGCCTAGCAACTAATGACTGAACCTGTCCAGGCAGGATGCTTTTCTCAAGACTGAGGTAGCTTGACTGCTTTTGACACTCTGGCCCTGTCTTGCCTCCACAAATATAACCTATCTCCAGCTCCAGCCATTCTCAACACCTGTATTTGATGTAATTTGTGTCTTAGTTGCTTTTGGCGTTGCTGAGAAAAAATACTTGATGCCTAAAACGAAGAAAAGATTTATTTAGTTCGCAGTTTGTAGAAGTTTGTTTGTTTCTATTTATTTATTTAGTACAGGATCTTGCTACACAGCTCAGACTCATAATGATCCTCCTGTCCCAGCTTCCCCATACTGGGATTACAGATGTGTGCCACCACCCCTGGCTTTGGTGACCAGCTGAGCATACCCAAGGTTCTGGGTTTGTTATGGTATAGAGGTTTCAGTCCATATTTGGCTGGCTCTGAGGCAGGTTGGCATGGCAGAGGGTCAGAAGTTCATAGTAGCAGAAAATTGCAAAAGCAGCAAGAACAAGAGGATGAAGCAAGCCTCTTTTCCTCCATTATATAGCATGTAGGTGACTTGCTCTAGGGTGTAGGTAGCACTCACACCACTAATCCCAGAACATCCCTTAATGTCAAAGGCCTTTAGTCTATCCCTAAGAGTTGTCAAAGTCCTAACACTTTCTGCATTGCTGAAAAGTCCCAAGTCCCAACTCACCTAAGATGTAAGGCAAACTGTTAGCTATGAGCCCCTGTTCAAATGAAAAGAAATTTAAATAATTCCACCATTTGATGACATAATATAGACATTTACATTCCAAAAGGTACAAATAGGGTGGTACAAAAGATTGGAACCAAAGCAAGTCCCAAACCCAGCAGAGCAAACATTAAGTCCAGTAGTTCTATGTGGAACATCCAGAGCAATCTGTTGTAAGTTGTGAGTTTCAAAGGACTTGGATGATTCCACCTTTACAGCACTTCTAGTGGTAATTGCTCCTAGGGCTTCTCTCTTGGGGCTCCATGCTTCATTTTTGCAGTTTTCCTCAGATAGTCCACTTTTCTGGTGTCTCCAAACTTCTACAGTGTCCGCTGAACCTTTGGCTTCACACACACAAGGCTTCACGTACTGCCTTGTCAAGTATGTACTTTCTGCTTCCCAGGCTTTTTGAAATTGGAGTGGAAGCCTATTCTGCATGCACCTAAAACTAGTGCCACATGGATGATGCCAAAGTCCGCTGTCCATGGCTTTCCTGGAGCTTCCTTTCTGGCCAAACCCACATTTTAAATCATTCTGCTGGGCTCTTTGCTCTTAATTTTCAACATGGATTTTGTCTAAAATTCCTCAACAGTAGCCATACTCTACCAGGCTGTTGAATCACATGGTCAGGTATAACCACAGAAATCACTTCATTCTTGGTACCAAATTCTGTCTTTAATTACTTTGCTTGTTGCTGAGACAATCCCTGACATCCAGTATTAAGGAAGGAGAGGCATATTTAGCTCACAGTTTGGGAGAGGCATCCAGACACAAACTATAACTTACTTCTCTCCCCCCACTTCTCAACCTTCCCTCATCCTTTCTCCCTTCCCCATTTATGGTAGATTTGTTGCCATTTTTTCCTTTTCTCATTTTTTTTTCTTTTTTACATTTTCCTTCTTTCCCCCTTGTCCTCTCTATTTGAACAGTTTTTTCCTGTTGCACAATATCTATTGTACATTTTTGTTTATTTACACTTTTGGTTTTTCACACTAGAGAAATAATTCATATTTTTATGTGTGTCCAATTTATTTCACTTAAGAGTATGGTCTCAGGATGCATTCATTTAGCTAGAAATCTTTCAAGCTTCATCTTTATGGCAGAGTAGATTTACATTATATTTAAAAAAAAAACATGTCTTCATTATCCATTCACCAGTTAATGGACATTTGGGCTGATTCAAAGATTTGGCTCTTACAAAGTGTGCTGTTATAAAAATGGGTGTACATATATCGTTATGATATGATGCTTTTAATTCTTTTGAGAGGATACCAAGAAGGGAAATAGCTGGGTCAAATAAAATATCTAGTCTTAGTTTTTCTTTTCTTTTTTAATGTAATTAGTACAGGGTCTACAGGGTCTCACTACACAGATTGAACTCAATGATCCTCCTATCTTCAGTCTCCCAAGCGCTGGAATTACAGGCAGATGCCCGCACGTCCAGTCCCACTCCCCATCTCAGTGTGCCCTGGGGGTGGGACCAGCAAGGCATGCGGGGGATTGAAGCCCGGCCACTGTGCTCTGCCTGAGCAGGTGCTTTAGTCCATTGAGCTGTTTGGCTAGCTCTTGAGTCCTAGTTTTTTGAGGAGTCACCACACTGATTGCTACAGTGGTTGTACCAGTCTACATTTCCCACCCACAGAGGATAAGGGTTCCTTTTCCCTCATAGCCCTACCAACATTTGTTATTCTTGGTATAATTGCCATCTTTCAGAGTGAGATGGAATCTTAGCATTATTTTAAGTTGCATCTCTTGAAAGACCAGTGATGTTAAACATTTTTTCATGTTTTATTTGCTGTTTGTACTTCTTCATCTGAGAACTGTGTGTTCATCTCAGATGCTCATTTTTGGATGGGGTCTTTAAATTTTAGTCTTAAGTTTTTTTAATTCTTTATAGGTTCTAGATAGTAATCCTTTTTCTGAGAAACAGCTGGCAAAAGTATTTACCCACATTGTGACTTGTTTCTTCACTTGGTACAAAAGCTTTTTAGTAAGATCCTTCTCATTGGTTCTTTGTGATAGTTCCTGTACAGTTGGGGTTTTATTCACAAAGTCTTTGCCTATATCAGTGTTCTAACTATTCTATCTTCCAGTAGATTTAGTGTTTCTGTTTTAATATTTAGATCTCTGATCTATTTCAGTTTTAGTTTAGTCATGGTAATCCTTGGCGTATGTAAAGCCATTTATTTAAGAGGCTATTTTTCTTCCAGTAAATGTGTTTGGAACCTTTGTCAAACATAAGGTGCCTGAGTATGTGTAGAGTTGTTTCTGCATTTTCTGATCTGTTCCATTGATCATTGGATCTATTTTGTTGCAAGTGCCATACTTTATTTGTTAGTTTTGTTTTTTAAAATTTTTACCACAGTTGCTTTGTAGCAATTCTTTTTTAAAATGTATTTAGTATAGAGTCTCACTACACAGATTGGACTTGTAGTGATCTTCCTGTTTTCAGCCTCCTAAGCACTGGTATTACAGGAGTGTGCCACCACGCCCAGTCTCAGTCATTCTCTCAACCTGCCCTGGGGGCAGGGCTGGCATAGCACGCTGGGGATCGACCCCCTAGTCCCTGCACCTGTCTAAACAGGAGCTTTAGTCTGCTGAGCTATCTGGCTGGCCCCTATAGTAAAATTTTAAGTCTGGGATTGTGATGCTCCTTGCCTTGCCTTTGTTGCCCAGAATTGCCTTTGTTGTTCTAAGTTTTCTCTGGTTCCAAATGAATTTTAGAATTGTTTTCACTAATTTTGTGAGATATGCTGTTGGAATTTTGATCAGAATTGCATTAAATCTGTGTAACAGTTTTGAAAGTATGGCCTTTTTTTTTTT
>NW_004524614.1:7575744-7581736 GCF_000260255.1 Octodon degus | reverse complement strand
GGTGCTGGGGGATTGAACCGCGGTCCCTGATGCTTTTGCTAAGCTTGTTCTAAGTAGGTGCTTTAGACCACTGAGCCATCTCTCCAGCCCCTCATATTTTGAATATGTGATAAGTATTGTCAAGTATTAGATTTTGCTGAGATATTTCATGTGTTCTTTAGATTTAATCTGACCTTTTAAAGGCTCTGAAACTGAATTTATAATGAAGGAAATTTTAAAAGAATACTGAATTTCAAGATTATGGTTAAAAGCAATTAAAGTTTTAATACCATAGCTATTGTAGTATAGCAGCTAGAAATTTGTAGGGAAAGTTGTTAGAGATAGTTTTTTATTAGGAAAAATTACCTGCTGTAGTCCTCTGCATTAATGTTGAATGTGGAGTACATATGCTAGCCATTGATTCAGTGGTTATTATATGCCAGGAATGATGTTAATATTATATCAAAGTTTTAAAATACCATTGTTATGATAAATATTATGTTTCGTATTTCATAGGTAGAATTGAGGCCTAAAGAAATTTCATGTTTTGCTGAAATCATAACTAAAACTGTGGTACCTGGTTTCAGATCTAATTTTCTGTCTGAAGTGTTTATATTGCCTTTGTAAAACATAAATTTGACTAGTGTATTTGGTAAATAGTCTAGGTTGAACCCCTCTTTACCCTCATACTGTCAGATGTCTTTAGGCTGCCAGTGTTACTCTGGTTTTTTTTTTTTTTTTTTTGGTCTTTTTGAGACAGAGTTTTGCTCTGCAGTTTAGAAGGGTTTTTTGTTTGTTTGTTTGTTTTGAGGGGCTGGCTCAGGATGCCTTCAGGGCAGGTCTAGTAAGGCTTGAGGATCTGGGGATCGAAACATGGCAACCAGAGTCAGACTGCTCTGTTTAAGCAGTCACTAAACAACTGAGCTAATGGGCAGGCTCCGTGCTCTGCAGTTTAGGCTGGCCTTGAACTCACTTTTTAAGCAGGCTGGCCTCAAACTTACAGTGATCCTCCTGCCTCAGCAGGCTCCTAGGTGCTAAGGTTACAGGTGTGCACTGCCATGCCTGGCTCTAGTATCACTTTGAGCACTTGGCTGTTTGTGCACTATTTCTTTGCAGATACTCTTCCATTTTTCTCTGTGGTTTAACATCCTTAGTTTCCTGCATTGTCTTGAGGTGTGAACTTGTTCTGAAACCAAGTTTTGTCATTTGTCAGTTTTGGAAAATACTCAGCCATGGCTATTGAGTATTGCCTTTTCCACTCTTCTTCTGAAATTCGTAAGAGACATACGATGGGTCTTCTCTTTCTACTCTGCATTTTTTAAACTTGCTTATTCTTTCTTTAAATGCTTTAATATTCTGAGCAATTTCTGTGATTGTAAGTTTTAGTGTTAGAAGTTAATTATTTTTTAGATATGCTTATTTTAAAATTGTCTTATTCCTGTGGTGAGTTGTGTGTGGTGAGGGAAGTAACAGGGATAGAACCTGGGCCCTTCTCACTGAGCTACGTTCTCAGTCTTTTGTTATGTTTTGTTTTGGGATGGCAGGGTCTCACTAAGTCTCAGTTGCCCTTTCTGAGCTTAAACTTTCTGTTTTAGCTTCCCAGAGTGCTGGGATTACAGGTGTGCACCACCAGGATTGGCGTCCCTAGGTTTTTAATATGTACTTACTGTTATAGTAACTAATAGGTTATCAGCTGCTCTAGCTAATGGCAGAGTTCTTCCATAAATTGTACGAAGTGACTCTTGCTCATGGTGCATTGTTTTGTTTCTTGTAATTTTAGTTGTAATGTAAGTTTTTTTTTTTTTTTTGTCTTTTTGAGGCAGAGTTTCATTACACATCCATTGTACAGTTCAGTCTGGCCTTGGACTCACTGAGCAAAAGTTGGCCTCAAACTTGCAGTGATCCTCCTGCCTCAGCTCCCTAAGTGCTGGGATTCCACGCCTGGGTTCAATAGAAATATTCGGAAGCATATGTCAAAGATGTGGGCTGTCCTTTTGTGCTTATTTTTGCATTGCCTTATGGAGAATTGATGAGTGAATAGACAGATTATAGTATATCTGTGCCCTTTTTAGCAGAGAAAAGGAACAGATTACTGATATATGAAAGGGTAAAGTTGAATTGCAAAAGCACTTTCTAAATGAAGAAACCAGAGTATAACTTGTTAGTTACAATTTTGTTTGTGTCAGTGAAGTCAAACACTGTGTATAAATTTGTATAATTCTAGAACAGACAAGATTACAGTGAGAAGTAAAAAAAAAATGCACAGTGACGGTTGTGCATTACCCTTGAAAATGACCTAAGAAGATCTCCAAGGCAACAAGAAATGTTATTTCCATTGTAGTGCAATTTATATATTTCTTAAAACTCATCAACTTATATACTTAGAATTCATGAATTTAATAGTATGAAAATTACACATCCAAAATCAGAATTTTGAATTGGTGCTATAAGTTGGTGGTAGAGCACTTACTCGGCATGTGTGAGGTGGTGGGTTTCATTCCTAGCACACAAAACAAGCAAGTGAAACTCATCGATGGTCTCAGAATGGTGTTTACGGTGGTCCTGTACTTGTTACAGAGGTTACATTCCAGACACCCCCGCGATAAGTGAAAATCAGTGAAGTAGCAATGTTATATTTTAGTATTTGCGTGTACTTTAAGGCTTTGTATACCCTTCCCACACTCTTATAAACCTTTCTCACACTTTCAAAAACATGTCTAATGTTCTTAACCATTTTCTAAACTTATAAACCTATGTAATTTTAACAACATGTGTATACTGTACTGTACTACAAAATCCCACCATACAGTGAAAAATCTGCAATAAATAATTTAGATTAATAGTTTTTGAAAACCCATGAAACAGTGAGTCTGCGAAAGTTGAACTGTGAAATAGTGAGGGACTACTGTACTGTAGAAGAAAACTAACTGGGGAGGTACTTGAAGGACTGATTCATTTGGGGACCTGGAAAGGTTCTGTATTTTGATGTATTACTTGAGTATGGTGTTAGTAAGCTTTCCGTTACTGTAGTAAAGTACATAAGAATCTTGCTTTTCTTTTTCCTGGTCAATCTTACTAGAGGTTTATTCATTTTATTGATCTTTCTGAAGAACTTATTTTTGACCATATTGAAATTTTTTTTCTGTTTTTTATATCATTGATTTATTTCCTTACTCTTTCTTCTGCTACTTTTGTATTTAATTTGCTTATTCTCTGGGCTCTAGATAGAAGCAATAAGCAGGAATCTGCAGTCCAGGGGTCCAATATGTATAGCATACTGTTTTTGAATGTGCTATGAACAATAAATGATTTTCACATTTTGTAAGTGGTTAAAAAAATCAAAAGGATATTTTGTGACATGTGGAAATTTAATGAAATTCAGATTTTAATGTCTATAAATAAAGTTTTATTGGAATACTGGATAGCCACAGTTAATTGTTTACATATTGTCCATGGCTGCTTTTGTGTTATAATGGCAGAGTAGTTGTGTCAGGGACATGTGGCATTTTCATTGCTATGCACTACTGCTTGGTGCATTAAAATCAGCATTTCAAATGCCTGCTGATGCCATTTTGCTTTATTTTTTGTCATGCATATCCATAATGTTAAAATAAGAAAAGTCTTGGAGTGTTAACACTTTTAAAGTATGGTAAATTGTGGATTAATAGATAACAAAGCATTTTATTTGTATTTTGTTTATTATGCAGTGGTACTATAGTTATGCTGAAGGGAAATAAATATATCCACAAGGCCACACGAAGAATTCATTACAGTGTTTCCAACTAAAAAGAAGGTAATGGTTAGAAAAATTAGAAAACTTATATCTTACTTGGGTAGACTTTCTTCACAGAATTAAAAAATGAAAGTGAGGTAGCACAACAGAGTAAATTTCTGAGTAGCTCATTTGTTAGCCAAGAAAAGAAGTCATTTACCAGTAGTGATAGCTAAATCATTTTGGATTGCAGCAGGCACAAAATAGTGTCTAGAGAAAATAAATTTTTTAAAATAACTATTAGCCTTTTGGCATGAACAGTTGCATGAAGAGTTGAAGACATCATTAATCAATTTTTAAAAAAGACATGATTTTGAGAGCTTTTCCTTGGCTCTCGATGAGTTGGCAGATGTTACCAATACTGCTCAGTTGTTGTTTGTTTAAAATGTCAATGCTGAGTTTGAAGTTACTGAAGAATTAGTCTTAATGAATTGTGTGTGTGGAACAACTACAGACAAGAATATTTTGAAAAAAAATTAAGCAAACACTAGCTCTGTTCAATCTGAAGTAGAATCTGCTGCAATGTGTTAGAGCCAATGGCGGTAAAAGTTGCACAGAACAGAAGTAAGCTAATAAAGCTGTGAAAATATACATAAAATATTTAAAATCTGTGATACCCATTATTACTTCTTAAGCATTTTGCAGGTAACATTTGAATGTATTATATGATCAGGAGCTAGAAATGTTAGCTTATGGACTTAGCCATTGTCAATTCCATGAAATTTTGTCGGAAATAGGAACTGAATATCCTCTCCTGACATCAGGTTGATAGCAGTAGTGTAAAGGTTTTATTGTAAACTTTTGAAATTAGGGCTGAGATTGAAATTTTGTGAATGAGAAGAAGTGCTCTAAGTGACTATTACTGAAAGCTGAATGGCTTTAGAAATTGGTTTATGCTGGGGGCCAGGGAGATAGCGCAGAGGAATAAGTGCTTGCCTGGCATGTACAAGGTCCTGAGTTCAATCCCTGGTACCACTGGAAAAACAAAAAAAGGAAAAAGAAGTTGGTTTTTGCTGCAGACTCAATAATCAGTCTATCTATCTATCTATCTTTTTTTTTTTTCAAAGTTTTATTGATAAACAGATAGCAATGGGACAGTTTCAAATCAAATCGGAAGTACAGTTTCAACAAATAATACACTGCATATATTCTTCTTAGTGGTTAATTGCTGTACAAGATGCGGACTTGTGATCCTATTTACAAACACCATTAGAACAAATCATTCTATTCATTAAGAGAATGCAACTATCCAACCATTTTGAATACACAGATACAAAATGGACATTTATAGGTATACCCCATTTTTTCTAAGTTCCGTTATGAATATTATAGGTGTGTGTGTGTGTGTGTCTGTCTGTCTGTCTGTCTGTCTTTCTTTTCTTGGCAGAACTGGGGATTGAACTCAGGCCCTTGCACTTGCCAGGGAAGCGCTTAATCCACTGAGCCATCTCCCCGGCTCCCTCAGTAATGTTTTTTAATTCAGTCTAAAATTTCCAAACAAAAATAGTGCTTATATTGAAAGGAATACTGTGGTAAAGACAGACATTTTAGTGCCAACTAATGATTGAGTCACATGTAGTATCAAGCTATTTTACATAGCTTTCCCTGATGTCAAAAGTTAAAACAGTATAATCTCTATTCTCACCCAGAATTGCTGAAGATTAACTTTTTTTGAGGTAAAACTAGTTTCAGTAGCATTTTTCAGACATACTTGGAAATGCAAAGGAAATTTCCATATTAAAAAATCCATTTAACTCTGTAGTCCAGTTTCCTGTATTTAACCTTTAAATGAAGGTGATTAATTTGCATCTAAATAAGATAAAAGGCAAATATTAAATGCAGAATGTTCTTTCATTAACTCCCAAACAAATATATGGAATAAAAATTATATTAGTATATGGCATACATTTTTTTTTGGCATTTTTTTAGGGAAGGGTCTACAGGGTGTTTGGGGTCTCATTACCAGATCCGACTTGTAGTGCTCCACCTGTTTACAGCCTCCCAAGAGCTGGGATTACAGGTGTGCACCACCATGCCCAGTCTCAATTGCCATCTCAGCACGTCCTAGGGGAGGGACCAGCACAGCAGGCCCTGGGATAGAACCCACGACCCCTGTGCCTGCTTACAGGTGCTTTAATCTACTGACCTATTTGGCTGGCCCATGTGGCATAAATATTTTGAAAAAAGACATTTTCGAAGATGAAGTACGTAATAATTAAAGATCAGTACTAATAACATGAA
>NW_004524614.1:7573223-7575225 GCF_000260255.1 Octodon degus | reverse complement strand
AAATTTATTTATTTTAATAATAAAACCTTATTACTTCATTTTAATGTTCTGGATTTGAAGATGAGGTTTTCTGTGATGGTCCTGAATTTTGTGTGTAGGTGAATCCCTGAAACATCGATGCTTCTGGCTGCTTAACAGTAGTGTACTGCTCGCTGCAAGTGTCCTTCTCAAGTAACATAATGCTGCCTTTAAGGAACTTGCTGTTGCAAGTGCGAATAATGTGCTGAAATACAGTTATTTCAAGAATGTTCTGGAGTTTGTTCAAATGCATAGAGCTAGTTATGATTAATTTTAAGGGAGAACTCTTGAAACCCTTAAGAATATATATGATATTCAGAATCAGGCTAACCAAATTTAATTCTTTCAAGAAGGCATAGATTGGCACACCCCTGTAATCCCAGCACTCGGGAGGCTGAGGCAGGTGGATGTGAGTTTGAGAACAGCCTGGGCTGAAAAAAAAAGCCATAGAGGAATTATTATATAAATTAATTCATTGGGTCACTGTTGCAGGGAGTGAGACAATTTCCGTTGTTCCCTAGGATATCATCTTCTGTACCGTTTTGCTTTATTTTTGTAGTCTTGGGATGAAATAATCTTTGGACAGAATCTTTGAATGATTCTGAGGGACTTTTGGATAGTCTGGAGGAGAACTGGAATTACTGGCCTGAAGAATCTTGCTGGGAATTAGAAGTTCATATGGTATTGTTCCTAGCACTTTATTGAAAGAAAAGATTAATGATTGCTACTTGCAGAGCCAAAAGATTATAAGCTGAGGTATAGGGAGGACTCAAGTAGTGTAATTCATAAGTTTTTACTTAGATTTCAATTATGTGGGGCAATTGCCTTCATATAAATGATACATGAAAGCTATAGATTGTTCTTCAGAATGTGCTCCTTAAGTAAAACATTTAATTCTCAGGACTAAAACAAAACTTGTAGAAAATTAATTTTCCTGACTTTAGCTGACATCAGTGGAACTATAACATAGTATATTCATATATATGTATGTTGTTCAAATTTTTCTGTTTCCAAGAATTGACTAGAGTCAAGCAGATTCATTTGTATTACTACAGCTTGTAGTTACTATAAATAAGGAAAACTAGTGTCAAATTTACATATGTATAAATAGTAGTTTAGATCTGCTCTCCCTGATATGTTCTTGGGTGATCTTTTGTGATCCACTTTAAGCTTCCAAAATTGGAAACTTGATTCAGTATTATAAGATGGTTTTAGATAATCTCAAAGAAAGAAAGATAACTATTTTGGCTTTCAACATAAGCAGATATTTAAGTAAATATTTTAAATAAAAATAATTTAAAGTCAGTGCTAAAATTGTTGTATTTTATGTTTAGGTCTCTGAAAGATGAACTTGGCCGAAATTTGTGAAAATGCAAAGAAAGGAAGAGAATATGCTCTTCTGGGGAATTATGACTCATCAATGGTGTATTACCAGGGAGTGATACAGCAGATTCAGAGACATTGCCAGTCCGTGAGGGACCCGGCTATCAAAGGCAAATGGCATCAGGTAAGCTCATGTTAGTGATGAATGCAGCAGCAGTCTATTGTACTTGAGAAATGAAGAGTTATAATGTTAGTTTGAGGGACCGGGGAGATGGCTCAGTAGGATAAGTGCTTGAGGGACCCAGGAGATGGCTCAGTAGGATAAGTGCTTGACTGGCAAACACAAGGATCTGAGTTCAATCCCCAGTTCCGCCAAAAAAAAAAAAGTTAGTTTGAGATGTGGAAATAGTTGTTTTTTATCTGAATACTGAATATATTTCAAATGTATTTGAAATATACTCTGAATAGTTTCCTGTCTTACCTAGTAATATTAGTTAATATTTTATATATTAATTAGTTAACATTTTATACATTTTTGATCATATATTCAGTGGAGCATATTTTGTAGGTATTTAATTTGAATTGAGTCTCTATTTTGTTTTCAAAAAATATTTATGATCAGCCCTGGCATGCCATGCCAGCCCCGCCCCTGGGGTACACT
>NW_004524614.1:7570724-7572983 GCF_000260255.1 Octodon degus | reverse complement strand
TTTTTTTTTTTTTTTTACAAATTAAGTTTATTGGTACATTTTAGGTATACATAATGATCACATTCATAATAGGGAATTTATACTTGGGTTCTTTTCCCATTCCCCTCCCTTCCTTTCAATCCCCTTTCCTCTCCTTATTTATACAAACTTTTCTATTTTTCCTTTTTCTCTTGTCATTTTTGTCTTTTTCCCTTCCTTCCTTTCCCCCTTACCCCTCCTGAGTTCTCCTTCCTATTTGACCATTGTCTTCCTGTTTCACAATGTCTATTATACACTGTGGTCCTTATTTACACTTTCAGTTTCTCACACCAGAGAGAAAGTGCGATAGTTACACATGTGTGTTTGATTTGAAGTAGAACATTTCTACTCGCCCTTTCTTCTTTATTTTTTACATGTAGTTTTGGCTCATGTCTTTAAACTTTTTTTTGAAAGGCTCTGTACAAATACAAATGAATCTCTAATCTAATAAGAAACGCTAATATATTTGCTGCCTTCTGGCTGCTTGAATATATAGTAGTATAGTTAATAACTTGAATTATAATTTCCTCAATTATTGTTAGAATTTAAAATCTTTTTAAAAGTAAAAATACAAAGTCAAGCATTTCTTTGAAGTTTCCGTTTTATGTGTTAATGCTTTTAAGTATTTCTTCAAATTTTTCCAGAAATTAGGGTTTTACCAAGTTTTGAGGGTAAATTTGGCTTATGTCCCAGCTTGTGTTACCAAATGAGGCTAAGAAGGCCATACTTGCTTGCTTTAAGTCAAACTGAAATTTTAATTTTTCTCTTCTTTGTCCTGTCAATAGGCAGGTGTGTTTGTGTGTGTTAAATTCTGTCCAGGTGACCATTTCTGTTCAGGTGTTTCATTGTATTTCATTCACTTCTCAAATTTCATTTCTCCTAGTTTAGGGTATTACATAAATGCTTATATTAACAGTTGAATATTGGATTTTTCTTTGAGTCTGTAACTTCTGCATATGTTCTTTTTTTTTTTTTTTTTCGGAACCAGGGATTGAACTCAGGCCCTTGCGCTTGCCAGGGAAGTGCTTATTCCACTGAGCCGTCTCTCCAGCCCCTATAATTTGTTATAAAAAGATAAAATAGTATCTTTTTCAAATCAGTCTCTGCTCTTTATAGTCTATAGTTTTCTATGTGTTTGTATGTTTTAATGGCACATTTTTGCATAGTTTGATGTTAAGAAAACTAATACTTTTGTGTCAGTTTATTTACAATGTATATGAAATTTAAGCAATTGTAGCATAAAGGCTATTTTTTTTTAAAGGTTCGACAGGAATTATTAGAAGAATATGAACAAGTTAAAAGTATTGTCAGCACTTTAGAAAGTTTTAAAATCGACAAGCCCCCAGATTTCCCTGTATCCTATCAAGATGAACCACTTAGAGATCCTGCTGTTTGGCCGCCTCCTGTTCCTGCAGAACACAGGTAAATGGAACGTAATATTATCTAACTTAGGGGTGATCAGTTCTCAGAGTAAAGCTTTATTTGATTAAAGTATGAAAAATATTTGGGGGACATACAAATTGAATACCTGTTTGCAATTTTCAGTTTATACATTAAGTTTGTATTTGATAAAAACCAGAAGTAAGTCATTTGTCATATCTTGCTTTTAGAATGTTTTATTACTAGAATAGTAATTGATGTCCTAAAATATGTCAGTTAAAAGAGGTCTTTTAGGTTTCATATCAGCATTAAAACTTGAATAGTTGTGTTATGCTTTGTTTTGTTTGCTTGAGATTAACAACTTGAAGTGAAATAAATGGTGGAGAAATTAAATTCATTAGACTGGACCAGCAACCAATTTCCAGAGTGTTAATATAAAAGGAACTTCACGCCAGTGTTTAAGTGGCTTATCATTACTCAGAGGTCCCCTTTCATAGGTGCTTTTCCCTGGTACCCAGCCTGTGCATCATCTGTATTAAACTTCTCCTCATTCATTCTTGTTTTCTTCTGCACACAGTGTATGTCTTCTATATGGCATACTGATATAATCCCCAACTCTGAGCAAAGTGTTCTTCTGTTTTGTGCTCAACTGATTACCCCCTTTGCAATCTTTCTCAGTTTGGCCATTTGTTTCAGAGCAGTAACCGTGTTGCATTTGTTTGTATTTCTATAAAAATAGGAACGTGGTTTTATTTACTCAGAAACCAAATAACAACCTTCCACTGGTAACACAGGATTTGGTACGTAGTAGGTATTCAGCTAACTGAGTGAATAATTCCATTAACATTGGTTTTTTTTTTT
>NW_004524614.1:7569153-7569769 GCF_000260255.1 Octodon degus | reverse complement strand
GTATTGATATGTTGAGTTTTAAGTCCCTATAGAATATGATGAGAAAACATTTAAAAATTGGAATATATTTTAAAAATAGGCATAAAGAATTATATACTTCTTTTGTTTATTTTTCAGTCCCGAAATCTAACCATATACAACCTTGAAGCAGGACAGTCCCACAATATTCCTTTTCCTATCTCTTGCCTTTATTCACCACCCCCTTCTTTTTGAACAATCATCTACCCGAGAGACAGCACAGTGGCAACTGGCGTGTCATGACAAGCAGCCCGTATTCAGAAGACCAGAATGACAGGCACTCCAAGCATGAAACTACTATTACAGATTACTGTTTTCAATGCAGTTGCTTAGTTCACAGGTATCAGTATATATAGTTAGTCAGGGTGAGAATCTTTCCAATTAACTGCTAGATTCAAAAATCCTCCAGAGATTCTCAGGATCATTGCCTTGCCCATCTTCTGCATATGACTGTATGGCTTGATATTGTCATGTTTCCTAGCTCTTCTCATTTCCCTATCTTGATTAGTTAGTCCTCGAGATTCTGCTTTCCTTTTATTTGTATTATACTTTTCTATTTGTATTTCTTCTTTTGAGTACTTATACTAGGGAAAGTATA
>NW_004524614.1:7538975-7553431 GCF_000260255.1 Octodon degus | reverse complement strand
TCTGGCTGCTGTGCTCAGCTCCTTCCCACTGGTGCCCTTGAGGGTGAATATGTTGTGCCCCTGTGGCAAGATGTTCTGCTCCTGGTGTAGCTGGGTGGATCTGTCCTCTATACTCTCTGCAGGGATTGCAGCTTCCGGGTTACACCTCAGGCATGTATACCAGGCCTGAGCTGTGCCTGGAGGGGGCAAGGTGAAGTAGGGGGAAGAGGAAGCTCTCCCACACACTCACTGGACCTGGGCTAAGACTGGTTCCGGGGGCTCCCGGAACTCGGCAGAAATTCCTACTCGGCGGACGGGGTGGGGGAGGTACTGCGGAGTGGTGGGGGGCGGCCCGAGGGGGTGGGAGAGGGTCTGGCCTACACTGCGCCTGGGCTGGGACTGGTTCTGCTGGTGCAGGGTAGCATGAAGCTCTCCACACACTCACCGGACCTGGGCTAGGACTGGGTCTGGGGGCTCCTGGAACTTGGCAGAAATTCCTACTCGGCGGGCGGGGTGGGGGAGGTGCTGCGGAGTGGTCGGGGGCGGCCCGAAGGGGTGGTAGAGGGTCCGGCCCACACTGTGCCTGGGCTGGGACTGGTCCCACCAGCGCAGGGTAGCAGGAAGCTCTCCACACACTCAGCGGATCTGGGCTAAGACTGGGTCTCCATCGTACACTTTAGATCCAGCCCCACCTGTGATCCTTTAGCGCTTGGAGGGGGCCATCTAGACACAAGCCATAACACTCTAGCTTGTAAATATGGTTAAACTTGGGTCTCTTTCAGTCTTTGTGGCTTTCTGTGTGCTTTATTGTGAGGTGGTATTGTGGCCAACGTGTTTCACTATAGAAAGTAAGCTTTCCTTTGTTTAGTAACTATGACAGTTTATTTAACTGGTCTCTTGAAGTTTGCTAAAAACATTTAAAGGATCGTGAAAAATTGTAATTTATTTCTCAAGATTTTTTCCAGTGCATAACAGATACTTTTGTTTCTCTGACAAATCACTGGCTGATACTTCTTTCTTAGGCAGTGTAGATGTTTTCTTCTGATGTAATCACATTTAGGTTTTTTGGAGAAGGTAACCTGGATCCCTGGAAAGGACCTATCTTGTGAATGGTAGGGTTGTTACTGTGGAAATCCCCAAGTAAGTATTGGAAAGGGAAATAAGGTTATTCTGACCTATGAAAAACTTGAAATTTTTCTATATAATGAGATAGCTTTTTCTGAAAACGAGTAATTCTGAAGTATCCTTCCAGTTTTTACCTTAAAGTTGACAATAAACTTAAATATAGGTATAATAACTAATGAAAGAAAAAATTGAACAAAAATCATGGATAACATTTTCCCATTTGTGAATACTAACCTGGAAACTTGTCATTAGAAAAATACTTGCACTTTTTTTTTTTTTTTTTGGTCTTTGTCTTTCCTTACCTGACCATAATATAGATTTGATTTATATATACATGTACATACTTTTTAATGATTTCTTGGTAGTGAAAATGGAAAAAATGAACAGACTAGAATGTATTCTCCAAACTTTCTTTCTCCATAATAAATTTTTTAAAAGTTTTTTTTTTTTTTTACTAAGTTTACTGGTGCAACGTGGAGATACATAATGACTTTATTTATTTATTTATTTATTTTTATTTTTATTTTTTTGTGGAACCGGGGATTGAACTCAGGCCCTTGCGCTTGCCAGGAAAGCGCTTATTCCACTGAGCCATCTCCCCGGCCCCCTATATTTATGATAGATATAAAAAGTTTTCTGTAAGTATGAATCAGAAAAGCAAATCTAACACTATATATAACCAGGGGAAAAAAATCCTATTTCTAACATATATCGGTGCCAATAAGAAAATATCCACCAATGCTAGGAAATTTTACAAGATAAGGAATTGTGCTTAACATATGAGGAATAGGAGCTTCCAAATTCGTGAATAAAATGTTCGTATAAGCAGAGTAGGTCTCATCAGTTAATAGTGTTAGTGACCTCAGTAAGGCAAATGATAAGTAAACTTCAGAGCGGTTTGTGGCTAGAAATGTGTGCAAGCATGGATAAGATAAGTGAATATTAAAATCTGAAAGTTAGATTAAAAGTTATGGGAAATTAGATTTATGTACTATTTTCTCCTTGTAAAGTTTTTTTCTAGTTCAGGTTACTTAGAGCAGATGTAAAAGTTTCATCTACAGGTAATGAGTAGTGGTTATAGTCCTTGAGAAAACATTTGATTTAAGCTTATGAGATCTGGTTTTGAGTCCTGCTTATAACACCTACTTGCTTTATGACCTTAATTTATTTAACTTTTCTAGATGTTAATTTCATTGTCTGCAAAATGAGAATTTCTGTCACAGAATTTATTTTTGTCATTATTTGTTGGTACTGGGAACCCAACTCAAGACCTTGTGCTTGCCAGGCAGGCACTTGTGCTGCTGAGCTATATCCCCAGCTCTATGTCATAGAATTTAAAGAGAGAATTTCATGTGTAAGATAAAAATAGTACGTAATAATTAAAATTGTCAACTCTGATGTAAAGTACCACAGTATTCTTTCACCTAAATAGCAAGAGAGTAACAGTTTCATTTATTTTTATCAATTTTTGTTTGGAGTAAAATTAAATGCTTCTAGAGAACTAGCTACATATACACAAAACATTTTAATTCTTTTTATGTTAACTTTGTTCCACCCACTCCCTTCTCTTTCCATCTCTTGGTCTCCTTCCCTTTTGCAAAGGATCTTCCTGTTTTCTGTTATCTCGCCTTTGTTTTGCTCTGTTATTTTTTCATACTTTGGGTTTTTCATACAAGAAAAACCATATGCTATTTCAGATACTGTGTATGATTTACTTCAGTTAACATTAAATCCTCAACATGCATCCATTTTTTTTTTACAAATGACTCAAGTTTTATTCTCTTTTATAGTAGAATAATACTCCATTATGCACAAACATCAATTTTTCTTTATCCATTTACCATTCTCATCTTGTTTTAATTTATATCTCTTTAATGATCAGAAGTTTTTTAACATTTTTTTAATGTAGTTATTGGCTGTTTTGTATTGCTTCTTCTGAGAAGTGTCTGTTCATTTCAGTTTCCCATTTGAGTTGGTCTTTTATTGGGGAGAGTCTAATTTTTTAGGTCTTTATATATTCTAGATATTAGTCCTCTACTTAAGGGGTATCTTGCAATTTTTTTTCCTATTCTATAGGTTGTCTCTTCACTGTTTGTTATTCTTTTGCTATGCAAAAAGTTTTTGAATTTGATACAGTCCTATTTGTTGATTTTTTTTTTTTTTTAACTTTGGAATTCTGTTCAGAAATCTCTTGCTGGGCTGGTCAAATAGCTCAGTGGATTAAAGTGCCTGCAGGCAGGCACAGGGGCCAGGGGTTTGATCTCTGGGCCTTCTGGGCCTGCTGTGCTGGCCCCACCCCCAGGGTGCGCTGAGACAGCAATTGAGACTGGGTATGGCGGTACGTGCCTGTAATCCCAGCTCTTGGGAGGCTGTAAACAGGTGGATCACTATGAATCTGATATTGTAGTGAGACCCTGAACACCCTGTAGACCCTCCCCTAAAAAAAATTAAAAAAAAAATCGTTTGCCTATGCCTATGTCTTCAAGAGGCCTACCTATTTTATCTTCCATCAGTTAAGAGTTTGTTTTAATATTTACATCTTTAATTCATTTTGATTTTAGTTTGGTATATGGTGATAGATATGAGTCTAGATTCAGTCTACATGTGGATAGCCAGTTTTCCCATTTTTTAAAGATTTTATTGAGAAGCAAATATTAATGAGACACCTTCTAAGCTGATTAATAGGGCATTTTCAATAATTAATACATTGCACATTGTTATCATCTCAGCGGTCATCCACAGCACAAGAAGTAGCCAGGACATCCCATCCAAACACTACTACTACAAATCCTTCCTCTCACTGAACCAAGCAAAAGCAGTCATACATCTATCCTAACTATTCTCTACATACAAATACAAAATGGTCCTTCCTCTGTATCCCCCCTCTCCAGTTCAGTCCTGTCAGAGATGGGTATTCTATTGGCATCTAATTATTATAGGTGCTTGAATTCAGCAAAACAATCCAACATGGCCCAGTAGTCCACAATAGTAGGGGATTATCCACAGAAGTTGTTGACTAGAGCCTTTTTATAGCTCAGCATATTAATATGGCTTTATTTTATATACTTCGTTTTTATACTTTTCTGCTGGATGGTTAAGACCAAGATAAAGCAAGACCTATATAACAAGAAATGTAACTTTTGTATCTGATAAGGTCAGTCAAGTCCCTTCAGGAATCCCATTTGTTATAGTCTACATTTTCACCAGTGTGTTTTTGGCTTCTTTGTCAAAGATTATGTAGTTGAATGTGTCTGGGGTTGGTTCTACCTACTGTATTTTGTTGCATTAATCTAAGTGTTTATTTTTATGTCACTATATTATGCTGTTTTTATCACTGTAGTTTTATAATATATCTTGAAATCCAGGATTATGATGTTTCCTGCTTTGTTTTTGTTGCATTGGATTGCTTTTGCTCTTCTATCTGGAAATAGGAGATATCTTCTGTCTTTTTTTTTTTTTTGGAACCGGGGATAGAACTCAGGCCCTTGAGCTTGCCAGGGAAGTGCTTATTCCACCGAGCCATCTCCCCGGCTCCTTATCTTCTGTGATAGTTAATTGATAGAGCCAACTTGAGTAAGAAACACCCAACTAAATTGAATCAGTATAGGTCTGAGTGTGGCTCAGGGGATTTACTGAAGACAGAAGGCCCACCCTAGGGTGACTTGTTGCCTGAATGTTACAAAGGATGTGGCAGATTGACAACTGGTGGTCAACTTGTAACATCCAGCTGAACTAAATCAGCATGGAACTTGCTGGGCTTACAGTACCCCTCCGAGATTGTTGCGAACAGCATAAAAAGAACTGGAGAAGAAAAAGGGGGAGGATTGTTGGTTCTCTTGGGGCTATTAGTTCTCCTGGAGACACTTTTAATGCTAGCTTTCCTGATATGAATTTCGCTGTTGTCAAAGGAGCTCGGGACCTTATTGCTGAGAATGGCTGCAGTTTACTTTGGAGGAGCTCTGGTCCTTACTTTGAGTATCGCTTCTAGGCTTTAGAGGGGAAGGTGGTACACTGTTCAGTGTCTTGGAAAGCTTGTTGGGCTGGCTTTTGTGATACAGACCTAGCTGTTTTCATTGTCAGAGGAGCTTGGACCCTTGTTATTGCTAAGGATACCTGTGGTACTTGTTGGGGGTGCGTTGTTTCCTGGCTCCAGTGCAGATTCCTCAGTCTGCAGTGTGCAAGCATCCTCTGTATACTTCCTTATCCAACTCTGTGACTGCCCATCATAAGCCAGTCTTGTAATTTGTTTTTGTAATGTTTTATATATTTGTATATCTCGTGTTGTATTTGTTTCTGTAATAAAACCCTGACTGATATAGAGAGGAAATGAAGACGGATGGCTCCTTTCTGTTTCTTTTGAGGAGTCCAGTCTTCACCTTCACCTTATATTAAATCTGTTCTAGAAAGCACTGATACAGATTTTGGTAGCAAGTGTGGGGTCGTGCTATGAATATACTTGACCATGTGGTTTAGGAGCCTTTGGAACTAACTTATGGAAAGAGTTTGGAAAGGGTTGGAGATACTGGCTGAAGAAGCAGCCCTGGAATGCTTTAAACTATTACTTGATGGGAGATTCTGGTGAAGACTCTGAACACCAGAATAGTGATAGAAATGCTGCTGGTAAAGACCAGATTTAGGAGGTTTGTTTTGGGAAGAATGACTTTATTGGCTATTGGACTCAAGATCATGTTGTTATGCTTTAGCAGAAAATTTGCCTCTGTTTTACTCTTGTCTAGAGACTTGGGCTGAGACCAAGATTAATGGCAGGGGAGTAGTGAATTTCACAGAAGTAATTTCAAGACAGAATAATGTTGAGGCAGTGGCATGGCTGCTGTTGGAAGCTTTTAGCCAGGTCTGTATTGAGAGTAAACAGCAAAGAGGCCAACAGAATGATTAAAGACATTTTGAGTTTGACCAGAAAGGAAGCTTTAGTAAAGCTGCAGACTGCAAAGATAAAACAGAGGAGAATTTGGTTGTTGAGAAGGAACAAGATAATAGAAAAGATGGCCTGAGGACATCACAAGAACTAGCTTCAAGGTTGCAAAGGTGAAAGATTTTGTTTTGAAAAGAAAGTTGCAGAATTTATTTTGAGAAGAGAGCCTCAGAGCACCATTTTCCAGAATGAAAGGCTTTAGAACTTGTCCCTTTGGAGTGGGTTCAGAGTGCTCAGCAGTCCAGGCATTTGACCTTTGTAGAGAAGACAGAATAAAGCCAGGCCACTGCTTTCATTGGTGGCAGACCACTGCATCATCCATGTGGTGCTGATTTTAGGTGCATGCAGAATGTAATAGTTGTGGGGTCAAGAAGGCTTCCATCTAGATTTTTAAAAAGCCTAGGAGGTCCAACACTGTGCTCCTGAGAGGGCAATTTGTGAAGTTGTACATGTGCAGCTAAAGGTGCACTGGAGACCTCAGCAGGTTGGAGAAGCCAGGAATGTGGATTGTTCTAAGGAAAGCTGCAAAAAGTAAGCAAAGCTGGCTTGACAGGAGCTATAGGAGCTACAGCCATCAGCAGTGCCATAGAGGTGGTTGTACCAAGCCCTTTGTGGAGCTCACACCTTGCCACAAGTTGCAGTAGGCTCTGGATGTGGGGCTGTGAGGCTTAGTGTTTGCTGACGGATTTTGGACTAGCTTTGGTATTGTTCTTTTCTGTCCCTGTATTTGTACCTTTTGGAATGGTAATGTTTATCTTGTGCTGTTGTAGGTTGGTGATGTTTGTTTTCATTTGTACAGTCTCACAGCTGCATTTGCCTTAAATCTCAGAGGAGACTTTGGATTTGGACTTTTCAGCTACACTGAAACTTTTAGGACTTTGAAACACTTAAGAGATATATTGTATGCATTTTGTAGAAAGGGATCCAGTGACTATTTTGTGCACCAGGGGGCGCCAGGGGGCCAGGGGTAGAACGTTACATCTTGTATATAGATGCACCACCTTCCCCAAAAGTCTCATGTGGCTATAGTTGGTGCTTTGCAGAGGTGGCTGGATCTAGGTTGTGTGAACTGTAATTAAGGATGTGATTCTGGGATTACTGATGTGCTGCTGGGATTAAGGGTGCCCTATCCTGGATGTGAGTGCTGCCTGTCAAAAGGACAGGTAGTCTGGATGGAATGTAAGCGATAGAAGGCTTTTGCTGCCATCACTTGCTACTTGCTGTCTTCTTCCTGCCTGCTGTGCTATGCACTCTCTCTCCTCTGCGGTGCCCCCTGCCTTGCCACCCTGCCCTGGAGCCAGCCATATATGGACTAAAACCTCTACAGACTGTGAGCCAGAGTAAATCTTTCCTCCTTTAATTTTGAGTATATCAGGTGTTTTGTCTTAGCAACAAGAAAATTAACACTTTCCATTATTTTCCTCTTTGATCTGCTTTTAGAGACCACTCTAATTTTCATTTAGAAGTGTTTCACTTTATTCGTTTAATTCCTCAGTAGTACTTTTTTTGAAGCTGTTGTCAGTGGTATTGTCTTACTAATTTCTTGCTTGGTGGGTTCATTATTGATATTCAGGAATACTATTCATTTGTGTAAATTGTGTACCTTGCTATCTTGCTGAGCTTGTTTATTCTAGGTGACTATTTGTGGGATTTTTTGAATCTTCTGTGTAAAAGGTCATGCCATCTATGAATAAGGATAGTTTGACTTTCTGATTTCTTTGGCTAAAGGTTTCCGTTTTTTGAGCCGTGAACATTCTTGTCTTCTACTTGATTTTAGAGGAAAACCTTTCACTTTTTCCCCATTTAATATGATGTCTGCAGTAAATTTGTCATAAATTGCTTTTATCTGTGGAATTAAGGTCTTTCAGTATATTTTCTTCAGTTTTTATCATGAATGGATACTGAATTTTATTAATCACTTTTTCTGCCTCTGTTCAGATGATCATGTGATTTTTGTCCTATTTAATGGATGTATTACATATGTTGATCCTATCTGTTGAACCATTTTTGTATCCCTGGGATGAAGTCCATTTGGTCATGATATATGATCTTTTAAGTAATTTTTATATTCTGTTTGCAAGTATCTTGTGAGAGTCTTTGCATCTATATTCACTAAATAGATGGACCTTTAGTTTTCTTTGTAGTTGGGTCGTTTTCTGGTTTTGATGTCAAGGTAATAATGCTAGCTTTTCCGAATGAGTTTAGCAGCATTCCTGCCCTTTCATTTTCATTAAAGAGTTGAAGGAGTATTGTAGCTAGATCTTCACTGAAATTCTTAAAGAGTTCCGTGGCAAATCTAGAAGGTCCTGGCTTTTCTTAATGCTAAATTTATTTATTACTGCCTCAATTGCATTGCCTGTTACTGGGTTATTCATGTTTTTTTATATCTTCTGGAATCAGTGTTGGTGATTCATCTGTGTTTAGTAATCTATCAGTTTCTTTCTAGATTCTCCAATTTCAAAGTAGTTAAGTAGTTAAATCAGGTTTTCAAAGTAGTTAATACTCTGGTGCACTTTGGTAGTGTCCATTGTGATTTTGACTTTTTAACTTCTAATTGCATTAATGTAGGACTTTTCTTTCTTTCTTTTGGGTAAGATTAGCCAAGAATTTGTCCATTTTGTTTACTCTGATAGAACCAGCTCTCTGATTCATTGAGCCATTGTATTCTTTTTGTCTCAATTATATTGTTTTAGTCAGACTTTATATGATGTACTTTTTTGTCATTATTCTTATTTTTCTGATGCAGACATTCACAGTTAGAAACTTCCCTAGTAGGACTGATTTCATTGTGTTCCATGGGTTCTGGTTTATTTAATTGGCATTATTGTTTGATTCTAGTAACTTATTTCGCTTGTGAGTTCTTTTGTAATTCAGTGATTATTTAAGAGAATATTATTTAATTTTCATTCATTTGCATAATTTTTGCAGTTTCTTTCCCATTGATTTCTAGTTGTAGTGCACTATAATCTATACACAGTATAATTTCAGTTCTTTCGAATTTACTTAAGCATGTCTTATGGACTAACATATTTTGGAGAAATATTTTCTATCTGGGAGAAAATTCCATGTGTTGCTGAGAATAATGTATATTCTCTGTTTTTGGATGGAACGCTCTGTAGGTATCTGTTAAGTCCAGTAGTTTGAAGGACAGGTTCAGTTGAAATTTATTTTTTCTTGTCTCAGTCTGTTTGTGATAATGGGGTATCAAGATCCCCACTATAATGGTGTTGATATATATCTGGTCTTTTATGTCCAGTAATGTTTGTTTTATAAAGTTGGGCACACTGCTATTTGGTGCATATATGTTTGTAGTTCTTATCTAGTCCTGTTGAATTATTCCCATAAATACTATTATAGTGACTTTTTTTTTTTTTTTTTTTTTTTTTTTGTATTTTAGGGAAGGGTCTACAGGGTCTCACTACTACATCAGACTTATTAGCTATTCCTGCTTTTTTGAGGGACCTCCTGTTGCATGGAATATTGTTTTCTGTCTTTAGATTATGAGTCTGAATCTCTGTTTTAAATGTTTTTCTTATATACAGCATATTGTTAGGTTCTGTTTTTATATCCAGTCTGTGTTTTTTACCAGGGAGGTTAGATGGTTCCCACTGAGAGTTACTAAGTGAAAGGTACTAATTGCTGTCATTGCATTAATTTCCTGTTGCTGATTTTGTATTCTCCCTCTCCCCGGCTGCTTAGCTGCTTCCCCTCCCTGGTGTGTTGTTTCTATTAGACTTTTTGGCATTGTTGGTTTCATTGTCTTTTTCTGGGATATCCTTGATTTGCTGGTCATGAATTTCTTAAGATGCTTTGTCATGGAACATCTTTATTTTTCTGCCAATTTTGAAAGAAACTTGGAGAATGTATCAGTTTGGGTTGTAGGATGTTTTCTTTTAAAACTTGAAACACTTTATTCCGGGATCTCCTAGTCTTTAAGGTTAATGTTGAGAAATCTTGAATTCTGATGAGCTTACCTTCATAAGTGATTTCCCTCCCCCTGTAACAGCTTTTAAGATTGTGTCCTTGCTGGCTCCTGGAAATGTTGACTAAAATGTCATTGAGAAGTTCTTTTTTGATGGAAGATATTTGAGGTTTTTATGCTGTGCTTACCTGTATGTTTCCTCATACTTGAAAAGTTTTTATTTCTATGCCATTTGTGTTTTTTAAATTTTTCACTAATTTTAATTATTTTTAGTTTTCATCACCTAGTATTTATTGGATCCATTTTCCATATTCTCATGTCATTTGTAAGGAACCTCTGAGTATTCAGTCTTGAGCACCAGCCCTATGTTCTAGTCTGATACTCTGTCATAACCATAGTCCTTTATTCTGACCATTCTTTTAGTATAGTTTTTAATTTCTTTCATTTTTGTTACTTTTTCATGAAGTCTTGTTTTTATTTATTTATTTATTTATTTGTGGAACCGGGGATTGAATTCAGGCCCTTGCGCTTGCCAGTGAAGCACTTATTCCACTGAGCCATCTCCCCAGCTCCCCTTTTTCATGAAGTCCTAATACTAAGCCGTATTGTTTTCTTTACATTTCCTAGGTTTTAATGGTATTCTTTGTAAGCTCAAAGGTCATTTTGTTTATTAAGTCCATTTTTTAATTTATTTTTAAATTTTTATTAGTATGTTTCAGTACATGTAATTTACGATCATCTTGGGGAATTGGTACGTGAACATAATACAGGATGTTTCTTTTCTTTAAATTCTTTTGCCTTCCTTCCCTGCTCCTTCCTTCCTTCTCTACTTTCCCTTTTCCTAATCATTCTTACTGACATTATTATTTTTAACTCACGTTCATGGTATATAATGTTTACATTCATTGAAGGTATTAGGTTCCTGTGCGTGGCATATCTTTTGTTCTACTTATTTTCCCTCTTGTTCTCTCTTGCTTCTTTTTCTTGATCTCATGAACTCCTTCCCATTTGTAAAAGATCCATCCCCTTGCTTCCATTCTTTATTATTCTCTTTGTACTTGGCCTTGTTCTAATAAGAGATACTTGTATAGTGTCTAAGATTGTGAACGTCTGGTTTATTCCACTTAACACTGTTTTGTTTTTAGGTGCATCCATTTTTCTTACAAGTGTCTGAAATTTGTCCTTTATAATAAAGCTGAGAAGTATTCCATGTTATAAAGATACCACATTTTTTATTAACTTTATTGAAAATCAGTAATTACATATCATATTAAAAATTGTAGACAAATACTGAAGTGTGAAAGATATAAGATGTAGAAGTGATTTTTAGAGAAATATTTCTGAAATGATTACATCACATGAGATTAATAGATTCACACTGTAAATAAATTATTTACAAACTTAAATGAATATAACAAAAACTGTCCAAAATAAAAATGAAGAAGAAATCACAGATCAGTCATATAATAGTTCACTGTGTCATAATAAAAAAACTTATATTCATATAATGAGAATTCTCAAAGTAGAAAGGGGTGGGCAATAAATATTTAAAGGTTTAAAATTTCTGAATTTAGTTGAACTTCTAACACCACATTTCCAAGAGAAATGAACCTTTCGCACAAGAAATTTGAATAAAATCATACCAAGATACACAAAAATGAATCCAAAACTTATTGTAGAGAAAAAAATCATTAAGAAGACCAAGTGTGTAAGAAACTAGAGTTATTAAAGAACTGAAAGAAAAAAAAATCTGTCCTCTCTGCATTTTATTTTTTTATTTTTTGGTGGAACCGGGGATCAAACTCAGGCCCTTGCGCTTGCCAGGGAAGCGCTTATTCCACTGAGCCATCTCCCTGGCCTCCATCTCTGCATTTTAAACTTAGCAAACATACCTTTGAAAACTAAAAGTAAAATATTTTCCCGTTATACAAACTTGAAATATTCTAATACCTGCAGACATAGCATATAGGAAATAACAAAGAGCATAATTCAAAAGGCAAGAGAAGTTGCAGTATGCTCCTGGATGAACAATAAAGAGCTCTCAAAATGATAGTTATGCAGGACTCTATAAAATATATCAGATGAACCCTTATTTAAAAGGTCATTAAAAATGTCTGTGAACAGTACCAGTCTGTCAGGTTATACATGTATTTTTTTCATAAATATGTGTGTATATAAAAAACAGGGGAAAAGTAATATAAAGTCAATGGAAAATGGAAATACACTTTTTAAAGTTTCTAATACTAGGAGAAGATATTATAATATGTTTTAAAATAATTGTAAATCAAAGATATAGTATAAATCTTAAAACAAAAATTAAGATTAAGCAATATTCAGAAAATTAAATACTAATCAATTAAAAATTAAATGTGTAAAAACAATTGAACTAAGAAAAGTTTTCATGATAGTAAAGAAGTACTAAGAATAAAACATAAGATAAATACTGGAATGGCAAATAAATGACCAGCACTTCTAACAGTTTGGGGCTAGGGTATCACACAAAGTTCTAGCGTGTCATGTCCATGATACTTATTGGTGGCCAGGTGTCACTTGTGGGACTGAGCTACTGTTATTTCCTTGAAATCCACCCTGTAGACCCAGACAGAATCATGACCCATAGGGTGCAGGAGAATTCCATTTGTAGAGTGCGCTGACGGAAATATTTTGCTGCTGTACACAAAAGAATAACTGAAAGACTACTTTTGTATACCTCTTATTCTCCTGTGTTTAATTGTTTGCCCTATTTGGTGGGTTCTTTCCATTCTCATTCATGAAGTTGTGATCATTTTGCTCCTTCTGTAGACCATCATTTAGTAGTCTTGGCTTTGTCAACATGAAATTCTTAAGTTGTTCTTTGTCATGGAAGTATTTCACTTCTCCATTATACTTGAGTTTTTGAGGGTATATCAGTTTGGGTTGGAATTTGTTTTCTTGCAAGACTTGAAGTACTTTACTCCATACTATTCTTGACTTAATTGTTTGTGAAGAGAAATCTGCTGTTATTCTGATGGGTTTTCCTTTAAATGTGATGTTTCTTTTCTTTAGCGGCTTTTAATATACTGTTCCTGTGCTGAATTTCTGGGATCTTGATTATTATATGTGTGGGTGTGGTTTTAATTGGGTTGATGTTATTTGGAGTTCTATATGCTTTGGATACTGAATGTCAGATTGTTTCCCCATATTTAGGAAGTTTTCTGCTATTCTACTCATATTCTTTTTTTTTTTTTTTTTTTGTCCTTTCTCATGGACCTTTTATTTGTTCAAAGATGACACTTTTGAAATAGAAACCAATAGTTTCTTCTGTCAGTTCCAGTCCCCCCCCCACCCCCGCCCTGACCCTATTTTGGGCCACCGTTAAGTTATTCCAGCCTCACTGATTCAAAAGAGAGGGCTTGTGGCAAGAAACAGTATAAGCTGAACTTCTTTGAACTTTCAAATAACAAAAGTCCAGGCCCCCAGCTGCCAACAACAGATATGAAAGGATGCTCAGGGATCTGGGCAGACTCTTTCCCCTCCCTCCCAGGACACCAAGAGCAAAGATGCTGTCCCTGCTGCCGCCTACCAGCCACCAGCCACCAGCTCCTCTGCCCTGGGTGGCTGCTGCATTCCCCTCTCTGGCCTCTCTGCATTTGCCCTTGCTACCCCATAATCTCCACTCACGCTACAGCCACAGCAAACCTGAGACCCTGGGCCAGGCCTTGTCAGCCCTCCTCAGACCCTACCAGGACTCAGCTCTGGCTGAGTCCAGACTGAGGCCCACAAGATCCCACACTTTCTTTCCCCAGCAGGAACTCACTACCTCAGCATTAGACTGTACCCAGGGGGCCTTCACCAGGCCATGAAACTGCCAAACATGCTCCTGCCCTGGGTCCTTCACCGTGGCTGTTTCCTCCACCTGGAACATTCTTTCCTAAACTTCTGCATAGCTTATTTCTTACCTATCACCAGCCTTTGTTTTGTGTTACCTTCTCACTGAGGCCTCCCTGGCTTCTGCCTAAATTTGAACTTAACATTTCTAGCCCTTTTGGCCAGCACTCCAACCCCTATGATCCTATCTTCTCTGTCCGCCAAATGCCCTTTAGCTTCCTTTTAATTCTATTTCCAGTGTGTCTGCACCCAGCAGGCCATGCCATGTGAGGCAGGGACTTGTTCTGCTTTTCCTTTCTGAAGCCAGGTGCTCAAGAAGCACCTGTAGAGTGCAGAATGGGTTCTTTCTGTGGCCTCCTGGGGCTGGGCCTGGAAGGAGAAAGCCCACACGTGGAAGGAGAGGGCAGAGGAGTCCTGGGCAGCTTCCCTTGGGAAGCCTCAGCAGGGGCAAGATGACACAGGGAAGAGTGATGTGGTGTGTCCAGGTCTGTGGCTGCCAGTGGCCTCCCAGGAGACCCTCGGTGTGGGCTGGTGCAAGGTTCTCCTGCAAGAGTTCAGCCTGGGGGTGGGAGGGCGGGCAAGGACACTGTCCAGATGCTATGTGAGTCCACAGTCTGATGACGCAATCAG
>NW_004524614.1:7527067-7537207 GCF_000260255.1 Octodon degus | reverse complement strand
TCTACTTCAATATAAAGGCTTCAAGTTGGCCCCTTTTAATGTCCTTCTGCCTCCTATCATTGGCTGGTGTAGCATGAGGGCATTTGTCGGATGTGCCCCTCGACTGTAGACATCCCAGCCTCTAGAACTATGAGAGGTACATCTCTAGTGTTGATAATTACCTAGTGTTAGTAGTCTGGCATAGCCACACAGAATGGACTCAGATACCCATTTCCCTTTCCCTGTAGTCCTTAGTAACCACCATAGTAACACACGTCTTCCTATGAATTTATTTTATAGTCCACATGTGAGATTATGTAGTATTTGTTCTCCATAGCACAATGTTCTCCAGTTTGCCTCATGTTAGTACAAACATCAGGATTCTGTGTGTGTGTGTGTGTGTGTGTGTGTGTGTGTGTATTTTTCCCTTTATTAACTCATCTGTTGATGTTCAGGTTGTTTCCATGTTGTGGCTAATGTCAGTAATACTGAAATTAACCTGGGAGTGCAGATTTCTCTTCATATACTGATTTCATTTTCTTTGGGTATATACTTGGAAGTGAGATTGGTGGATAATTTATAGTTCTATTTTCAATTTTTTAAGAAACTTCCATAGAGTTTTCCATAATTGCTATGCAAGCTTTCCCTTTGGGAAAGGGAGTGAAAATAGAATAGGATATTCTAGTCTCATTCTGTGTAGAAAGACTAGGAGTCTGACAGGCCTGATAATGTTGTGTCATCAAGGCTCAGTAAAGTGGCATAAGGTATTGCTGTGTACAAATAATGGGAAGATTGATTTCTATCAGGTTTGTTCTGAGGAATTTCAATAAAAAGAAAATTACTGACTGTATTATGTCTCTTTGGTTATTTGAATACATTAAGTAACTGGTATCATTTAAAAGCCTAGTTTACTTGATTAAGGTCCAAGTCAGATCCTGAGAGTAAACTACCATCTCATTCATACAAGTCCAGATTCAGTATTTTCCTGATATTAGAAGGGTAGAGAGCAAGTTTTTACCTCACTTCCCTCTACTTGTGAGTTGTCCTTCAAGTTTACTTTTCTCCAAACTCAACCCCTGCCCTGCAAAGTATATAGCATACTGAGATTGTTTTGTAAACTTACTTTGGTATCTTAGGAAGAAAATCACTATATCAATGATTTATCCAACATATATTTTATCAATATGCATTGTATAGTAGACATTATCTTTGGCTCTGTAGGCAGTGTAATAGTAATAAAAATCTTGGCTTCAAGAGACCAGTAAGAAAAGACAATCTAAGCATTCTAGACAGCTTGAACTAGGATACTGGCACCTGTAATGTGCCAACTACATTGCCAGGTCCTGCCTACATATGGTGGCATGTGGAAACAGAAATGACCCCTTCCTTCCTTACTGAAGTGGAATGGATTAAATTTCGTGATTAATGAGATACAGAAAATGAGAGAAAAATTGGATAGTTAAATACCTAGACCATCATTTTGGAGAGGAATTACAAATGAGAACTGGATTTTGAAAGAGATTGGGATTGGTGGTAGCTATTTCGGAATCAGCAACAACTAAAACTGAGTCAGAAATTTTGACGTTATTCTTTATATAATGGGGAATAGGATATTTGTCTAATACTATTAGCAGATTGAGGTTATACTTACTTTCTTAACATTCTTGAATCATGCTATCTTCAAAAACATGGTTTTGGAGTATAGATAGACTTTTACTTTTAGACTTTAGTAGAGCGTAGGTAACAGGGTTGACTAACCACAATAGTAACTAATACTTATTGAATTAACTGTGACTGATACTCTTTTAAGAAAATAGATGATGAGTGGTAGTTGAAAGGACCAGGAGTACGGGTTTGTTGTTTCAGAGAGGAGAGGAAGAACAGGGTATTTATTGTTGGTTTGTTTTTTTGGTGGAACTGGGGATTGAACTGGGGCCCTTGCGCTTGCCAGGCAAGCACTTATTCTACTGAGCCCTCTCCCCGGCCTCAGAACAGGGTATTTATGTGCTGATAGGAGTGCTGTACTAGGAAGGGAAACAGAACATGCAATACAGATGTGTGTTCTTGAGTAGACAAGAGGAGCTGGATCTGGTGTACTGTTGTGGGGAGCTTGAGCATCTGGCTTGGTGCAGGATGGCCGTGAGGCAGCTACAGGGTGTGGTGGTAGAAGGGTGGACACTGAGCGACAGCTTCTGGAGCTCTGTGCTAGTCATTTCATTGAGGAAAGCAAAAGCAAGCATAATCATTGGAGAGTGAGGACAAAGGGAACAGGAGTTTTTCAGGCTCTAAATTCTGATCTGAAGTATCCAGAAGGTAGGAGGACATTCTGTTTGGCTTTGAAATTGTATTTTAAAATTACTTCCATTTACACAAGTTTTCTTTAGGAAACATTTGTATTGTTTTATAAAACTCAGTGGTCATTTAAAATTCTTGTTTTGGAATTCTAGGTATTTATACAATGCTTACAAACATGATATTTCTATTTTTTTATGTTACAGAAAAAGCAACTGAAAAATAGAAATTGTAATTCATTAGAGATAAACTAAGGAGTGGGAACAAAATAGTGGTAAGTCAGAATGGAGCCACAACATATTTTACTTCTGCATTTTTGCTGAAAAAAACATCTTTGTCTTGTTTCACTTAGCCTCTTATTTCTCATCCCCCACCCCTTTGGCAAACTGCTATATACTGTAGAGGGTGCATCTATTGCCTTTCACTGCTCTTTGTTTTTTCTTTAAATACTTACATTTCTGGATCCCTGGTCATTCTAGCATTGGAATTAAATCCTTGAAAATAACTTCCTAGGTTAATAAGGAACAATCGCCGCTTTACCTTGGTAACATTTAGTTTAGCATCTCCTTTGGAATGGTCATCTCCCTCTCCTGGTTTCTGTGATACTATTCTGTGTTCCTTGCTTGCTTTCCTTCTGCCTGTGGCCTCTTGAATTTCTTCCTCTTGCTGTTCTCTAGTCTTCAGTCTTCTGCTCTGGCTGTATCCAGTTCAGCTCAGCATACTTGGCACTCACTGTCTGCAGGCATCTTGGACGCAGAGACAAGTAGGAGGAGCATCCTGGACCCTGCAGTGACTCCCGTTCCAGGAAGGTTGTTTCATAATTAAGAACTGCAAGAGTTCTTAGCCTTGGCCTGCCACTTAGGTCCGTGGGAATGAGTCATTCAGCCCATCCTTCTTTCCCTCCTATGTAATTGTGATCAGTAGGACAATTACCCCATAGGGCTATTGGGGACATTAAATGATCTAATGCAGGTAAAGTGTGAAGACCAGCTGGGCACCCAGGAAGTGCTCAGGAAAGGCGTGCAGCTTTCATTGCTCATTTTCATTACTCCTGATGGCGGATCCCTTCATCTTGCGTAGGTCTTTGTTCACAAGCTTCCTGCACAGCAGTGTCCTGACCACCTTATGTAAAATATTTACCCTTTAATCTGTTATCACTGCCCTTCTCTGTTTCACTTTTCTCCATAGCAGTTATTCCTACCTGAGATTGTTTTGTGTGTGTATTGTTTACTGACCCTCTAGATTGTGAGAGCTGTGACTTACTGCTAAGCCCCTCAGCACCGAGAGCAGTGTCTGGTATAGAGTGGGCATTCAGTGAGTGCTGAAAGAATGAGTAACTAAATTGCTTCATTGGACTTATCCATGTGCCTATCACCGGTTTTGTTTTCCATTCCTTGCACTTAACTCTTTGTGACTTCAGTTTCATCTTTGCTCATGTGCATTTAATAGTTCTTACAGCAAAGGTCTCTATTAAACTATCAGCTTCTTTTTTTTAATTAACTAATTTTGTCTTTTTTTTTTTTTTTTTGCTTTAAACAATTTAACTGAAATGGACTTACATTTGTATCTGAAGTGACTTCCATTTATTTTGATATATCTGTTCCCCATAGTGATTTACAGGATCTTCAAGCCAATATAAATATCTTATAAATAAATTTTTGGGGGCTGGGGAGATAGCTCAGTAGAATAAACGCTTGCCTGACAAGTGCAAGGGCCTGAGTTCAATCCCCAGTTCCGCAAAAAAAAAAAATAAATAAATAAATTTTTTGGGTGTACACCTGCACAATACTTCAGCAGTATCTTTCAGCAAGAAAAACACTGAAGAGTAAAGACTAGACATAATTACTAGATACAGTGAAAATCTGCTGTAAATATTTCTGAGGTAAGAAGACACCACATACCTGTTCAACTAAGAAAACCACCCTTGCAACACAGGATGATTTTATTTTTATGTAGGACCTAGAACACTTAGGCTGCCAATTAGGTGCTGAATGGCAGAGCAACATTCCCAGCTTATGCCATGAATTCATAGGGAATGGATTCCAACAACTCAGGTTCCTTCCCATTGGTCCTCACAAAATGCACTTCTCTGGGAGGGGCGAGCTGGCACTTCAGCTGAACCCAGGTACCTTTCTCTTTGGCTTCCTTCTTTTTCTGTTCATTTTCCTTTTTTCCAAGTTTCAGGAAGCTGTCACGACTTTTTGAGTGTTTAATGTGTTCAGTATGCACATTAATCCTCTTGGCAAGTATCTTGCCCTTAACTTGTTTGTTTCCAACAATGCCAACAGCATGCTGGGTAACATTGTCGACTTTTCCTGTTTTGCCATGGTAACATTTGTGAGGCATTCCTTTTTTCACAGTACCCATTCCCTTGATGTCTACAATATCATCATTTTTGAAGATTCATGTGTATGTGGCCAAAGGAACAGCCATATGTTTTCTAAAAGGTCTGGAGAACGTATATTGGGTTCCTCTCTTATTGCCCTTTGTGTTAGTCATTTTGACAAAGTACTGGAAGATGGCTGTTCCAGCCAAAAGACTAATTTTATCTTGAGACAGGGTCTCGCTATGCAGTTCAGGCTGGCCTTGAACTCATTTTGTAGCCTAGACTGGTCTCAAACTCAAAACGATCTGCCTGCCTCAGCCTCCCAAGTGCTGGGATTCCAGGTGTGTGCACACCTGGTAAACTATCAGTTTCTGTCTGAAATATTTGTATTTTTTCACCACTCTTGAGTGGAAGTATAGAATTAGATTAGTTTTTTTTTTTTTAATGTTTTCAAGGCATTAGTAATGGTACTAGCATTATTTTACATTTTGGTTTACATTATTAGCCTGATTGTTCATTTGTTTGTTCTTGCTTATAGGTAAGCTTTCTTTTTAGAAAGATTTTTTGCTTTTAGCATTAAACAATTTTACTGTGAATTATTTAAGTGTGAGTTTGTTTTATTTGTACTTAATATTTGTCCTTTTGTATAAAGTTTTTTAGTGCTTTGATCATTTTACACATCTTATCTTGGTTTTTGTTATTTGTAATGACTCTTCTTTATTGTAGAGTTGAAAATGTCTCTTAAGCAGTTTTTATCAGTCATCCCAGTGTGGTTTGCTTAGAGAGGATGTCACTCCTGAGAGCATCTGTTCACTTCATTCAGGTACTCCAAAGGTGCTATCTATGCAGGATCACTTACAGGAAATTTCTTTGCCTTAAGTAGTATAAAGTTGAGTCCCAGATTGTAATTAGGACAGGCCTTTGTCTGCTGTTTCTAGGGAAAGATTTTGACCTGACTCAAAAATCACACACCTAAATCCAGGCTTAATGGCGCATGCCTGTAGTCTAGCACTGGGGAGGCTGAGGCAGGAGGATCACCGTGAATTTGAGGCCAGCCTGAGCTACTTAAGTGAATTCACAGCCAGCCAGCCTGCTTGACATAGTATGGCCTTGCGTCAGCAGAACAAACAGATTGTAAACCTAGACTGACAAATGTACTGATTTTTTTTGTTTGTTTTAAATTCTACTTTTTAAAAATTGAAATAATGTTTGGCCCTGGCTCTATTTTGTAGCTGTAGTTGAGCTCCTGTGCCTTGTGTGGGCCTAGGCCCTCTTCTTAGTTCTCATTGTGCTGTGACCATTAAGTCTTAAGCCCCTGGACGACCGAGGGCCAACCTGTCCTCTTCTTCTCTCTTCTTCTTTTTCTCTTCTTCCTCCCTCTGCATCCTCCCCCATCTGCCGCTGCCTCCGCCGCCTTCAGTGTTTTACACCCCTTGCATTCTGGTAAGATCAGCTTTGTCCCAGAAAGGACATGTGTTACATTTTACCCAGTATTTCTACATGTTTTACTGTGAGGAGTTATTTTTATTGTCGCTATATATTACTTTTATAGTTCTAATACTGTAGATTCTTGCAAGTCTCATGCTACAGTTTATTGTTTTTGATTATTGTTGTTTACAGTTGAGGATTCTTTGTCAGCAAAGCTTTGCTTTAGGATTTATGTATGGACTGAAAGGGATGTCCAGTATAATTCGAAAACGTGTCTGTATTTTCAGCTGTATTACTGACTTTGAATGCTAGGATCATGCCATATGCCTTTAGTGTTTCATTGTTTTAAAAATTAGAATAATTGCAGGAGTTGACCATAAGCTAGACAAAGACCTGTGAGGTAGCTAAAATTCAGTTTGATATTTTTATTTGTAAATGTTGTACAGTCCTGTAATTTGGCAGAATACTGTTGTCTATTTTTAACATCTTTATAGTTAAGCAGAAATAGATTAAATATCTTAGAGTTTTTAAGTTCAAATTAATGGCCTAGCTTTAAGCCAAAGAAAAATAGGATGCAATTTAGTAATTAACCTGCCTGGGAGTGCTGTGGAATTCTACCGTTAGACTAAAGAATTAATAATAGTACCTGCTTTGCTCCCCAGTGATTGAAAGACCTGTTAGTAACTTTGCACATGATTTAGTATAACACAATAGAATGACTTGACAGAAATCTTCTAGTGTCCCAGCTGCGGTAATTGATTATGGAAAACATCAGCCCACTCAAAGGGCACACTGATTGTTCTAATCATTTTAAGGATTGTATCTTATTTGCTGTGAGAAGCATGGCTGCCACTCGGGCACTCATACAAGCTGCAGTTTCTGGTTAACTGTTACCTTTGTTAATTTAGTGTTTTCTGAAGGGGCTAAGTGTTCCTTGACTCAAGCAAGATTGAAGATTAAGAATAAACAGAGAATTGAAACTAATAAGATTAGTAGTAATATTTTTTTGTCAAGGAATATATACCTATTTACATGTTTATTATTTACTTAGAATATTGAAAAAGTATGGCTAATGGGTGCTATGTGTGCAATTTCACATTAAATGCATATGGAATATTTTAGATTTGTGATTTTTTTACATAAATATTTATGCTGGTACTTACCTGGAACATTTAGAGATGTTAAATTACCTTAATATATGTTTAATTTATTATAAGATTTATATGTGTATTTACATGTAAATATTTGTTAAATGCATAGAACTAAGAAGGAAATAAATTATATTAAATTTATAAAAGTAGGTAAAAGTTTTTTTGGCATTTTATCAGCTAGATTTGTGAAGTTTTTTAAAAGGCACTTCTAAAATCTTTTACTTTTGAATATGAAAAGGATTCTAGTAGAAGCTACAGGATTTAAGGAAGAATTGAGTTATATAGCACAGTGTCTTGCATTTCGTAAGAGGTCATGTTTGCTCAAAGAATTAGTATGCTAAGCAGACTCCTACTTAGATATTTGTGTATAGATACTCTGAGAACAAACAATTAAAAATTACAAAGTGTTTTTTAGAGCTAGAACTCACAATGAAAGCTTCAGTTCACCGAAGTCACTCAGTCTGTGGAGGAAGGCACGCTGTGGTTCAGGAGGCCCAGGTGATACTTGCCAGTCATCCTTCTGGATTAATTGATATATCCATTGTAGGGGGCAGAATCTTGGAACACCCTCCCCCGCGCTGTACGGAAAAATGAAACATCTGGACCAAAACCTCTGAAGTTGTCAACCAAAATTAACACACTTGCACCAGCCTGAACCACCAGTGGCACATGCCTGACTGTCCCATCAGGCTGCCGGGGAGAGCCCCATTGGGTCGAATAACGCAATAGCATGGGAGAGCAAAGCTGCTTACTCATGTAGCTAAAAGCAGAGCACGAGGCACAAGTGACAGCTAGAGAGGTGCCCTCCCAGTGACCCATCTCCTCTAGCTTGGCCCACCTCTGGTAGCCCATATAGGTGTGAACACCAGTGGATTAATCCACTAATGGGTGTAATGCCCTGATTGATCTATGCACCTCTCTAGAAACTGCTTAGTCTGGTCACAGTGACAATGAAGATTAACTGGCACAGCAGTATATTTAAATGTGTATTCAGCTAGTGCTACACAGCAAATGAAGACAGATTAATGCTTTCTGTAGCAACACTGACAGAATTTTACAGGTAATACTAAAGGAAGCCTGGCAGTATTAGAGGGAATACTGTAGGATTCCATTTCTATGACCCTGAAGAACAAGTAAAAATAATCTGTGATGTCCAGGTCTGAATAGCTGCTTTAAAGAACTGATACTGACTGAGAGTAAGCAGGAGTGAGTTTTCTTGGACATTGAAAGATGTTCTATGTTTTGATCTACTGGTGTTTTCATGGACAAAAATTTTTGTATACCTACAATGTGGTCACTCTATGTAGGCACCTCAATTAAAAATAAGCTTTAAAAATTTTATAAAGTTAAGGACATTGTGAGTCATCTTCCTTCTGAAATGCTGTCCGGTTGTAGAACCTCTTCTATCTCAAACTTTGTAGAAGAGGAACATGAAGCTTGTAGATATTAAGTGATATGCTCAAATGATCAGTAATTAGGAGGCCAAGGAGGAAAAAGAGACCTATATTTTAGGATTCTAAACTTAACTGTTGACTCTAGATCACTGTTTTTTTGTTTTTTTCCCTGTGATATTAGGTATACTATTTACTATGTTTTTATGACAACTATCCATGCATAAATGCCGTTCTTTTTAGTTACACGATCTCTTTGAAAAATAGCAGTTATATATTTTGATGAGTAGACATTCAAATTTATAATCATTAATGTTTGATTTTAAATCATAGATTTAGGCTTTGTTTTCTACCTCCTTATTTTTCACCAAATAATTTCTCTTAGATTTAGAAATCTGATGTATTAACTCTTAAGTCCTAACCATTGAAATATATGTTTCTTTTTATTAGCTTTGGAGAGAAGTATTTTCCTGCTTATTTAATTCTACAGGTATACAGATTGATATAATAGAAAGTAAGATTGTCTTTCTTTCCTAGGAGTTATTAAGCAGAAGTAACACACTTGGACAAAAATACTGCCTTGCTCTAAATTACTTGTTCTAATACCAGAATTCTAATGATGGATAGACAGATAAAACCAAATAATTTAAAATATTTGGATATATGAGGATGTAAGAATTTAGTAGCCTTTAGGAAGGAGACCTTGTATCTGTTGAGAAGGTTGTAGTGACTCAGTAGGCCCTTTTTCTTTTCTTTTTTGTTGTTTTGTATGTAGTACAGAGTCTGCAGGGTTTCACTACACAGATCGGACTTGTAGTGAACCTCCTGTTTTTCAGCCTCTGGGAGCTGGGATTACAGGCGCTGAGATTACAGGCGCGCTACTACACCCAGTCAGTCAGTCAGTCAGTCTGTGTGTGTGTGTGTGTGTGTGTGTGTGTGTGTCTGTGTGTCTGTCTCTGTCTGTCTTGTCTGTCTGTATCTCTCTCTCAGTGGGCCCTGTTTCTTAAGATGGCATGAAGGAAAGGGCTCTTCAGAACAGGGTTCTTGACTTTCCTTGATGTCCCAGAACCCTAGGAGAGTGAGTTCCACAGCACAGGCAACTCTATTGCTCTTGCTCAATCTTTCATGTGGATTTTCCAGATTTAGTAAGTTCAGTTTAGGATGTGGCTTGGAGTCCTCATTGTCGGAACATGTCAAAACTTTTAACAATCCCATTATTTAATTTTTAGGGGCTCAGATATTGAATATTATAGTGTAGTTCATATTTATAATTCTATTAATTTCTGAGTAGAAAAAATAATGACAGTTATTTAAGATGTAAAGAATCACAGGACACTATAAAACTATGTACTTTCCACAGTGTTTAAGAACTTTACTGTATTACCTTGATAAGCCCCCCATATGTGTTTCTTTAAATTTTATGATTTTCCCTCATCTGCAGAGAGATCAATGTTGTCTTAAGCTTGTCTTTCCTATACCTCACTTTACATTTTTGGCTACAAGTGGTTGCATCACCATAAAACGTTTTATATTGCTTGGACTCTGCTTTTTTTTTTTTTTTTTTTTTTTTTTT
>NW_004524614.1:7509616-7520310 GCF_000260255.1 Octodon degus | reverse complement strand
GGCGGGCGGGGTGGGGGAGGCACTGCAGAGTGGTGGGGGGCGGTCCGAGGGGCTGGGAGAGGGTCCGGCCCACGCTGCGCCTGGGCTGGGACTGGTCCCGCCGGCGCAGGGTAGCAGGAAACTCTCCGCACACTCCAGTTTTCTTAAATTTTTGCATGAAATTTGTATTTGTTATGTAGGAAAATTCAAGGAACAAGAATTTGAAGAGAAAAATTTTTATTATGTTCCATTGTTTGCGGCATTCCATAAAATGGAACACTAGGCATAAATGTGTTAAAGGCATTTGGCTGGGAAAGGGATCGCAGTTATCATATACGGTGAAAAGGCAATATACATAAGGGATTTGACATACTTAGAAGTATAAGGACAGCCATCAAGAGAAAAAAGGAATACACAGGAAGAGACAGTTTGGAAAAGAACCACTAAGAGTAGACACAAAAGAATAAAAAGCCCTTTCCCTAAAATCCAAAGAGACAACTAAATTGTGTGCTGATGAACTTTAAATCATCACTGTTTGGGATGGGTGCGGTGGTGCACGTCTGTAATCCCAGCTCTTGGGAGGCTGAGGCAGGAAGATGGCTGTGAGTTAAGGCCTCGAGGCTGCAAAGTGAGTTCAAGCGCAGCCTGAGCTGCAGAGTAAAACCCGATCTCAGAAAGACAGACCTTCATTATTTGAAGGAGACAGGTTTTATATGAAACAAAGTGTGCCTCTCTATGCATACTTAAACTTATATTTGTCAGGATTTTTAGTTACATTTTGAGGCTGTATACTTTGGATGAGCCTTATTTTTAATACCCTCAAAGCATGAATAATATTTTTACATATAAATTAACTGTGTTCTCAGAAAATTTGTTGTTAGTCTTTGCCATTTGTAATTTGATGAATTAAATGTTGACCACAGAAATTTTTCTTGGTAATAAAAATAAATTTATAAACTATGCCAATAATTATATTTAAATTTGCTAACCTTTTAATGCTTTTTAAGAAGTTATCTGTTGTTGGGTTAGCATGGCAGTGAATAAAGAAAGGTATTTACTTTTATCCTACTACAATGATCAGATGAGGATAGTCTGTGTTGCCCTCTATTGGTGACTAAAGTTTTACAAAGTAATTGCTGTTTATGTATTATTTATGCTTATTTAATAATTTTGCTAACAAATATACTTTAGATAAAATAATTGAAAAACTAACCTAATAATTATGGCCATGAATTGACAAAAGGTAGAAATAGGAGATTTTATTTTATTGATTACACTAGTACTGAAATACTTTGGTCTTTGATTAATTTTTTCCTTTTTAAAAATCAATTTTATTGAGAAAGAAATAGCAATGAGACAGTTTCAAAACAGGTTAGTAGGACAGTTACAATAATTAATACATTGCATATTGTCATTTTAATTTTTTTCTTTGTCTTTTCTTTCTTTCTTTCTTTTTTAACAGAGCTCCACCTCAAATCAGGCGTCCCAGTCGCGAAGTAAGACCTCTGAGGAAAGAAACAGTGGGAGTAGGAGCTCGGGGACCTGTCGGCCGAGCACATCTGATATCAAAGAATGAGAAGCCTTCTACAAGTAGGGACAAGGATTGTAGGACAAGAGGGAGAGATGACAAGGCAAGACACTCTTTGTAATTCACTGATTTAAAGCCATTGACTTTGAGTATTACGTTTTTGTTGGCTTTTCAGGTTTTTACATGAAAGAGTTAAAAGAAAGGTTCAAAACCTAAATGGTCTTTATTTGTTAAAGACCATGCTACAATGCAGATAACCTCAAGTGTATAGTAAACACGCGCGCGCACACACACACACACACACACACACACAGTGGTATAAAAATAGTAAAGTGAATTCTTTATAGAAATACTACAAATAGCTTGAAATTTTTTTGAAAAGTATTTTAACAGATATTCTGAATAACGAACAATAAATGGAAACAGAATTAAAGGAGTCATTAAAAAAAGTAGATGTATATAGTTACAAAATAAGATAACAAATAAGGAGATGGCTCAGTGGTCTAAGTACCTGCCTGGCAAGTACGAAGACCCAGGTTCGACTCCCAGTACCACATGGCTGTGCTGGCCCTGAAATGCTGGACGTGCTGTGCTGGCCACTGATACCAGGCGTGGTGGGGTATACCTGTAATTGCAGCACTGGGGAGGCTGAGACAGGAGGATCACTATGAGTCTAAGCTGCATAGCGAGACCCTGTACCAAATAAATAAATAAATAAAATGATTTAAAAATATTTGAGATGAGAGATATAAAATTCTGTTAATAATAAAAATATCTTTTATTTATCTGAAAGTGTATAGAGTTGAGTAATATATATTTTTCTTTAATAAGAAAATTTCCCATGATTTGTACTTATTGTGGACATGTATATACTTGGGGAATTGAATGGCAAATGCAGTAGTGTTTGGAAAGTCTGTATTGCCTGTAAAATGGACATTGAGTGAAGGTGATCTTATAAGCTAGCCAGGATGATCTGATGTATTTCTTAGCCTTAGTTTTCATGAAAAATTTTTAGTGATAATGTTTCCATTCCATTATGTCTAAGTGGAACTTTGTTTTTATTCTCACATAGCACAAGAAAAGAAGTATGGCTGTTTATTGGATATTTCTCTGCTAGGCCGTATTCAGAGTAATCACCTAATAATTAATGAAACAATCCTGCAACGCAGGTATCTTATACCCATTTTACAGATGAAGAAGCCCATGCAGAGAGCTGAATTAGCTTGCAAAGGAATGAGTCTGGAAGAATGGAATTTGTGAAATTGTAATATTTTTGTCCTGTCCATGTTGGGGTGTATTTCCCTCTACCAAGTTAGATTTTGAAAATCTGTATTGGATTGAAAAAAGAAATCCAGACTGATTAAATAATGACTTTAAATCCAAATTTTTTTTCCTGGAGATTTAAAAAGTATCTGATTTATAATGTTTCCAAATAATTTTCTAAGTCTTAGTTATTCTTTTATTGACATGTAAGTAGTCAGAATGTTCATGAAAAACAAGTCATGGGTTTAAGACAAAATTCTGCAGTTGTTTTGCAGATAAAAGAGATTTTCTGAGTCCCTGTGAAAATGAAAGGGACTAGAACTTTTATAAAACAAACTTATAGGAACTTCATTTGAATTTGAGAAATGTACTGTGCTCAGTTCTGGTCGTCGTAACCATTGAAGTAGTCATTAGAGTACTACCATCTCAGAAGTGAGCCAAACACTGTTGTAGGGTTTAATGCAATTTAGGTAAAACTGATAGATATCCACTTGGTGAAGGCTTTTTTGAAAAATGAATATTATAAGTATCCTCAGAAGTGTGGCTGTCTTCGACTCTCTTTTTCTTAGTAAGTTTTGTGTGTGTCATCTAACTTAAAAAAATAAAGCAGGATAGACTAGAAAATTCAGAGTTCCTTGTCCATAGTAAAAGTAGTAGTATTCTGAGAAGCAATTCTGTAAGTACATGAAAATTTAGTTGTGTGAACATAGTTCATGATCTAAAGCCATATGTCTTGATCAGAATTTTGAAGGTTGTTGCTGCATTCTAGTTACTTTATGGATATAAGAAAGTGAGGATAAGAGAAATGATTTCTCTTGTCCAAGTTCTCCAGCATATGTGAATCTTTAGTTTAGTAACAGATGTCACTTTTCCTTGAGTTTTCTACAAATAACTACTTTGAAGATTTGCACATGTATTGATTTGTTAGATCCCTGTGCTCTCCTGTGAGCTCAGCATAAATTTGTTTCATGTTGAAGCACCATATAGTCTTAACTGCAAGTAAATGGTGGAGCCAGAATTTGAATTAACTGTAATGTCAGAGCATTTAATCATTATGTGAAACAGCCTCTTATTTGAAAATGCTTGCTATATTTTTAATTTACCATGAATACTTCTTTCTAATAAGAGTACTAGTTCATTTTCTGATAGTGACTACATCATCATCATCATCATTTTGCTTTTTTAAACTGACAAGCTTCAGGTTAGATCCATGGTTCAAATGCTGTTTTTAAGTAAGTAATTATTTTGTATAGTGACCTGTTATTGAAACCTTACTGCTTTTTTTTTTTTTTGTCTTGAGGTTCATAGGGTCGTTCACAAGGCCATTTTGTGACCCTGTTTACTTAACAAATTTTTATTAAGCTGATATTTTGTGCCAGTCATACTTCTAGGAGCTAAAAATAGAAACCAGTGAAGTATGGTACCTGGTCTTCAGGTGGGTGTTTTCTCATTGTTGAGGAGTTAGGTGAATACATTTACCTTCATGCTGTAGTTTTCAGCCTTACCTAAGTGCACCTGGTATCTTAGCCTGAGCTGTTGTAGCAAAATACTGCATAATGTATAAACAATAGAAATTTGTTGCTTACAGTTCTAGAGACTGGGAACCCCAAGATCAGGAGCCAGCAGGGTTAGTGTTTGGTGAGGCCTGCTTCTCATAGGTGGGCCTTGTGCTGTGTGGTCACATGGTAAGGAGAGTCCCTCCAGGTCCCTGGAGTGCCACTCCCATTCATTAGGGCAGAACTTGGGAGTCACCTTCCATAGGTCCCACCTGTTAATAATAATGCGTTAAAAACTTGGTTTTATTTTATTTTATTTTTTATCTTTATTAGTACATGCTGGTAGTATGTGATGTTTACATTCCCTGTGTGGAGTTGGTACATGCACCTGACGCATCCTAATGCCTTTGCATGCCTTTCCCTTCTCTCCCTCCCTTCCACCTCCATCTCTTTATCCCTATCCCATTTGAGAAAGATCTACCTCTAAATATCCTACATTTTATTTTGCTCTTTATTTATATTTTGGATTTCACATACAAATTTCACATGTAAGAGAAACCAGAGCCTGTGTGTCTCATTTATTTCACTTACCATTATGATCTCTAAGTACATCCATTTTCCTACAAATGATAGTGTTTACTTTATCTTACTTTATTTTTAATTTTTTAATTTTTTTGGGGGGGGGCCAGATCAGCCCACCCTGGGGGTGAGGCTGGCATAGTGTGTGGTGCCAGGTATCCAACCGTGGTCCCTGTGCTTACCTAAGCTTGCCTAAACAGGTGCTTTAGGCTGCTGACCTATCTTGTCGGCTCTTATTTTATTTTTTAAAGAGAATTAAAAAGTAATAAACAACAGAAATGATACAGAATTTCACTAAACAAGATGGTAACAATTCAACAGTGGTTGTTATATTGCGTATTATTTTCAAGTTGGTTGTTCCAATTACCAGATATAAGCCTGCAAAATAGGTAAAAAAAATTTAAAAAAAAATTAAGCATTAACTGTTCCTTTTGATAGACCAGTGGAAATCAGCAGTACAGTTACCCCAGCTATCCTGTGTACACACATATGTATTTTTTTTTCCCTTTCTTTTTTCCTTTCCCTCATCCCAACTATTCCTTCTCTTTGAGTCATTTCTTTCCCTTCTATCATATCTGTTATACCTTTCAGATTTTATTTACTCTTTCAGGTTTTTATTCTAGGGAGACAGTAGACGTTTACACAGGCTGGTCAGATTTATTTCACTTACAAGTAATACCTTTCACAGTAACATCAAAAAATGAAATACTAAGAATCAATCAAAGGGAGTAAAAGATCTATACAGTGAAAATTATAGCACTCTGAAAAAAGAGATTGAAAGGATTTCAAATGGAAAAATGTTCTTGCTCATGGATAGGAGGTCAACATTGTGACAATGGCCATACTCCCATAATTGTTATACAGATTCAGTACAATCCTGATTAAAGTACCGTTGGTATACGTCACAGATCATTATAGATCTGTGAAAAAAAATTAAGCATTAACTGTTCCTTTTGATAGGCGAGTTCCTCAATAGAATGTTTTAGCCAGTACTAATAGAAGTTATTGAACAAAACTTTCTTGGTATGGATAATTTAGATATTAATAATAAACAGCTAAGATATTTTGCTTCCAGGAGAAAATAGAGTAGTTCAGCCTTCAGTTGTGTATGTCAAAGTCATAAATGTCAAAGTCTTGCTAACCCTGGGCTTAGTCAACTTGTGAAAATCTAAGGCAAGATTTCTAAAATCATTTGAGACTCTTTGCAATCAGCATAATGCATAAGTCATAGTCATAATGGATGAGATTAGCTTTATTGCTTGAAAGCTAACAGGCCTTTAGGTGTTACAGTGAATCAGCTAATCCACTGATATCATAGTTTTTTACAGTAGCCTTTCACCGCAGAGGCTGCGTTCCAGACACCCTCACCATAAGTGAAAATCGGCAAAGTAGTGATGTTATGTTTTAGTATTTATATATATTTTAAGGCTTTTAAACCTTTCCTATGCTCTTATAAACCTTTTCCCTCACTTTTAAAAACACTTCTAATGTTCTTAACCATTTTCTAAACTCATAAATCTATGTCATTTTTTATTTTTGCAGCTCATTGTGGTATTTATTACTTTCTCTTACCTTATACTGTTTATTTTAAAGGAACATAGATTATTTTAGTAAGAAGTATAAAGTCTATACTTTTTAAATATAAATATTATGGTTTCACTTGAAAAGTTTAAATCAATTAATAGTTATGGAAATAAGTCAGCATTTTACTGGGCTTCAGAGATAACAGTCTTCAAAAAGGAGGAATTTACATTTGTAAAAATTTCTACATCTTTTGATACATAGACCATCAAAACCCACATAATATTATGGTAGACATGGTAGCCTGTATCTTAAATTATCTATAGCAGTGTTACATACATAAAAACACACATATATACATACTTTCTACTTAATGGCTATGGTTGGTTCTATTAATAGTAAAATTTTGTTCCTAGAATTTAAGAAAAGAAGTTAAAAGAACCTATGTAATTTTAACAACATACGTATACATACAGTATGGCAAAATCTCGCAATATAGCAAAAATGTGAGATAATTTAGATTAATATTTTTGAAAGCCCGCCAAACAGTGAGTTTGCGAAAGTCAAACTACAAAATAGTGAGGGACTACTGTATATATGAGGCCCATATTCTGTCTATATGTCTATTACAAGAATAATTGTCACCTATTTATCTGACTTAATTCTAGTTTTCCTAAGTCTGTCCTTGCTATTACCTTATCATTTGCTTTGAAAAGGTTTGTAAATACAGAATATCTCATCAGATTGTTTGGTGAATGTATACCTGTTTTTCTTCTGTGCAGTGAAAGGCTTTTACTTCTTTATTCCTCAGCTCCTCCTCCACCATACCCTTTTTTCCACACTGTAGCCAGAAATGTCATCTAAAACTGCTAATCTTAGTATATCATTCTCATGGATTTGTATAAAACCTGTGATTTATTTCTATCCACATCTCCTGTATCTTCCTTCAACTCGATGCCTTTTAGCCACACAGTCTAATCAAGTTATTCTCTGTAACACTTGAAAATTTATAATTGTGTGTGATTTCTGCTATACTAGATGCTTGAAGAGAGCACACGATGTGTTTTCATCCACTGCTCTAAAATCAGTGCCCCACAAAACGTGCTGCTCATAGTAGATGCTCAGATTTCTATCCTTAAAGTCTGGTGAGCCTGTTACTTGGGGATAGGTATGCAGCTTTTCTTTTCTCCTAGTAGTGGTTAGCAAGTCCTCCCCTGCCACTTGAACTCGTACATTACAAAGAAATTTTAAATTTAATTTGCTGTCTCAAACTACAGTTTCCCAGTGAAGACTTGTTAAACCCCATATTAATTTATGTTGCATTATTTAGTTGATTTATTTCTAGAATAATATTTGAATGGTTATGTGTTCCCAGTGAATCATTTGAATGAGACTTTGTAGCCGTGGCCCGTCCTTCCATAAAATGTGATTATAGGCTGAGTTTATTTTGAGTTTTTTGATGTTATATTTATTGTTTAGTTAAGCCAGAAACTTATTCCTTTCCATAGTGTTAGCACTGATAAATGCCATCTAAAATGTAAGAATCTTAGCATGCGCCTGTAATCCCAGCACTTGGGAGGCTGTCAATAGGAGAATCACTACAAGTCCAATCTACACAGTGAGACCCTGTAGACCCTGTCCTAAAATACAAAAAAAAAAACCCCAGTAAAATGTAAGAATCTTACTAAAAATTAGCTTGCTGTCAGTGTTGTATACCCAAGATAAAGTACATTAATTTATTTTGAGGGTCAAATGCTTCAGTACTGTTTAGTCATTTATTTAGTTGCTAAAATAAGAGTATCTGCCAAAGGAAGCGGTTTCGTTCTTAGAACTTAGTGCACCTATCATTTATCTCAGAAGAGCTAGCATGAGAAGGCCATTATGTCCTATTGTCTCTTCAGTTTGATGTTTAGGAAACTTACTCACTTTGACCTTTTTTTTCCTTGCTGTTACATCAGACAGAAACTGTGGGGCTGAAGTTCTGAGGATGTCCTTGGCTCCACCTGCTAAGTGGTTTCTGTACTTGAACTATCTGGCAGATCAGTGTGTTCCTTTTAAAGCTCTTCAAATTTAAAACTCTTCAAAGCTAAGCAGCACCTCAATATTTAATCAAGAATTTGTGGTAAAGCATATTGGCTTAGTGCTCTTAATATACTATTTTTAAAGGTCATTTTTACCAGTGTCATTACAGTGACTTTATTATGTGGCCCAGAGACCTTACTGGCAGAAAGGGCTTACTTATTGTAAAAAGGCAAAGAAGATGCAGTTATGAAGTCCCAAACCTTTTGCACCTTCAGCCTCTTCCATGGGTGCTGTGGAGAGTAGTTCTGCCGTCCATAGCTGCCTCAGGCTTTAAGCAGCTGAGCCGTGGCCTCCGAGGGCCTGATGTAGAGTGGTGTGGCTTTAAGAGACCTGAGTTTAAATCTCTCCCTGACATTTATTTGTGATCTTAAGTTACTGAGCTTTTGTGAGGGCTAGTTTCCTTATCTGTGAAAACAAGAAAAATTAATAACTACCCTATAGGATTATTATGTAAAATGAGATGATGTGAGATTTTTCTGCCACATAGTAAGTTCTCGATAAATTAATTTTCATTCTTGTATATTGTTACCTTATTCTCCAGCAGTGGTGGAAATTCTCTGCATCTGTCCATTGGGCTTTCCCAGTCTGTTGGCAGATTATCATAGTTTTACCTATAACTATCCCTTGAAGAATGTAGATTTGGAGATTGCTATAATTTAATCAGTTAAACTCTTTCTAATTAAATAGAGGATGGCATCTGAACCATTAGAAACTACTACTTTAAGTTATAAAATAATCTTTTAAAAGTGATTATGTTACACTCTTTTGAAAGCTGAATGATATTAAGATTGTCTTATTACTGACCAGAATTTATTTTATGGCTTTTCCCAGGGAAGGAAAAATATGCAAGATGGTACAAGTGACAGTGAAATTCCAAAATTTGATGGTGCTGGCTATGATAAGGATCTGGTGGAAGCCCTGGAGAGAGACATTGTGTCTAGGAATCCTAGCATTCACTGGTTAGTATTTGAAGTTCTTGAATTAAAATAGAAGAAAAAACAGGTTACAGCTTGGTGTTGTGTCTTTTCTTGTTATCCATTAATTTCCTCATTATGTCAGGAGTGGGCAGAACTGACAAGGCAATCCTGTATTTTCCCTGAGTATTTCATGCAACTAGAGTAATGTTCTTAATATAAGAATAATTTCTTAAGTATAAAAATAAAAATTACTTTTGACCATAAATCAAAGGAGCCTTTGGATAAACTTGAAACTTTGTTGTTGCAAAGGGATGACATAGCAGATCTGGAAGAAGCTAAGAAGTTGCTAAGGGAAGCTGTTGTCCTTCCCATGTGGATGCCTGACTTTTTCAAAGGGATTAGAAGGCCATGGAAGGTAAGAATTTAACAGTAGGGTGTTGATAGTTTGCAAGTCAAGGGAGGTTTGCATACACCCAGAACATCTAGATTTAAATTTGCAGTTGAGGGGCTGGCCAAATAGCTCAGCTGATTGAAGTGCTGGGGAAGAGGCCAGTTGGATTCCTGGTGTGCTGTGCTGGCCCTGCCCCCAGGGCTGGATGAGACAGCAGCTGAGACTGGGCGTGGTGGTGCACATCTATAATCTTAGCTCTTGGGAGGCTGAACACAGGTGGATCACTATATAGTGAGACCCTGTAGACCCTGTAATATAATAACTAACTAAATAAATAAATTTGCAGTTGAGATATGTGGCAAGAAATGTGGGCTTGGAATCTTGAAACTATCCTTTTTAGTCTGTTACTGCTTTTATGTGCTGAGCTAGGGGCCTGTTAAAAAGAGTTTTCTAGATCTGTTTTTATAAGTAAAAAATGAAGCAAATTAAGTCTTATAATAGTCTGTAGTCTTATAAGTATTTGGTCACCTAAATACTTTTTTAAAAGTTGGTGTGTTTTCCACTAATCTTGATCATCATTTAATGTAGGCTCAGTATAATTATTAGACAAAATCAGAATGTTTGTTTCTTTCTAGCTCTCCCTCTGCTTTAAGAGGTTAAAGCCCATTCAGGAGTAGTTTCACATTAAGTTTAGCATTTTCACTTTAGCATATTAAAAACCCCTTCCAAGCTATCAGGAGTATTTATTTTTTACTTGGCCTTAGCCATAGGTATGATCTTTGCCCTTTGACTTAGCTAGAAGAGTCTACTTTTGTGTCTGCCTCTGCTTCAGTTCCATTTCTGAAAAGGAAAATTGTGTATTTACCTGAACAGTTTTTTTTTGTTGTTGTTTTTTTTTTTTTTTTTTTTTTTTTTTTTTTTTTTTGGCGGAACCAGGG
>NW_004524614.1:7506973-7509516 GCF_000260255.1 Octodon degus | reverse complement strand
GGTTGCATCACCATAAAACGTTTTATATTGCTTGGACTCTGCTTTTTTTTTTTTTTTTTTTTAATGTATTTGGTACAGGGTCTCACTATGGAGCTCGGACTTGTAGTGATCGTCCTGTTTTCAGCCTCCCAAGCACTGGTATTACAGGCATGTGCTACCACACCTGGTTTCTTGCTTGGACTCTTTAACAGTCTCTAGTCTTCAGACCTGTTTTTTCACTCAGTGTTATGGTCCTGAGATTCACCTGTTATTGCAAGTAGTTGTAATTGATGTTCAGTTGTGTCTTGTATTCCATTTATGAATGTGTATTAATTTATGTGTTCTGGTAATAAACATTTGGATTATTTTCAAGTGTTCATTAGAAGTAATGCTGTTAGGAACATTTACATATAACACTGATATTTACTGTACCTTAGGAAGAGGAAATACTGGGTTTCAGAGGAACTCAGGTTTATTTGCATGTAATAGAATAAGATATATTTTTTTCTCATTTCTATAGGGAAATCTTGAATAGGACTGAGGGCAGTATAGTCATTCTTGCTTTTACTCGCAAATCTGATCATTTATTCTCTGTATTTGAAATTCTGCAAGCTAGAAGTGTTAGTCTGTGTGACCATTACAATGGAGGTCAGTGTGATAGTACTAAAGTGTCTTTTTTAAGAGAGACTAGCAGAAGAAACCCTGTGAGCCTTATTGTTTACACAGCCTGGAAAGTGTCACTGAGTCCTTAACGTGAAGCATGACATTGTGCAGTGATGCGCTAATGGACAAAGAAGTACAGAACAGAATCAAGGATGTCCTCTGGGAAGTTGATAGAGTCTGTTACAGATGTAATATCAAACTGCAGTGAGATGGAACTGAAGACTTACGCAGCCCAGGCACACTTCCTGTGAGACATAGGACTTGACACAAATGACACGTCTGGCTTCTTGAGCAATTGGATTGGGCCCATTTATGAACCCATCAGAATACTAAGTGGTAGGACGAAGTCAGCAGCAGCAACACTCAGAAAGCAGCCTGTGTTCCAGCTTTCAGATAACTACAGCACAACTTAGCTGGATGTGTCTGCAAAATGGACTGTAGCAAGGCGTCTAAGCGACTTTTAAATAGCAAGCTGAGATGACGGTAGTACAAGCTGAGAAGGGAGGATCCTCTCAAGATCCATGGCAGCTCATCCATGAGCATTGAGGCCTCATGGGCAAGGCTACAGCTGAAGAGCAGTGTAGGACTGGGCGTGTTGTTTGAGAGCATGGGCTTCAGGCTGGCCATGGAGTCCAAAAAGCAGGGTCGCAAGCAGTGCCAGACATTGAACAGGTGCAGCTGCTAACGTAAGGGAAAGCTTGGTGTGTTCTGGGTGGAGAAACTAATTAGTGTCATTTTTGTCTTTGGCCGTAATCACAAAGCAAAATGCAGAAAGAAATTAATGTTTGTGCATGCATGTGTACACCCCCCCCCACAGAAGTATAGTTGTATTCCGCTTCTTTGCACCTCTTGTCAAAACAGAATAAAGTTCAGTTTTTTAAAAAAAATGGTTGCATTGAAATACTATACATAGAACAATTTATTATGAGATTTTTATTTTTTGCCAGTCTCTTCACATTTTCATATTATTGACAAAATACTAAAAGACTAATAGTGCCCTGCAGCCAGTAGATAATAATTTTTAAAAATTTGAAGTGCCTTGTAACCATTTTATTATACACTAGCTTCTAGTTCCATTTGTGTGGATTGCTCTCACAAAATTACTTATTCGTGTCTTGCATAGGGTCCACAGTAGAGGCTGTACATTAACAGATGGTTGTTCATTAACTGAACTCCAAAGATTAAGATGTTAGTGTATGGCTACCAAACAGGGTAGAGCTTTCGCCAGCCATTCTCATCCTTAGTAGTTTTAAGTAGTGACCTAATTCCAACTATCTGAATATGCCGTGTTGTACTTGCAATACATTGATACTTTCTTCATTGTTTTTTAAAATACCTTTTTTTGTTCTGAATTGGCAGCCTTTATGGCTTTTCTTTCATTTTCCTATCTTGATAGGTTCATTGACTTAAGAAATATGTCACCTTTTTTTGGTACTAGGAATGAAATTCTGATGAGTTAGGTGAATTAACCCATTTATGTCAAGAGTTACAGTTTTCTTAAATTTTTTTTTTATTATGATTTTCTTTTATTTTGAAGAATAAAAGCAAGAGCAAGAAAAGCAAAAGCAAAAACAGAAACAGGGTAACATATAACAGCACATATATTACAGATTTTCAAAACTAGAATAGTTGACCAACAGTGGTTGATATATTATTTATTATCTATTTTTTTGGTCAATTCTGTTGCTCAGATTAACAGATATAGTTATGCAGGATGGGAGATATGATTAAATATTACTGTGTGCTTTTAAGAAATCTTAAATTTTTGTTTTCTCTCATTTTCTTTTATTACCTTTTAAAACAATTCACTTTAAAGAGAGTATATTACTGATTGTTATGACATTAGAAATGGTACACATTTAGAAGACCAAAATGATAGGTATTTTTAATCATGGTTTTAG
>NW_004524614.1:7495480-7503743 GCF_000260255.1 Octodon degus | reverse complement strand
TTTTTTTTTTGGCGGAACCAGGGATTGAACTCAGGCCCTTGTGCTTGCCAGGGAAGCGTTTATTCCACTGAGCCATCTCCCCAGCCCCGACCTGAACAGTTTGGACCATTTGTGGCATTTTGACTGCTTCTCACACCTTGAAGATTTATCCCTCTAGCATATTTTAAAATTTTTATTTGACACATATGTTTGAGTTGTGATCAAAATGCACAGTGAATGTTTAAATTTTAAAAAAATATCTCCTTCAAAAAACACCTCCTTCCTTGCTTTGAACGCTCTTTAAAAATTATAAAAAATATTCTATTTGTTTGTTTGTTTGGTACAGGGTTTTGCCACACAGCTCAGACTCTTAAAGATTGTTCTGTCTCAGCTGCCTCAGTGCTGGGACTACAGGTGTGTGCCACCACTCCTGGTTTTGATGGCTGGCATGGCATGCCTGGGGTTCTGGGGCCAGCATAGCCTACAGTACTAGGGATCAAACCTGGGTCCTTGTTCTTGCCAGGAAGCTTAGACCACTTAGCAATCTCCCCAGCCAGCTTTGAATACTGTTAACCACATGTGGAAGCTCTTCCAGGCTGTCATGTCCAAAAGCTTTTGGTTTGGTTTCTCTTTTCTCCTTTCCCCTGCTCATTCCCCCTTTCCTGTCATCTCCTCTCCTCTTCTCCTCTCTCTTTGTAGTAGCTGGGATTGAACCCAGGACCTTTTTCATGCTAGGTAAGTGTTCTACCACTAAGCTATACCTCCTCCCTTTTTAATTTTTTAAAATATTGAGATAGGGCCTCATTGAGTTGCCCAGGCTAACCTCAACCTTTAGATCCCTATGCCACAGTCTGCCAAGTAGCTGGGATTATAGCCATCACCACACCTGGTACAGTATACACTGTTTTCATTGGGATCTTATTATGTAGCCATGATGAATTGTATCGTTGCCATGGATGTCAAACCACAATCTTCTTTCTCTCCCTACAAGTTGAGTTGATATCATATGCCTCAAACCTCCAATTCTTTATCACATGGTTAATGTTCCTAGCATGGTCAGCTATCATCCTGAGTCTCATATGCGAGCATAAACTATACAGTGACCCTACATGTGTTACCTCATTAGCATAAAATGTCAGAACCCAATGTGAATAAGAAAGACACTCATTCACTCACTAAATTCCAAGGTACTAGAGGCTTCTCTCCAGATATTGGAGACAAAAGCAGTCCAAATGCTTTATTCCACAAAGTACAGTGAACTGATTCCAAAATTGATGAGAAAGAATCAGGATCTCTTTAAATAGAGACAAAGTATGTTTAGGTAAATACTCAGCAGGTAAGAGGAAATAAAGTCCTGGAGCTTGGGATTTGAGTTTGAGTTTAAATTATAAGGTGTAAGTGATAGTTGATGATAGTGTTGTGGCTTAATTTGTTCAGGACTTTTATAAAGGGAAATGAGCAAAAGATTTAGAATTGCTTTTGAAGTATAAGGGATGAAGGAGGAGGAAATCTGAAAGACACTGAAAATAGCCAGGATAAGAGTGTTGGATAAAAAGCAGTATTAGAGAACCCAATGTAGGGGGTAAAAAATACAGAAGGAAGACGATGCAGTGTGTCAGAAGTTTCAGAGATCAGAGGCAAGCCTGGGAGGTAAGATTGGAACAGAGGCATTGGAGTAGTAAATTACCTAATTTTAGTGAAATGATAGGCTAAAGTCAGATTGTACCCTATGAAGAAGAAATGGCATAAATCACTTCTGTATTTACTGTGAAGAGAAGGAGAGTTGGATACTAGCTAAAGAATTTATAGGGTCAAGTGAAGGATATTTTAAAAACTGACAGATTTACGTATGTTTCTATACTGAGGAAAAAGAGCCTTCAGACAAGGAGATGCAGGAAAGATGGGAGATGATTGAAGGAATAATGTCCTGAGGTGATGAAACTTACAGATAGCGTACTCATCTGTGAATATATGGATTCTGGGTCAGAAATTAACTCCTGTTGGAGGCAGTAACATTACTGACATTACAGGAGCTAAAAGGGCATTGAATGGGGGATATTAGAAAAGTATGAGCTTTTCTGTGTCTGTGCCCCATAATAGTGTCAATAGTATTGGTTAGCATTTAGTTTTCTTTCTTTTCTTTTTTGGAAGAACCAGGGATTGAACTCAGGCCCTTGCGCTTGCCAGGGAAGTGCTTATTCCACTGAGCCATCTCCCCAGCCCCTGCATTTAGTTTTCAAAATCTCAGTCTCACATGTAGTTAAAATCTCCCTACAAAGCAAACAAATTTTTATAAACTAGTAAATTGAAAAATGTGCGGTAGTGTGTGCCTCTAATCCCCGTATGAAGGCAGGCTGAGGCAGAAGGATTTGACTTGGAGCCCTGCCTAGCAACTTTGGGAGACCGTGTCTAAAAATTTAAAAATAAAGTCAAAAAATAAAAAGGGCAGGAAATATAGCTCATCGCCAAGTACCAGAGTTCAGTCCTTAATACCGCCCACATGCACAAACTATTACACACACGAAACAAAATTCTTGTGTGTCAGTTCTAGGTGATCCCTGATTGCTTTGTGTAACTAAATTTTATGGCTAGAAAGAGGCTTGGAAATTTTTGAATTTGGAGTTTATGGGACTTTAATGTATGTACAGTTTTCAAAATTTAAACCTCCAGAAGCTTATCAAACTCAATTAGCAACTAGCCTAGAATTCCTCTCCCTTATTCTGTATTAAACCATTATGCCAAAAAAGTAACATTGACAATCTAGCTAAACTCTCAATGAGGGCCGGGGAGATAGCTCAGTAGAATAAGTGCTTGCCTGGCCAGCACAAGGGCCTGAGCTTAATCCTCGGTTCTGCCAAAAAAGTAAAAAAATAAAAAATAAACTCAATGAAAGTGTGGAAAGGTGATACTTAAAAATTTATTACTCTTTAAGACTTAGAGGATTGGTTTCCTTAAGTCATTTTTATGCCTCACTGGTTTGTTTTTGTAGAATATTTGTTTTCAGAAATAAGCAATGAGTTTAGTTTTCAGTCTCTATTCAGTAACTTTCATCAGTAACACTTTTTAGCATGCATACTGTGGAACACATTAAACTGATGCATTTATAGCCAATTTGGTTGTTTGAATTATCATTGGAGTTAACTGAACTCCTAAGTGGATCTTTATCTTTGAGTAAAAGTTACGTAAGTGAATTGTGCAAAGTAGAATTTATCTTTTACAGCAGGAAAGACATGTGTGGTTCTACATGTGTCTCAGTTACTCTTCTCTCATTGCTGGGACAAATACCCGACACCCAGAATGAAGGAAGGAAAGGTTTATTTAGCTCACAATTACTGGAGATTTCAGTCCATACCCAGCTGGCTCCAAGGCAGAGTGGCACATGGCAGAGAGCAACCTTTCATGGCAGTAGCAAAGAGAAAGAACAAAATGGAGAAGTAGCAGCAGCAGTGGCTTCAGAGAACAAGTCTGTCTCCCTTAAGTTGCATTCAGGCTATCTGTTCCAGGCTGGATGTAGTACTCATACCCATAATCCCAACAGTACTAAGACCCATAATCCCAGCCTTGATCATGAATTAATCTCAAACTGTAGAAGTCTGTGCTCCATGACTGTATGAGGCTTTGGGGGAACAACTAAACACAAACCATAACATTCTGTCCCTGTACCCCCAAAGACTCTTGCGCATTCCTTCATGCAACAGGCATTTTAGTCCATCTCTAAGAATTGCTGAAGTCCTAACAGTTTCAGAATTGTTGAAAAGTCCAAGTCCCAAGTCTCCTCCAAGACCTAAGACAAACTCTTAGCTGTGATAACCTGTACAAATAAAAACAACATTCAATGGCCCAAGATAAACATTACCATTCCAAAAGTTAAAAACAATGGGAAAGGGCTGGGGAAAATAGCTCAGTAGAATAAGTGCTTCCCTGGCAAGCGCAAGGGCCTGAGTTCAATCCCCGGTTCCACAAACAAACAAACGACAACAACAACAACAAAAATGGGAAAATACAAAGCACTGGGACCAATATAAGTGCAAAATGCAATAGGGCAAACATTAATTCCTTTAGTTCCACATGGAACATCCAAAGCATTGATGAGTTGTGAGCTCCAAAGACTTTACATGGCTCTGCCCCTATGGCACTTTTGGTGTTGGCTCTCATGGCTTCTCTCTTAGGCCTTCTTTGATCCCTCCTTGGTGTTTTCTTTTGATGATCCACATTCCTGGCTTTTTCAAAGTTCTGGGGTTTCCACTGAATAGGCTTCTCCCTCAGAGCTTTATATACTGCTGTCCCAAGGGCACACTGCCTGGCCTCCCATGCCTTCTTCTGAAATCTGGGTGAAAGCCTGATTAACCTTAGAGCTCCTAAATTCTGTATGCACCTAAAACCAATGTCACATGGATAATACGAAGGTCTGCTGCCAGCTGGAGCAGTAGCTGGGTTTTCCTCTCTTTTGTCTGTAGGGGTCAAGTGCCTGGATTGCTCAGCACTCTAACCCTGATTCTGAGGAACAAATTTCTGTATGCCAGTGCCATCCTGGAACCTGGTTTGGCCACCAACGCCATTCTGGATCATGGGGCTCTGTGGCTTTCTCTTCAAGGCAAAGTCTGTCTTGCTTGCAATTCTGAGGCTGCAAAGGGTGGAGACCTGCTGCTTTCAGTGATGGCCTCAAGCCATCCTTTTGATTCTCTTGTTCCCTCTCTGCAATGTAGATCCTCTCAGCTATCTTTGCATTCCACAGCTTTATTGCAACTTCCTTTCTGGCCAAATGCACATCATTTTAAGTCATCTCGGCTCTTCATTCTCAACAACAATCTGGCTAAAACCCCCAACAATAGCCATACCATTGCCTCAATATTTGGCTGCTTTGACATTTCTTTTGCCAGATTAGTCCATCTCGATTAATCTCAGTCTCAGGCAATTTCTCTGGACACAAGCAAAATGCAGACAAACTTTCTGCCAAACCATAACACAAATCATCCAAAGTCCAACAGTCAATGCAGTACTTCTTCCCAGTAATAACCTTCCCAGCCTGGTGTTTACAGGCAGGATTTCTATCAGTCTTCTTGTCTTCTGAGCTCTGTACAGAATCTCCCATACACAGCAGCTGAAGCTGTTCTAGTGCTTCTTTTGTAGGTGACATCTCCGAACCTTTCCTGTCTCTTCCCATAAGCCATTCCCAAAAGCTTGTAATCTACATGGTCATGTTTAGTCACAACAGTGACCCCACTTCTCTGGTACCAAATTCCTTCTCATTTACTCTTCTGTTGTTGCTGGGCCAAGTACCTGACATTCAAAATGAAGGGAAGAAAGGTTTATTGGGCTCACAGTTAATGGAGATTTCAGTCCATACTCAGGTGGCTCCAAGGCAGAGTGGCACATAGCAGAGATCAACCTTTCATGGCAATGGCAAAGAGCAAGAACAAATGGAGAAGTAGCAGCAACAGTGGCTGCAGAGAGCAAGTCTGTCTCCCTTAAGTTGCATTCAGGCTATCCACCACAGGCTGAGTGTAGTACTCACATCCATAATCCCAGCAGCATTCGTACCCTTAATCCCATTGGCTCATGAGGTTAATCACAAACTCTAGAAGTCTGCTCCATGACTTCATAAAGCTTTGGGGGGACACCTAGATGCAAACCATAACATGTAATAGGAAATACCTTGTTTTCATTATGTTTCAACAGAAAAATCACTCTTAAGTAGTATGTAAGACTATATAGAATTACCTTGTGCTAAGCTCAGCAGAGTTTCTTTCTAAATGTACCTGAAGGTTCTTAATAGGAAAACTTTCATTACTAACAGTAAAAGTTGATTGTTCATGAAAAAAATTTAATCTGATCAGTCATTTTAAATTGATCTTCTTGAAATTTCAGGGTGTGCTGATGGTTGGACCCCCAGGAACTGGTAAGACTATGCTAGCTAAAGCTGTTGCCACTGAATGTGGTACAACATTCTTCAATGTTTCCTCTTCCACACTGACATCTAAATATAGAGGTGAATCTGAGAAGTTAGTCCGTCTGTTGTTTGAAATGGTGAGTTATGCATTAAGATTTCTTGTTTGCATAGATTCTGCCCCCTTAATCTAGTTGGTTCACCTAGGAGTCACTGTGAAAAGGACAGCGTGGTTGTATTCTGATAGTTTGGATATGCTCATGAGAAATGGGTGGTGGTGGATTTGGGAGGTAGTTGGTGTGCCTTCAGTGTATCTTCCTTCTGAATTAGGCCCTTTGGCACTCTGCAGTGGAAATGAGAAAACCTTGGCTAAGTGTGGGTTGATTGATGTTTTCTTCATGTCTAGTGAGCAGGTGAAATGGAAAGGTGTGTTTAATGTTTCTAGAACTCGGTTAGAAATTGTTCTCTATTAAAGTTTATTCCTTTCATGCTTAATGATAGAGGCTGACTTATCTTTTAAAGAAGTTTTCATTATGAAAATTTCCAAACACAAAATTAAAAACCATAGTATAGGAACCCAATGTATCTCTCATGCAACCTGTGACTACTTCAGTTAGCCTCCTTTATAACTAGATGGTAGCAGCATTAAAGCAGTGTGAACTTTTGTTTGCCAGTTTTAAAGAGATCTCATAGTTAGAAGTATTTGGACTGCTTTATGAAATCATTGATTTTTTTAAAAAATATTTTCACAAAGGCTAGGTTTTATGCCCCTACCACAATCTTCATTGATGAAATAGATTCCATCTGTAGTCGAAGAGGAACCTCTGATGAACATGAGGCAAGTCGCAGAGTGAAGTCTGAGCTCCTCATTCAGATGGATGGTAATTAGTGCTTAATTACTGTCTTTCACTTTTGAACATTTTATAGATTCATTCTTTAGAAGTTCTCATTAAGTAAAGTAGAAAACAGCTGGAGTTTAGTCATTTATTCATATAGTCCATCTTTTTCATGAATTGAAAAGGCTTTTGTTGTATACTTATGCATTGTGAAGCATTCCTGGTTATGAGGTTATAGAGAAAAGGTCTACTGTGACTCCCATTGAGCTTATTATTAAAACAGAGGCTCTAGAGATGCGCTCTAGATTCCCAGGGTCCTTAATTCCCTTTTAAAGAGTCTATAAGGTATAAACTGTTTCACTAATAATATCAAGAAATTATTTGTCTTTCTCACTGTCATTCTCTCACAAGTATATAGTGGAGTTTTCCAGCAGCTACACAACCTGACAATGTTATAGAAGTTGGAAAGCAGATGGGGGAATCTAGCTGTTTTCTATATAGTCAAATGTTAAAATGTTTGCAAAAGTCAGATACAATTTGGAGGGGTTTGAAAAGTGTATCTATTTTAGCATAAAAATTTTATTTGTTAACAAGTAATACGTGTATTTTTAAAGTTAATAATTTAAAGTGTTTTAATTTCTAATGGTAAATATTGATCAATAAACTCCATCACACACACACACACACACACACACACACACACACACTCATGAAACTTTGGAGCTCCCAGTGCATTTAAAAAATATAAAAAAAATACTGAGACCAGAAAATTTGAGGAGTGATCTAGATGAAAAGCGGACAACTGATCAGAACATTACAGCACACTGGGACAGATCCTGTAGCAGAAGTAGACCTGAGTGCACTGAAAACACAGCAGGAGCCATCCCACCTAGATTAGGGGCCAGCTCAGTTGAACTTGAAGGATTGGTCAGTGCTTTGCAGACATTTGGAAACCATAGAAGGAAGAAAGTTACAGGCTCTGAACTCCTCTTTCTCTTGTAATTCTGTGGTGAACAATAACTATTTAAGCAAACAATGAGAAAAAGCAAAAGAGGTGTTTAAAAATATCCAGACTGTATTAAAAATATTCAGGGTGTGTCAAAACATCTATGGTTATCACCCACCACGCATAGATACTTACTGAGTATTAATGTTTATTAAGTACGATGCCAGGCACTGTAACACAAAATAATGTACTGAACATTCCCTTAATGAGTTAGCATTGAAATGGTTTAATAATTTTTGAGGAAATCCATATTGAGCTGGGTTGCTATTTATCCAGTACTTAGTAATACCTGACTGGAAAATCATATCAATAGCTTGTGAGTTTTGAAAATTAAAAAAATACATATCCGTATATACATACACATACATACATACATACATATATGTACATGCACATGCATATATACATACGTGTGTATATATGTATATATATTGTGTGTATATGTGTGTGTATATATGTGTGTGTATATATATACACATAGATATATGTGTATATATAGTGTGTGTATATATGTGTGTGTGTATATATATACACACACACATATATATATATATA
>NW_004524614.1:7444698-7495380 GCF_000260255.1 Octodon degus | reverse complement strand
TGTATATATGTGTGTGTGTATATATATACACACACACATATATATATATATATATATATATATACACATATATAACCTAGTTCAGTGTGTGTGTGTGTGTGTGACCTGGAATTTTGCAAAATTTGTGAAATTTTAGTTCTGAAAAAGTAGGCACTGTGCATACAAACAGTTTGGCCTTAAAAGGAAACAGAATCTTCATGAAGTTCTTTTTTTTCTTTTTTACGTTTTAGGGAAGTGTCTGCAAGGTGTTCAGGGTCTCACTACTAGATGGGACTCATAGTGATCTGCCTGTTTACAGCCTCCCAAGAGCTGGGATGCTAGTGTGCCACCATGCCCAGTCTCAGTCGCTGTCTCAGCATGCCCTGGGGGCAGGGCTGGTACAGCAGTCCTGGAGATCAAACCCCAGGCCCCTGAACCTGCCTGCAGGCACTTTAATCTGCTGAGCTATTTGGTCCCCCCCCCTTTTTTGTATGTATTTGGTACAGCAGCTCACAATGCAGCTCAGACTCATAGTGATCCTCCTGTTTTCTGCCTCTCCAGCGCTGGGATTATAGGTGTGCGACACCATGCCACACCTGGAGATAGGGCTGGTGGGACGTATGGTGCTGGGAATGGAGCCCCAGTTCCTGTGCTTGCCGAAGCAGGCACTGAGTCCCCTGAGCTATCTTGCCAGCCCTGTGAAGTTCATTCTTAAATATATTTTCTTGATTTTATTTTACTTTTTTTACAAGTCGCTTAAATGTTTGAACAACAAAATAATGGCAGTGTATCCTGTTTTTCAAAATCATGGCTTTGTGTGTATTACTAAGTAAATGTGAGTTTTCAGGTCTTTTTCTTGAGAAATAAATTAAGACTCAGGACTAAGTTTTAAGGAAATTCATGGTTAAAAAAGGAAACAAAGCCTAACTTCTGATAGAAGAAACAGGCATTCATTTTCTTACATAATTTTTTTTTTATTTGGCTTAAAATTGTGCACTAGATTATGTTAAAAACTGTTTTGCTTTCTTTGTAGTTAGCTGTTAATGCGTTTGGTTTTGCTGCCGTATAAAGGTTAGAAAAACCACTGAGTTTTTATCATTTATCCTCCTGCCAGCACTGTAGTTAACATTTAGAAGTGGTTGGTTCAATGAAAGAATAAAGGGCTGTAATAACACTGAGAGGCCTTTCTTTCTCACTTATCTAGGGGTTGGAGGAGCTTTAGAAAATGATGATCCTTCCAAAATGGTTATGGTATTGGCTGCTACTAATTTCCCTTGGGACATTGATGAAGCTCTGAGGAGGAGATTAGAAAAAAGAATATACATACCTCTCCCAACAGGTATGATACCTTCCTTCTGTTATATTCTGTTTTCCATTGTTTCCTGCTACCTTTTTCTATTTACCTAAATGTTTATTCTGTTGTCAGTCTGCTCCAAGAAGTGTATGACATCACAGAACCAATTTGTAGATGGAAACTGATAGGCCTGCGCGGGGCAGAGGTCCATCATCCAGCGTGCAGCTTGGTGGGGGATCCACACCCAGCAGTATGCTGCACCTAGGTGACCTCCTCATCCTCCTCCTGGGTAGCCTCAGTGCTCTCGTTCGTTCTGCCGCACATGCCAAGGCTTCCCCAAGTCATCCCCTGTGACCACCCCAGAAAGCCCGTACAGGCTCCACCCCCAACCCAGCCTGCTAAATTCCTTGTCTCCCTGCCTCCTGCTCCGAGAGACCTTGTAATTGCCTCCCAGAAATGGAGACCAGAGTAGTCTACTGAAACTTCTGTTGAGGTTTCTTACATTTCAGAGAAATTTTTACATTTGCATTAATAAATTCAGTAGCACTTAAGGTTTTACTTTTAAACTTGAACAGTCTTCATTAAACCTTATTTAAGTGCTTAAAAATAAAGTTCTCTTGCAGTCACTTTCAAAATATGGTGCTTTGAAAATGTGATTTTGGCCAGCCAAGTAGCTCAGTGGATTAAAGCACCTGCTTAGGCAGACGCAGTGCCCTGGCCCGCTGTGCCAGCCCCACCCACAGGACGTGCTGAGACGGCTTTTGAGACTGGGTGTGCTGGCGTGCACCTGTCATCCCAGCTCCTGGGAGGCTGAACACAGGTGGATCACTACGAGTCCGATCTGTGTAGTGAGACCCTTTAGACCCTGTACTAAAATAAAAAAAAAAAAAAAAAAAAAAAGATTTCAGGGCTGGGGAGATAGCTCAGAGGCATAAGCACCTGCCTGGCAAGCACAAGGTCCTGAGTTTGGTCCTTGGTACTGCATGCTGTGCCAGCCCTGAACCCTGGGCTTGGTGGCGCATGCCTGTAATCCCAGCACTTGGGAGGTTGAGACAGGAGGATCACTGCCATTTTGAGACCAGCTGGGGGCTACAAAAGTGAGTACAAGGTCAGCCCTGAACTGCCTAGCAAGACCCTATCTCAAAAAAAAAGTATTAGTTAATGAATATTTAAATTTTCTTAAGTGAATTTTTTATTTATATATAGTAAAATGTATATATCAGGTATATAATTCATGAGTTTTGATAAATATACCCTCCAATTTAGTCAGTATTTTATTCAAGATGTAAAGCATTTGTGTCACCACAGAAAATTTCTGTGTCCCTACTAGGTAATTAAGATTTGCATCAGACATTCTGTTTACCTGATTTTTTTAAAATCACTGTATGTTAGTTTTGCTGCTTCTTAAACTTCATATGAATGGAATAATAAAAATATATAGTCTATGTATCAATTATTTTCATCTAATTTAATATTTTTGAGTTTTATTCATGTGATTACATGTATCACTGTTCTTAATATGATTATATCTTAGCTTATTTGGTTGATAGGCACTTGAGTTGCTTCTAGATTTTGGCTATTACAGTAAGCTATAAATCTTCCTATACAAATCTTTTTTATGCATGAATGTTTTAAATTCTTTTGGGTAATAAGAATAAAATAGATGAATCATATGGTAGTTATGTTTTTAACTTAAGAAAAAACTCAAGCTGTTTTCCAGAAAGGTTATACCATTTTGCACTCTTAGGATCAGTGAATGAGAATTCCAATACTCCCACACCCTTGTCAGCATCTAGTGTGGTGTTATCTTTATTCATTCTAGTTAGTGTAAATGCTGTTAAGGTTTCAATTTGTATTTTTTTTATGACTTGACATTTCATGTGATTGTTTGCCCCAGTTTTTAACTGAATTATTTACTGTTTTGATAACTTTATATAATAAGTTATTTATCAGATATGTGCCTTGTGAATATTTTCTTCTAGTTTATAGTTTGTGTTTCAGTTTTTTTTTTAAATTTTCTTTATGAGATAAAAAAATTTGCATTTTTATTAGTGCATGTTGGCAGTACATAGTGGTTATATTTATCATGGGGAGTTGGTTCATGTATTGTTAACATGTACTTATTTTAATGTCCTTCCATGACATCTTTTGAGAAGCTTTTGGTGAAATTTAGTTTTCTTGTTTGTTTATGATTGTTGTTGTGCTGTGCATTTAATGTTTTCAGAAATCTTCATTTACCCTGAAGCTGCAATGTTTTTCCTTGTAGTACATTTTAGAAACTATATTTAGATCTTATTCACCTGAAATTGTGTGTGTGTGTGTGTGTGTGTAGTGTAGTGTAGGGGTTGAGTTTTATATTTCGTATATGTATCTAGTTATAGCACAATTTGTTGAAACGCTTTTTTCTTTTTGATTAAGTTACTTTGGCAATTTTGTTGATATATTTTGCTATATATTCTGGACCTACACTTCTGTACATTAATTTTTTTAAAAATAGATACAGGTCTTTCTATTCAAATGTTACTTTTTTGAGTAAACTTTGGTTGTTTGTGTCTTTATTTATTTATTTATTTTGTATTTTAGGATACGGTGTACAGGGTTTCACTGCATAGGTCGGACTCAGTGATCTGCCTGATTACAGCCTCCCAAGCGCTGGGATTATAGGCGTGCTGTACCACACACAGTCTCAATTGCTGTCTCAGTGTGCCCCAGGGGCGGATCTGGCATGGCAGGCCCCGGGGATCAAACTCCCAGCCCCTGCTTCTGCCTAAGCAGGTGCTTTAATCCGTTGAGCTGTTTGGCTGGCCCTATTTGCGTCTTTTAAAGAATTGATATATTTCATTTAAGTTGTCAATTTATTTGATTTTGACTTAGTATAAATGTAGAAGCTGGTCAGACAATGAATGTGATGCTGTTGATTTCATGTCTGGTTCTAGAACTTGAAGTAAATCAGAGCAAACTTTCAGGAAATGATATGAAGTGGCAGAAATAGGAACAAACTATAACCTGTGGGAATAAGCAGGAATCCAGGAGTGTGGATTGGAACCCATGTTGGGCTCTCATTCTTCTAAAGTTCCCAGTTGTGATTACTTCCCTTTCCTATTGAAGTAGCAGTCTAAATTTATAACTGGCTTAGGAGTAAGAAAGTTGGAGGAAATACAGAAAGACCTAAAAGAACCGGAGACAGGTTGCTTCCCTACACTAACAAGATGAACCAACTTGCTGCATTGATTTCTTTCTACCTTTTGAATCTCACACAGAATAATCTACATTAACCCACAGCTATGCAATGAAGAGAACTCTGGGAAGTGACGTGACAGCTGAAGTGACAGCTGGATGTAGTACAAATCCACATAGCTAGGCCCTTTTGTGGTCTGCAGGATATGTGGTGATGGCTCATTTTTCATTCCTGATTTTGGTGATTTATCTTCATTATTCTTGATCATCCTTGCTAGAGATTTATCAATATTAATAGTCTTGAATAGAGCCAGATTTTTGCTTTGTTAATTTTGTATTTCCTATTTCATTTATTTTCTCTCTCATTTTTATTATTGTCTCCTTTATACTTTGAGTGTAATTTTTTTTCTGAAGTTGAAAACTTAAAGAGCATTACTTTTAAGCATTCTTTTTTTCTTCCCTGTTTTCTTCATGATACCCATGAGTGCTCTATCCCTGAGGCACAACCCTGTCCCTTTTAAATTTTGAGACAGGATATTCCTAAGTTGCCAACTTGCCTGGGATGGGCTGGAGCACACCATCTTCCTGCTTTGTTCTCCCAGAGTGCTAGTATCAGAGGTGTGCACCACTGTGCCTGACATTTTTTTTAAATTATCTTAATGAGAAAAAAAGATAAAATAGCAATGAAACAGTTTCAAAACAGGTTCGTAGGACAGTTATAATAATACATTGTATATTGTTGTCCTTGTAGTAGTTATTCAGAGGACAAGATGCAGACATGATATCTTGTCTAAACAATATTAGTACAAATCTGACAACATTTTAAAGCTTGAAGTTTCTCTTAAAGTACTGCTTTGGCTTCATCTCACAAATTTTGTTATATCATGTTTTTCTGCTATCAAGTTAAAATACTGATGTAAGTTAAAGTTTTATTTGGTCCTTGGGTTATTAAAAACTATTTGGTTTAATAACCAAATATTTGGGGACAGTCTATGTATCTTATTGCTGACTCTAACTTAGAATCAGGAATATATTCTCTAAGATGCTAGTTTTTAAATTTTACTGAGATATATTTTTATTTTATTGATATTTATGGTTCAGCATATATGAACCATATCTTGGTGAATGTCCCATTTACAATGAAACAAGTGTTTATTATGTTTGTTTTAATATTCCGTAAATGTGAGTTCAAGCAGCATTGTTTGGTATTATTCAAATCTTAAGATCCTTTCTGATTTTTAGTTTAGTTATTTGAAATCAGTCCTCTGGATAGTCTTCTAAAAGCTAGACTGTTAGAAGCTTGTTCCCCTCTTTCTTTCCCTCCCCGCAGAGATCTGGACACTCTTCTGCAGTCATGCAGAGCCACACCAGCTCTTGGATGTAGTGCCTTAAGTTGCTGGTGCTGGAACGGCTGCTGCGTTCTTTTGTTCCGAGTGGCCCCACGATGCGGGTGTGCGTTCCATTCTCCTCCTGAGCAGCAGCTGTGAGCTGGACATTTCTTTGTGATGTCAGGGAGCTATGTTGGCTTGGGGAAGCCTGAGCTCAGATGAAGTGAAACTGCTTTTCACACCCTTTTTAAGTGTAGTCCTAGACTTTGAGCTTGCCTAGGGTGCTGGAACTTCTTCACTGGATTCTGAGGTTCTCATAAAGACTTTCTGAACAATGCAGTATTGTCATTGTCTCCCATTGTCAGTGGAGGTCAGCATCTGGGGCTTTTTGTTTCGCTGTCTTGCCAGCGTCACTCTTACAAAGCTGTTACTTGCTGGTTGTGGAACAGCTATCCTCCAAAGTCTGCCAAATATTTTACCATTATTAAACCCTACTCTGACTTCTGCTTTCATCTGCATTCATTAGCAAACCTTCAGGTAGCTCTTTGCTATTTCTAGGACTTTTTTTTTTTTTTTTTTTTTATTTTTTAGGGAAGGGTCTACAAGGTGTTCAGGGTCTCACTACTACATCAGACTCGTGATCCACCTGTTTACAGCCTCCCAAGAGCTGGGATTACAGGAGTGCACCACCTTGCCCAGTCTCAGCTGCTGTCGCATCTGGCTCTGGGAGTGGGGCCTGCACAGCAGGCCTGGGGGATAGAATCCCCAGCCCCTGTGCCTGCGTACAGGTGCTTTAATCTGCTGAACTCTTCGGTCAACCCTTTCTAGGGCAATTTTGAAGATAAGTAATGTACCATCCTTGTTAGCACGCTGCCATGACAACCAGACAAGCACCAGGCATGACTGAGTTGAATCAGTGGTACGTGAGCATAGGAGCTCCTCATAGTCTCTTGATGCACACCAAGGATGGTATGCTTGGGCCTGATGTGCTTGTAAGAAGACCTCCCCAAGAAGGTTGCCTGTTAGCTGAATTTTCATGAGAACATTCAAACAGTGGTGTGGTTACTAAAAATGAAGAGGTGCATAGTGCCTGTGGCTGGAGTGTCTATGAGATAAAAGGGGCCAGAAGAGATAGAACAGTGATTAGGAAAGAGGAGAGACCTAAAATGATACCTTTGAAATTCAGAGAACAACTAATAGAAAGAAAAATGATATACAATGGATCTCTACATAAAAAAGACAAATTTGAGACATTTGTAGGAAAATAGATACACCTATTGAGTGAATAATATTGAGTGAAATAAAGCAGACACACAAGCTTAAATGCCATGTGATACCTCTTATTTGACTGAGGCACAGTGTAAAGAGATCAGTAAGGGATGGATAACAAGGTGGATGTCTTGCAACAGGGAAGTGTCCAAGGCAGCTAGGCCTGGGCTGAGAGGAGGGGAAGGGGACTAAGAAGAGAAATGTGCCATGTAGAGAACCTAATAATCTTAGTGAATATAAACATTTCATGCCGAACATGATCTAAGATTAATAAAATCAGAAAGAATGAAAATTAGGATAGGGCTATTACAGAAGAGAGGAAAGAAGGAGGGACTTTAGAAAGAGGATTTAAAAGAAAACAAACTGTAGCACGTACATGTACCCACTCCCCAGGATGATTATAAACTGCATGCACTACAAATATGCACTAAGAAAAGTATTCAAAGTTTTTTTAAAAGTGAAGTTTTCCAAAATTTAAAAATTGAGGATTGTTTTATGAGCATAAGCATTTGTGAATAAGAAATTTTTAGTTGAAGGAGGCAAGAGGTAGTAAAGCACATTATAAGTTGTGTATTTTTTGTATAATTTATATTAAAAATGTACAAATATACTTTGATTGAAAATCAAAATGTGAAAAAAAAAAAACAAAAAACAGAACATGATACCAGAAAAAGTCAGTGTGTCAGTTACTTTTGCTGCTTAGCAGACCACCGTGTCTGGGATGGCCGCCTGGCAACATGGGCTGTCCTTCTGGAGCACGTCACCTGCACGTCCCCACGGCCAGCCTGAGTGGCCCAGAGTGGTGGGATCTTGTTCCTGGACCCTCAGGGCTCAGCTGTGATCATTCCTTAAGTGCGAAGCTGCATTGTGTCGAATGACCTAGCCTTAGAGGGGATGATGTGCCACCTCTGACATACTTTGGAAGGAAGTTTCTATCCTAAGTTACTTCTAACATGAAAAGTCCATACTAGCCTAAAGAAAACGAGATGGTTTCACCATTACATACACATGTATAAGGATGTTCATGTTAGCATTGTTCATTACCATGAAAAGTGCTGCTCAGGAGGCTGAGGCGAGAGGCGTACAACTTGAAGTCCTGGCTGGCAACTTAGTATTTAGCAGGATCCTGTCTGCTAAAGGATATTACTTTTTACTTTGGGGATGTAGCTCAGTTATTGCTTGGTGTCAAGGCTGTGGGTTCAATCCTCATGACCACAGGAAAAAGAAAAAAAAATTCATCAAATAATATGATGGATGAATTGTAGTATAATCACAAAATGGCTATTGTGGGCTAACGTGTATTCTCCCCAAATTCTAAGCATACTGGAAGTCTGAGGCCTAGTACTTCAGAAAGTCTGTTACTGCATTTTGAGATAGAACCCCAAAAGAGATGGTAAAATGAGGTCCTAGGAGTGGGCCCTGGTCCTGCATGACCGGTGTCGTTGTGAGAAAAGACGAAGATGGGAACAGACTGCGAGGTCCTGAACGTTGCAGGCCCCAGAACTGTGAGCAAGTTAATTCCTTCTGGCAAGGCCACTTAGTCTTTGATATTCTGTTATGGCAACCTTAGGAAACATACAGTGGAACACCACACAGCAACAAAAATGAATTATATGTTTATGTGACAGCATGTATATAAACATCCAAAGCATACTGAGCAAAAGAAGCAAGATACAAATACATAAAATTAGTATGTTTCCATTTGTGTAAAATTTAAGAGGAAGTAAAACTGGGTGCATAATATAGGTGATAAAGTTAAAAGAAACAGTTATAAATTATTTCCATAAAAGGAACAAAAGTGGTAACCAGCAGGGGGCAGGAAGGAACACTGAGGAGCCCCAGAGTTCTAAAGATGCACCACTGCTGCTCCTAGAGGTGGCTGCACAGGTCTGTGCTGGGCCAATTATTGGATAAACTAAACATTTTAATAAATGTTTTTGTATTCAGGTTATATTTTACACACACAAACACACCACCAAGACAAGGCAAAGCAAAGCAACACAGAACAACTATAGCTGAAAGGGAAGCAAAAGTCATTTTTGAAACCACATAAAAAGAAAAGGCACCACTAGAACACCTCCAGCCGTAGGGCTGCTTCAACTTGGGCAGCCCGTGTGCTGGACCCCAGCCAACAGACCCACCCTGCAGGTTCAAGGGGACACCTGGCACACACTGAGCTAAAGATGTGCTCCTCACAGGTGGATGGCAAAGCTGTGAAAGGGAAGAGGGACAGGGAGGAAGTTTTTGCCCACAGAAGGCTGCTGTCCCCCTGATGCCCACATAAGAACTCCCAGTTTTGACAAAAGTACATTGCTATTCAGTTTGCTTCATTCAGCAGTGAGTACAGGTGAGCTCCTGTCACTTAATTTGTTTAGTGCCAGCATTAGAATCCACTCTGTAAATTACTTGCTTTGCCTTTGGTCATACCTAATACCCTAGCCACCAAGTTTAATGTACAAGATTCTTCCACAGTAATGAGGTTCCACACAGCTGATTTGATCAACTTGGAAACAAGCCTGCTCCTAAGTAAGGGCCTGGTGGTTCTGAAACATGGTGGGAAACATCCTTTTTTTTTCTTAGAAAGTATGTCTTTAGGGCAATTAATTTTTAATGTCAGTTATATCAGGGATTTTGTTGATTCTAAGTAAGATTTATAAGCTCTATAAAACTAAATTAATGGCATGTATCAATAGGGTAAAGAATTGCCAGTGCTCTATAATAAGGTTAACACGTACCATATTCTAAATTCAAATAAACAAGGATAGAAGTGACACACACGACTTGTTACAGTCACAACTGCTCATGAGCACACCAGGCAGTGGAGTAGACACAGTATGTAGTCAGGGTGACTCGTGGCTCACGTGCTTGTTCCCTTGGGCTGGGTAAGGTACTCAACCCTCTTCAGCTTCCTTAAATGTAAACTAAAGATCAGATCAGAATCCAACTCATTGGACTGTTATTACTACTAAATGACTTAATACATGTAAAGCCTAAATTATTGTCAGCACTTCATAATCCATAAATACTCATGGCCTCTCCCCGCCCTCTCACCTATGGAGAGCCTGAGAAGATCAAACTCCCTTCAGTGGAGAAAATTCTGGAAAGGCACAGATGCAGGTGAACACATACAGAAGTGAAGTCCACATGAGTGGCACAGGCCTGGGTTAAGACTGTGTAGGTAAAACTGAAATAGAAAAGAGAAAGAATAGGGCTGGAACGATAGCTCAGCAGACTGAGCACCTGCTTAGGGAAGCACAGTGACTCAAGTTCAATCCCCAGCACCACATGCTGCACCAGGCCTACCCCTGGGCTCACGGAGCCAGTGGCCGAGACCAGGTGTGGTGGCTCACACCTGTAATCCCAGCACTGGGGAGGCTGAAACAGGAGGATCATTACAAGTCCGAGCTGTGTAGTGAGATCCTGTACCAAATACATTTAAAAAAAAAAAAAAAGAAAGAAAAGTGAAAGAACAATCCAGAAAACAAAAGCACCCTAAATACTGAGATGGAAGTAAGAAGATGTTGGTGTGTTCCAGAACGGGAAAAAAGGTTAGTAGGTATAATAAAGGTACTAATAAATATAAAAAGACAAGGGACACAGCAGTGAACTTGCAACAAAGAGAACAATTTTTAAAAAGGGTTCTGACCCTAATGTGATAGGAAGCTACAGTCAACTAGAGTTTAAAGCATATAGTGTAAAGTGTTAGTCAAAAAGCAAACTCTAATTGAAGGGGCAACGAGTTCATTAGGCTGACCTAATCGGGCTGCTGCCATGCTTCAGATATGTGAGAAATGAGTTAAGGTAAGGACATTGGCGCTCCAGCTGTCACTCGGTACAACTAGGCCAATTTGTGTGTGTGTGTGTGTGTGTGTGTGCGTGTGTGTGTGTGTGTGGTACTGGGGATTGAACTCAGGACCCTGCGCTTGCCAGGCAAGTGCTATCTCCCCAGACCCCTAGGCCAAATATTTTTGTTAGAAGTATTTCTAATACTTACGGGCTGGGGAGATAGATCAGTGGTCTAAGTGCCTGCCTAGCAAGTGCAAGGACCTGGGTTCAATCCCTGCTACTGCATGCTGCGCTGGCCACCGAAACCGGGCGTGGTGGTGTACACATGTAATCCATCCCAGTGCTGAGGAGGCTGAGATAAGATTACTATGAGCCCAAGCTGCGTAGTGACCAAACAAATAAAAAGATATTTATATATTACATTATATATATATAATTTTTGATACTTGAATACAGTAATATATTTTCATAAAGGATCTTTGCTCCTTTGTTCTCATAGTCCGTTATCCTCACAATCTATAAGGATAACTGAATTTTGTTTCCGTTGTTCGTTATTTCAGCAAAGATACATAAGTTAAGTGGTTCCATGAGTTATACTGTAAATTGGCAGCACTCATTATTAACTCATCTTTGTATTGCTCTTTCTTGCCCTGAATGTTAACATATTGATTTCTCAGCAAAGTAATTTGATCTAACAACTAAAAATCTTCTTACAGCAAAAGGAAGAGCTGAACTTCTGAAGATCAATCTTCGTGAAGTAGAATTAGATCCTGACATTCAACTGGAAGACATAGCAGAGAAGATTGAGGGATACTCTGGTGCTGATATAACTAATGTTTGCAGGTATTTTTTTTTTATGATCTGTGATCTTAGACATTAGTTATAGATATTACAAGAAGACTGGATCTTAAAGTCCTTGTACTTAGTCTTTAACCTAAAACTAACTGCACACTTCTTTGACTCGATTTCCTGTTTTTTTTCCTTCTGTATAACTTCATTGATCACTCTAAGGTACATAGTTCTGTAACAAAACTTACATTATTGATCCATTGCTTTTTAAGAAACTGTTTTGCCTAACTTGGTAATAATGACATTACCAGCCCTTGGTTAGTGTAGTTCTGTGTTGGGCCACCTGCCTCAGTACACAGTAGTACAGTTCGGCATTGGTCAGTGTTATCTGTGCATATGCTGATGCACAACGTTGATGGACTTAAGCTGTGCAGGAAGCACACTTTCAAAAAATTTTTTTCACTTTAGTGACATAATTTTTAGACAGATCACATCACTCAGCAGAGAGGACATATTTCTTTTACTTATTTTCCTAAAATTGTTTTCAGTGGCTTGTCTTTAATGGCCCAACTTATGTTTTCTCATTTTCCCATGAATATTTTTCCTATGTGCATCTAATGTTAGTTGTATACAACAAGCTCATATCAATATGGTAAAACATTTAAGAATCTAAAGGTTTGGTTAGCTTGGCCTTCTAGTAGCTCTTTCTTTTTTTCTTATCTGTCTTTTTTTTTTTTTTTTTTTTTTTTTTTTTTTTTTTTTTTTTTTTTTTTTTTTTTTGTGGCCAGCTCAGCCTGCCCTGCAGTCCCTAAGCTTGCCTAAGCAGGTGCTTTAGACTGCTGAGCTATCTCGCTAGACCCCTCCAGTAGCTGTTTCATGTGCATGAATCACCTGTGTTTTATAGACCTTCATATTTATTTGTAACAGGTCCCGTAGAGATGCAAATGGAATCAGGAGAGGTCTTTACTGCTTTTAGACAGTCTATATGGGAAATTCATGTACACTATATGTGGATATATTATTCTTCTAGAGAGGAGTTCCTGGCTTTGTCCCCTCTAATTAGGTTGTAGAGAAACTCATACATGATTTGAATCATCTTAACATTAGCCATATGTGTGTTTCCAAGTATGCAATTTAGTATTTCAGAGCTGGCTTCGGTTTCCTAAACTCCTTGGTGTTTGAGGCATAGGTAAGGAAAAGAAAATTAATTACTATCTGAGCTCAGTAGCTAGATTTTTATGATCCATTAACTGTACATTTCATGTTGTGTTTTGGATTCTTTGTTAAGTTCCCCTCAACCCTCAGCAAGTCTCTGAAGAGGCAGATTCCAAGCAGTATCATAAAAACATGTTTTGAATGCTTTCCCATAACTTTGTAACAGTCGAGAGTGTTGGAAACACTGCAGAAATTACTGTTGACTGATTTTGGTATATTTTCAGGGATGCTTCTTTAATGGCAATGAGGCGGCGTATCAATGGCTTAAGTCCAGAAGAGATCCGGGCCCTTTCTAAGGAGGAACTTCAAATGCCTGTTACCAGTGGAGACTTTGAGTTGGCCCTTAAGAAAATTGCTAAATCTGTCTCTGCTGCAGACTTGGAGAAATATGAAAAATGGATGGTTGAATTTGGGTCTGCCTGAGTTTTTGTCAGCTCTTTCATTCTGACATTTTTGTTTATAAAATGTGAAGAAATTCCTGAAATTTGTTTTTAAACAGGTTTGGAATTTTTCTTTGGAAATATTTTCCCTTATACAAGAAATATGAAGAAAAACCTAAAACTACAGAAAAACTAAATATAGATGAAAAATGACAAAGATTTATGTAGCATCTGGCTGGGCACAGCGGTTGCATGCCTACAATTCACATTACATAAGAAATTGGAAGCCAGCCTGGGATACATAGCAAGACTGTATCCCAGAAAACACAAAAAAGCTTCTGAGACTCTGATGGTCTCCCTCTCCTTTTGTGCAGTTATGCGTTAGTATTGCACATCCAAACCCATGAGGCAAGGAGACTGAGGAATGTAGCAGTGTACTATTTTAGGAACTTGTTTACACATTTGGTGAATCTGTTTCTTAATTGAATGTGTTGGCTTTTGTCTTTGTTTTCAGTCCTTTACTCTGTGAACATGAGTAAAGGACTTAGGCATATTGATCCCTCACAGCAAAACTGAGCTTGGGTCAAATTCATTAATTGTTGTTCCGAGAAGAATGACAGTTAAATTTTGGAGGAAATAAAGTTGGAACTTAAAGCTTTAGAATTCAGTTCTTACTGAGTATAACATAGAGTTAAAATAGTTCTCCCTTCATTGTCTTTTCTATTAGCTATTTTATGATTTCTTGAAGATAGTATGAGAAGCTCTTCATTATAGACTTCTAAATTTGTTTTCATTTTTCTTTCAATATGTTCAAACAGATAAGTCCACCCTTTGTGACTAGTGCAAAACAAACGAAATCTTTATAATTTTCCAGACACACTGCTTAACAGAAATATGAAAATTTAAAAATTCTTCTTGGCCTGGTAAGATTAAGATAGAAATCTGACGTACTTACTCAGTTCAGCACAAATTAGGCAGTAAAAAGGACCCAGGAAATGTAAACTAGCATGTATCTAATCGATAGAGCATCATGACACTTTGTAATTAATTATATTTACCCTATTTAGGTTATTAGATATTCCTTGCTTTAATGATCAGAGTTAAAAATTTGTATTCATTGGCATCTTGAATTCTCAATTTTAGATAGAATCAACTGGATATATATATATATATATATATATATATATATATATTATAGACATGTTTTAAAACTCTTAGTATCTTCCCTAAGAGATTTAATTTTTTTGTACACAACTGTTTATATTTTTTTCAGATTACTTAAGTCTGACTCTTAACTCTAGTATTCATTTGATTCTATAAATTGCCCTTTTTCCTCTGAGAAAGAAATTGTGAGATTTCAAATCAATCATGATTTTATTATAATTGAATTAATTCACCTTAAATGAGTGAAATTTCTTTTTATTCATCAACTTTTGAAATGAGTAAATATTCCCACTAAAATTATCTTCATACTCTTGCCAGACAGTAATGGAATTTTTCCTAAATGTTTATAAAGATAATCCTTAGAACATTAGTGTTGTGATAAAACGTTTCTGTAACAGTTCAGTTGGGTAGGTGGACTTTCTTGAGTTTTGCAGTATTTTTTATTGCAGTATTTATTTTAGCACACATTCAGTTTTCTTCTGAATTCTTCATGGATAATGACATGGTAATTGTAATTCTTTGATTACCAGTTAAACAGTGGTTGAGAACTCCTGCTTTCTGGAAAATTATTACTGTCTCATGTGAGTCAAATGTGCATTTTTATTTCCTTTATTTTTCATTTTGCTCTATCAGTGGATGATGAAGGCTTTGTATATCTTAAACCTCCTAAAGGATCTTAAAGAGATCCCACTGGTGTTCCATCTCTCTAACCTTTAGTATGTAGCTGTCTTTTTTGCAAAGGCCAGTGAATTGTTTTACCCAGAACGAGATGGAATTGTTTTGTAGTTTTTTTGGGGGGAAGGGCGTGTCCATACTGCAAAATAAGTAGATGAATTAACAAAGTAGAAATATTTGATTCCTTTACTCTGAAAACAATTATTTGACTTTTGTAATGAAATGAATTTCAGATAAAGTTGTAAGATGTATGTGATTCTTCTTTGCAACTATATGATCAGGCAGTTGTTGAGATTGCTTACCATGTGCAAGATAGCAGTGAGAGAGAGTTCTGACTTGACACTTGGTCTGATTGCTCTGTGTAGCTGCTGGCTTCTGCTGCCAGATCAAGAGTTTAGGTCATAAATGGAGAGGTAAAGGGATATGTGTGTGTTTAAAAGGTAATAGGAGAGGTTTTCTTCCTTTTTTATTTTTAACTCTTTAGTTTTAAAATTAAAACTGATAACCATTTGGTTAAAAAGTATAAAGTTATTATAGATCTGTTTTTTAAAATGTATTTAGTATAGGTCTCACTACAGAGATTGGACGCGTAGTGATCCTTCCTGTTTTTCAGCCTCCCAAGCTCTGGGATTACAAGTGCATGCACCACCATGCCCAGTCTCAAACACCATCTCAGTGTGCCCTGCAACTGGGGCCAGCAGGGCACACTGGGCTCAAACCCTGGCTGCTGTGCTTTGCCAAAGCATGTGCTTTAGTCCACTGAGCTATCTAGCCAGCCCTTTATAGATCTGTTTTAATGAAGCAACTTTTATCATTTTTCCATATGATAACTGCCTGTATAGTAACTTCATACATGTCCTTTTTTTGAAAAAGAAACTTATATTGGTGAAGTACACAGATAAGGAAAAAATGGATCTTTAATGGAGACTACAACCTTTTAGTCATCCAAGCAGAAAACATGATAGTATAACAGCCTTTATCTTCTCAATCAGTAGCAGTGTACCCATCCCAGAATGACCAAGTGACTCGTTAGGCTCTTGGCACCTGTTTCCAGTGACATCAGGACCCTGGAGAAAGGGAAACAGGCCATGGTCTAAGTGTATCGCTGAGGTTTGCTTTGAGCTCCTGAGATTGTGTTGTGGTATTTGAGTCTCAAGTATCTCAAAAATAGGCTGAAGAAAGTAGGCCCAAATCATTATGCAAAAGGTAAGCAAGCAGAAATCTGGTGAATCCCATATGACCACTGTACTGGTATCTCAGGAAAACGTGGTATACAACTCAGATTCACTCTTTTCACTTTGCCATGTGTAGCCTGACTCTGTTGGGCCTGAAATTCTTGAGTTCGTTTGACTTCCTCCTGTGTTGAGAATCGTAAAACAATAACTAGTTGACACAGTTACTTACATCTCATTTCCTTCTCCCCACAACTTGAGATAAAGAGGATTAGGCAAGTCAGTTCACATTGTAAGTCGGCTTTGGTTCCATCAGTGTTATCTTGGCTACTGAGTCTTCTTTTATGTAGATTCCCACTTTTCTTTTTAAATTCTTAACTGTAAATCACCTTGCAGTATATCCTGTATGTTCAAATTCAAATATTAAGGGTATATATGCTGGCCTTTTCTAAGAAAAGACCACTTGTTTGAAGACAAAATCATTAACAATTCTTTTTTGTATCTTTGTTGCTTAACTGGTTTGGTTGTGCAATGTTTTTACATAGCACTTAATATGATGCACATAATATTTATGTGAATCAAAGAACGCAAACAGAAAAATTAGGAAGAATTACAGTTGGAAGATATGTAAGGGGAAAAATGTTTAAACCTCAAATGTTTTACTCTCCTCTGCACTAATTACTTTTTATAAGAAAAGCTAAGAAATCTGTTGTAATTGCTGTAAGTTTATTTACTTTGCTTTTAAAGTAGGTTTTTCATACTTATTTATTTTTAGACATTTGTTTGTAATATTGTCTCAATGTGAAAACTGTATTTAATGTATTTAAAAATCAAATCTGTTTAATAATCAATATGTTTTTACACATTCACCTCATTAACAATACTTCTTTGAAGTTTTTTTTAAGTCTTTTGGCTCTAGACAACTTTTTTTGGCACTGGGAATTGAACTCAGGACCTTGTACTTGCCAGGCAGGCACTGTATTGCTGAGCTGTATCCCTAGCCCTACACAACTCTTTAGCTTTGATGATATTTCTAACAGGTGACTGTTAACAAGTGACTGTTTCTAACTGGTGACTACTGATAAAAACAGGAAGAATTGTTCCGTTAATGTCACAAAGAATTTTGTTCTCATTTCTTGAGGAAATAAAACTTGGATATTGTTTTATCAGTAACAGTGTGTGAAGTTTTTTATATTTGGCACAACAAATAAGGAATTAGTATAGAGATTTATCCTTCCTGTAAAAAGACTTTTATTTGACTTTTTGTATAAAATGCACTTTCTCTCCAAACTGTCTGAAATGATTACATACTGCTTATGTTTGGAAAGCTTGAATCTGCACATGTGTTATTTCCATACTCTACCTCAGTTAACCATACTTAGTTTTAGGCAGGAATACATTGGATTAAATTGAACTAATCTGTACAGATTTTATTGTATTCTATTTTTATTTGGTCTTTTTCTTTAACTTTTTTATTTGTTCATATTTGTCACATGATCTTGTTCATCATAGAATGTGTAGCTATGCGTAATATATTTAAAGTCTTCTTTCTTTCTCATTCCCTTCCTGTCGCATCAATCCTGCTTCCCCTCCTGTTTACAAAAACTTTTTTCCTTCTATTTTTTTTTTCCCCTTTTTCTTTCCTTCCCTTTCCCTTCTTCCTCCCTTGTTTCCCTATTTGGACATGTGCCTCCTGTTTCCCAATGTCTATCTTCCATTGTGCTCCTTATTCGCCCTTTGGGTTTCTCACACAGGGAATGTAATTTTTAAACTGTGTATGATACATTCCACTTATGAATATGGTCTCAAAGTATATCCATTTTCCTATGAAAGACTCAGGGTTTTTCTTTATGGCAGAATAGTACTCCATTGAATAGAAATACCACAATTTCTTTATTCGCCTGTGGATAGATATGTGGGCTATTTCCAAGATTTAGTTATTATAAATTGTGCTGTTGTAAACATGGGTATGCATATATCACAGTAGTATGTTAGTTTTGACTTTTGGGAAGATGGCTAAGAAGAGAACAGCTGGGTCAAGTGGAATCTCTAGTTTTAGTTTTTTGGGGAATTGCCGCACTGATTTCCACAGTGGTTGCACCAATTTACACTCCCATTAGAAGTGAAAGGCTTCTTTTTTTCCCCACAGCCTCACCAGCATTTGCTGTTGATTGGTTTCTTGATGGTGGCCATTCTTTTGGGGTGAGATGGAACTTCAGTGTTTTAATTTGCGTTTCTTGAATGACCATTTGACACTGAGCATTTTTTATATGCTTATGGCTGTTTGTAATGGTTCATCTGAGAAATCTCAGTTCATTTCAGATGGCCATTTTTGGATTGGGTCTTTAAATTGAGTTTTTGTTGTTGTTTTGTTTTGAGTTCTTTATGTACCCTTAAGTGTAAGTCCTTTATCTGAGGGGTATCCAGTAGAAATTTTTTTCTCTGTAGGTTGTCTCTTCACTCTCTTTCTGTTTTCTTTTACTGTGCAAAAGCTTTTTAATAAGATGAGATCCCAGCTGTTGATTCTTTGTAATACAGTATATCCTGTGGGCTCTGGGATTTATTGATAAAGTCTTTGTCTACACCTATGTCTTCACAAATTTTACCTTTTCTGTATTATAGCAGATTTAGTGTTTCTGTTTTAATATTTAGATCTTTGATCCATTTTGATTTTAGGTTATTGCGCTATGAGAGTTATGGGTCTAGTTTTTATTTCTGGCATGTGGAAAGCCATTTTTTCCAGAACTACATGTTAAAGAGGCCGTCTTTCTTCCAGTGAAGTTATTTGCCCCTTTTGTGAAAGATAAGGTGGCTAGTGTGTTTGGAGTTGTTTCTGCATCTTCTAGTCTGTTCTGTTGATCCTTGAGTCTGCTTTTTGCCTTTTTTTTTTTTTTCCCCTAGTACCATGCATGCTATTTTTAATCACAGTAGCTTTGTAGTATAATTTCAAGTCAGGGACTGTGGTGTCCATTCCCTCCCTTGCTTTTATTATCCTGAATTGCTTTTTCTATTCTAGCTCTCTTCTGGTTCAAAATGAAATTTTAAAATTTATGTATTTATTTATTTGATCCAGTGTCTCCATGTGCAGTTCAGACTCATAGTGATCCTCCTGTCTCAGCCTCCCCAGTGCTGGGATTACAGGCGTGTGCCACTACATCTGGTTTCAAGGCCTGCACAGTGTGCCCGGAGTTCCAGTGCTGGCACAATGTGAAGTACTGGGGATCAAACTTGGGTCCTTGCACTTGGCAGGCAGGTGCTTAGACTGCTGAGCTATTTCCTCAGCTTCCAAATGAATTTTTTAAGATTGTTTTCTCTTAATTTTGTGAGGTATCGATATTTTGCTCAGGATTGTATTAAATCACTAGAATAATTTTGGAAGTATGGGCATTTTCAGTATATTAGTTCTTCCTATCCAGGAACAAGGGATATCTTTCCATTTTCTGATACCATCTTTGATCTCTTTTTGCAGAGTACTTTCATTGCTTTCAATGCAGAAGTCTTTCACTACTTTAATTAGGTTAATTCATATGCATTTTTTTATTCTATTGCAAAAGGTATAATATCCCTAAGTTCTCTCTCAGTGAGTCAGTCTGTTATTGTATACAGGAGTGCTACTGTTTTTTGAGTGTCAACTTTATATTAAACTATGCGACTGAATTTGGTTATTAAATCTAGAAACCTTTGATGGAGTTTTTTGGGTCTTTTATGTAGAGTATCATGTCATCTGCAAATAAAGATAATTGAAGTTCTTACTTTCCTATCCTTATTCCTTTTATCATTTCCTTCTCTCTACTACCTTTTAGTCTCTTGTTCTTGTGTTCAGTTTTGGAATCTTGACTCTTACTATATGCTTTGACATAGTTTTTTTCTAATCATGACTCTCTGGAATTCTGTGTGCCTCACTTGTCTGTGTCTCAAATTCTTTTACCATGCTTGGAAAATTTTCTGCTATTACTTATGTGAACTGGTTTTTTTATGCCCTTTGTGCTTTCTTCTGATTCTTTGTTGATTCCAGTTAATCTGTTTTTAAAATGTATCAGTTATCTAATTAGGTTCGTAGTAAGAAATGTAGATCACTAAATTATGAGGATAAATTCCATTTGTCAGAGCAAAAACTGGTCACAGGTAGCCCCAGAGCTGAGGAACAGCCATGATTTTGGTAAAATGTGTGAGTCCACTGCTTTCTGATTCACCTTGCACTGCTCTGAAATCTGGTATCTCTTTTTAGGTGTTAAAAATCTTATCCTTCTGGTGTCTGGGTTTCCGCAGCTGCTGCTTTCTGAAGTAGGCATCAGTGAAGTGTTTGAGGATTTTCATTTTGCTGATGTCAATTTTTGTGGAGGTGGCAATGACAAATTTCTGATGTTCTTTGTAGAGGAACACTATTAAGGCTAAGAGGTCCAGTCACAAGTGGTAAGCCACTGGCCAGCTACTTAAGGAAGACCACTGCCTTGCTTCTGTGGCACCCAATGAGGATGATCAAGGTGGTGCTGGAAGTGATGCTAGCTCAGTTTCCTCACAAGCTGCCTGAAGGGCTTCTTGCCCTGGCTGAACAGCTTTCAGGGCACATCTTCAGTAGGGTAGTATTCAGGCATTTTTCCAAGCTTAACCACCTGGTTACTTCCATACTTGTCCCCACCGGCTTGTTTTGTGCTAGTAGCAAGAACTTTCTCCTCATTTGTCTTCTCAACCTTTGATTTAGCAGCTGTGTACTTTCTCTTGTACAAAGCCTTTCTGGAGTACATAGCAGATTGGGAGTATCTACCAATTTTTCTGCCCAGGACAGGATTTCAGCTGCAGTGGGGCTGCCCTTTCTTGGATGTTTTTGCCTTGACCTTACCCTTTTTACCAGCGCCACTGGCAGCAGCCTTCTTGGCTTTGGGTTTCTTCTCTTTAGTACGTGGCTTCTCAGTTTTTCACCTGCCATCTTGTAAGATGGGAAATAGGATTCCAATTAATCTTACATTAGCGTTCTTTGCATCATCTAGCAGCTATTGGGTTGATATGGTGTGTGTGTGGGGTCTCTTGTTCTTTTTAAGAGATCTTTGATTTGATAGCCACCAACCAGGACCCTGTCTTTTAGATTTTATTTTCTATCTTCATATTGGTTGACTGCTGCATGTAATCTCAGTAGAACTGTTGGTCCCTTGGACTTCTATTTCAGTCTGTTTTATGGAATCCAGTTCTTTTCTGTGTTGAGCATTCATAGTTCCCATGTCTTTCCATAGCTCTACCTTTAAAAAAAAAATCTGTATGTACACTAGATTCACTAACCATTTCCTTCATTATGGTCATCATCTCTTTAATTATTCCTGTTTTAGTTTTGTCAAGAGACCTATTCATCTCTTTTGTTATTTCTGATGCTACTATTTCATAAAATTCAGCTGGGTGTTTTTCCGCCCTAGTCCCCTTGTATTTGCCTTGGGTGAATTGGGAGTTATGGGTTGTATCTTGCTTCTGTGTTTTCTCATTCTCTTGTGTGTTTTGTTTATTTGTTATGTGTTGTAGTTTATAAATTGCTTATGATAGGTAGCTTGATTACTACTATGGAAACCTGTCTAGGAAATCATTGCTTTTCAGAAATGTCTTTTAGGCGTAGCTAGCTTTAGCTTTGGAGTGTGTCCTGCATCTTCAGTTTATTAGGGATGAAATGTTGCTGCTCAGGTCTTTGGTGCTGGACTATAGTATTTATGACCCTGGACAATCTAGGTATTTGCGTACAAGAAGGATTTTTTTTGGGGGGGCGGTCTCAGAATGCCTTCAGGGCAGGTCTGGTTGTCATGAGTTCTGGGGATTGAACCACAGCATGCTGAGCCTGACAACTTTGTTTAAGCAGGCACTTAAACAACTGAGCTAATGGGCAGGCCCCCTAAATCAAGCGACTGTTTATTTTTTTATTTTTATTTTTGGCAGAACCAGGGATTGAACTCAGGACCTTGCACTTGCCAGGCAAGTGCCTATTCTACTGAGCCATCTCCCCGGCCCCCTATTTGCGTACAAGGAAAACCAATTGATTATAACAACTGTGTCACCTTGGCTAAAGTACTACAGTTACAATAACAGTAGCATCAAACATAGACTAGAAAATGATAAAATGTGATAACTATTAATTTGCTGCCTTTGACTAGAGGTATAAGATTCATAGGTACACAAAATCTAAGATAAATCAGAAAATTATATACAGTAAATATCTGCTCAATAGAGCAATTTTACCCTAAGTTGAGAAAATTTAAAAGGGACAAGAGGATAAAATAGAGGAAAACAGAGATTAGAATCAAGGTTGAAGGACAAAGAAAGATTATCTAAGCCTTGGGAATCTGGTAAAGACAACAGGAAGAAAAGAAAGAAGGAAATAAGCACAAAAACATTAAAAGCAATGTTTAAACTCACAAAAACATGTAATAATGATAATAAAACGAACATCAACAAAACCCAAAAGTGAGGAGGAGAAAAAGTTTCTCTGATTTCAAGCTTCTTGTTGTATTCTGGGCTTTACAGCTTTGTAGTGGTGTCCAGTTCAGGGAGTCTTTTCTCACTGGTAGAGGAGGCTGCCCCAGGTCCATGCTGGATAACCCTAGCAAGCCTGCAGTAGGATTAGGGTGGGGTACTGGATAATCCCAGGGAGTAAGATTAGGGCCATGTGGCAGTTCTTATACTTTCGAATCTGCAGAAGTTCCAGGTGATCGTAGCCTCTGGTTGTGGGCTGGAGCCTGTATCACTTAGTTCGTAATACTCTGGGTGTCTCTTGCTGACATGACTGCCACTCCCTGACCCTGGGTGTCTCCCATAGATGTCCCTCACCCAGTCACTATAGGTTTTTAATGCTGAGTACCCTGAAATAAAGCCACCCCATGGCTGCTGGAGTCTGTTTCAGATGGCTGCTCCCTCAGATGGCATCTGACCAAGCACTGACGAGGGGACATTGCAGCCACTTTGGCTGGAGTCGCTCGCCAGCTGTTGTAGCACACAGCCTCCGCTCTCCAGTCCACTGGTGTGCTTCTCCCTGGAGGCCTCTGGAGTTACTACTTTCACTTTAGTGCTGCAGATTTATTTTTATGAACTAGGAGCCAGGGAGAAAGTACTTCTTTTTCCCTTTTCTGAGTGGAATTCTGTCTCTTTACTTTCTCTGTAGACTCCGATTTTCCCTTTCTGGGGCCGGGGGCCTACCTCACTCCTTCTTTTCTTCCCCAAATTATTATTTTCCAGCGTGGACCCTGAATCTTGGAGAGGTTGATTTCTTGCTGCTTGTTGCGCTGCCATTTTCCTTGAAGTCTGTAGATTTGTTTCTTTAAGCTTCTATTTTTGCCCTCCTATTACCTCTTCTATTTAAACATGAAATTAAAAAAAAAAATCTGTCATTCTTCCTCAGGCAAAACCATATATTTCAGATTAAGTCTCTGAAATGCATCAGTTCCTTACCTCATTGTAGCACTATCTTTATTATTTGCCTGTATTTTGTACATGCAGATACAAATACAGCACACCTCCTATTTTCTCAGTTTTGCAAATACAATGTCATATGACAAAAGTAAAAATTTTGTTTCCCACCTGTTCGTATGTGCGTTCTCTAATAACCCAAATATTTTAAGAAAACATGAAAGTGGGCAAGCGTGTATTCACCCAATGAGGCAACAGCTGGGAGTCTGACCAAGCACTGACTCTAGGGGACATTGCAGCCACTTTGGTGTAGGTTAAGATGTGTGATTTTTCAATAATTCAATTTTAACAAATACATTTGTCTGATTTGCGTAGCACCATTGTAAAATGGATATTACGTATAGTGATTTTCCTATGACTCAGCATTATTTTATGAACACCTCCAAAAAAAGTATTTTTTAAATCAATAGACTTATTTTTAGAGAAGTTTTAGGTTTACAGGAAATTTGAGAAAGTACAGTTCCCATATACTCTCCAAAACCCTATTTTGCACTTTTATTAATATGACTTGTTAACTGAGGAACTTATGTCGATTCATTATTACTACAGAAGCCCATAGTTTGCGGGAGGGTTCCCTCTGTCATAGTGTACCAAAGCATATCTTGTGTCCCCTGATCCGGTATCACAAAGAACACTTTCACTGCTTTAAAAGTCCCTGTGCTCCACCCATTTGTCTGCCTCTCCTTACAACCCCTGGAATCTGCTCATCTTTTCACTGTCTCTGAATTTTAGCTTTATCCAAAACTCATGCAGTTGGACTTTCATAGAATGTCGCCTTTTCAGACTGTTGTATATTATTCATGAAACAATACGCATGCTTCCTCCATCCTTTTAGCTCATGCTTTTTAGCCCTGATTACACTCCTTTGTATGTGTGTGTGTGAGTGTTTATCCACTCACCTACTGAAGAGCATCTTGGTTGCCTTCAGGTTTTATAGTCATGAATAAAGCTGTGGGAAGCATTCAAGTGGGTTTTTTTTTTTCACGCATAGCTATTTGACTCATTTGAGTAAGTACCTCCAAGTATGATTCCTGGAAAATATGGTAGGAGCATAATTACTTTTATAAAAATCTACCAGACTCTTCCAGAGTGGCTGTGCCGTTTGAATTCCCAACACCAGTGAAGGAGCAGTGCTATTGCTCAACAGCATTTGGTGCTGGGCATTCTGGACTCTGCCATTCAGAGAGTTACTTCCCTGATTGCAGGTGATGCTGAGCACCTTCACCTTGCTTACCAATTTTTAAATTAGTTTTGATTGAAGTCTTGCTGCAAATGTATCCCCCTTGTTCCCTGAGTTAATAAAGAAAATTTGAACTTCCCTTTTGCTTTGTGATTCCGTTATTACTGGCAGCGAGCTGTGGTCACTTGTTCTGTGCTTCTCTCAGCAGCTAGTAGAGGAGTGGCAGGGCTTTCTCATTTTGCTTTTATATAATTTCTCCTGCTCTCTCTTTGGCTGGCTGCCTGTTTCCTCTGCCAGTGTGCCATTAACCTAGTGAATTAGTTGCTAGGCTGGGGACAGTTGTGGGTAACTAACTGCAGCAGTTTAGGTTTGCTGAGTGATGAGAAGTTCTGTTCTTTGAGCTCTAGTGCTTTGTTTCGGTGGGTGTCTGGTGCTTTTGGCATTACCTCTGGCTCCCAGAAGAGTTCCAAGTAGACCAAATGTGAAGTTTATGCAGTTATAGTGCCACGTAGTTATGTAATATTTACAGCAGAAAGGCATCCGGAAACAGTTCCATGACACCATCCTTTTTGTAATACTAAATGAGGTTTTTGACCTCTTGAAAAGTATAAAAGAAAATAATTAGCTGAGTGACACAAAAAATAGGTATGGCAGTGCTTTCCTAGCCCTGCTTCCATCCTGTCTCCTTTCTCAAGTAGAGCCTGGGCTGTGGCCTAGTTACTGGCTAACAGGGCTGAGCATGGTGCAGTATTGGGAGATTTCCAATACCTCCAGCCAGCAAAGACACATTTTTTTTTTTGGTGTGTGCTACTAGGATTAGAACTTGGGACCTTGATCTTGCTAGGCAGGTGCTTATGCCACTGAGCTATCTCCCAGGCCCAGCAAAAACATTTATTAAGGGCTTTTAAAATCATATAGCTTAGAGCAAGTTGCATATCCCTTATTTTTAATGCTTTGGACCTGAAGCATTTGGGATCTAAATTTTTTTTTTCAATTTTAGGATATTTACATATTCATAATGAAATATGTTGGGGATGGGACCCAAGTCTAAACACATAATCACTTTCTGTTTCATATGTTTCTTACACACATAGCCTGAAGGTACAGTAATTTACACTGTATTTCTGTTGTATGAACATTTTGACTGCAGCCCGTCACATGAGTTGGGAGTGAAATTTCCTTTTGAGGGGTCGTGTTGGTGCTCAGATGGGAGCATTTTGCATTTTTTAATTAAGAAGGCTCAACCTGTATCAATAGGCTGTTCAACTAAGCTGATGATAACTAAGAAATACAAGATACTGACATCAATGTTGGAACTAAGATATGTAGTATGTACTACTTTTACTGTTTCATTAATTCATACATTAGCCCAAAATGTATTTACAATTATTGTTTTTCTTCAGAAGAGGAAATTGACGCTAGTACAGTGAGTTGCATAGGTGCTTGGTTTCTATGTTGAAAATTGAGGTCTAGCTCAGATTGTTCCAGAACACTTTATTATTATTTTTTACCATATTCCAAGATTATGTTCAGCACAGTTGCACCTACACAGAAGTGCTTGATTCTTGAAATAAATATGTTGCATTGACTTGCATTTCTGAGGTTCTTTACTCTTTCAGTGTTTTTTCACTGGAGGTTTTTAGGTATCCTTGTTATAGATTTTATGGTAATCAACAGAGAGAAAGGGAGGTTCTCTCCTTATGGGATTTGAATGAATTTGGGGCTCTTGCTGCTCTTTGCCATGCGAGAGTAGATATAAGCTCATTGTTTTCTAGGTCAAAGCATTCATGAGATGGACTAGTCATTGTGGAATTTCTGTGGGTTAGATTAGGCCATCAACTGAAGGCATAGGCTCTGACAGTCTGTTCCTCAGATTCCTGACACTGCTGCACTAACAGGATGACAATCCTGGGTCTGCAGCGGGGTGGATGGATGGTTGTCATCAGCTACAAGGCGCTCCTGGGGCCCTTCTCCAGAGCCAAATTCACTTCTGGAAGTCTTTCAATTAGCACATCTTAAATAATTTTTAAACAAATAACTAATCATAATGTGACTACTGTATTCCATAGCATAAATCTTAAACTATAGTGTTAGTACTTATTATGTAATTAGCGATGAATGAATTGTGCTTCATTTGGGGTTTGTAAAATACCTCAAGCTATTTTTCAAGCATTTTGAAATACATTTTGTAATATTTCTCAATGTACTTTAACAAACACATTTTCTTTAATTTTTAAGCCCTTGTGTATTTTTTAGAGAAATTTAATCCATATGTTCCTGATTCATTTACACTTAACTCATTGAAAAAAAATTTTTTTTAAATTGCTTTCCAAGAAGTTTCAGGAACGCTTCTTGGGAATTCTGTCAACTTTAAAAGCCTTTTCCTCAATCAAAATGTTCTCCTCCAAAATAGATAAATGTGGATGGAGTATTTCATTCAGTTTACAGTAGAAAGCCTAAATACTTCAAAATCTAAGCTGGTCCTGAAATGAGGCTGCCAAGTTGTTCTGCGTCTGCGGTGAGAACTCATTTCATTTGTTGCTCTTCAGGTGTCTTCAAAGGGCTCTTAAGAACTGTGCTGTCTTGAAAACAGTATTGATTGCTGTCTTCCCACGTTGATAATGGAGTGAGTTAATCGAACATCACTGACACTCAGCTGGTTATTTTTGGGGCTCTGTCAGTGCTGAGTTCATATACATTGTATGTTTTTCACACATACACATACATATATACATGAGAAAATATTTAAATTCTTATCATTTAGCTTTTTTGTATATGCTAAATGGCTCTTAGCTGAAATAGTACTAGAAGCATTTTGGATTTCAGAGTTTTTTTTAAAAATTGGTATGATAATTATGAATCAAATATAACTCCAAAATTTGAAACTTTTTAAGATTCATATTGATGCTCTTAAAGTTTTAGATGTTGAATTTTCAGATTAGGCATGCCACCCTATTCTTACAAATTTTAACATGACAATAATGTATTCTGAATTAGTGGTTTATTGTGAAGTCACTATAATTGTTCTCTTTTCAGAAATATTTATTACCTAAGATTTAGTTCAGCAGGTTTCTTTTGCTAGCAGCAGGTTTTTGAGAATAGCTTTGCATACTACTCTAATTGAACAGGTTTATGGCATGAAATCTTAGAAACAGTAAGGTCATTGCAGTGAAAGTAAAAGGAAACATGTGGACAACTAGTTGGATAGATGTCATAAACCACAGTGACTCTGGGAAGAACTTGTGGAAATATAGCAACAGAAGTGAGGTGCTTGCTCAGGGCAGTTTGCAGCTGCAGTCAGAGCCATGCTAAGAGAAGTGCTCTGCTTGCTTCAGATTTCCTTAGACATTTGTGTGAAATACATATTTGCTAATCATAAAAAGTAACCTTCAGTGTTCAATAGAAACTTTAATTTTTTTTTTTTACTGAATTCTTCAGTAAAAACATCCTTTCTGTATTTTCCAAAGTAAATCAGTTTCTTATGTATTTCATTAGTTTGTGCCATAAATGAATTCATTATTTTAGGAAAAAAATATGATAGATAAATTTCTTTTTTTGATAAATTCCTTTTAAGAATTAACACAATTTCCTTTAGTCAAACCAAAATGCAAACATTTTACACTGGGAGAGACTTTTGCCTCTTACTTTTTATTTTTCCTTTTACTTTGCGTGATTGTTTTTCTTTTCAGAAGATGTATAGGTTTTAAGTAGAGGTTTTGAAAAGCAGTATTTATAAAACTCAATCCAGTGCCTACCCTTACTCCTTCCTCCCAGCAGCCCATAGGCTAGGAGACCCTTTCATTTGACCCATGAGACAAGATTGCACTGGTGTTTGTCACTAACCTAGAGCCAGTTCCCCCAAGCTTTGACCCTGCCACTCCAGCAGTGTTTGTGGCCACACTGTATGTTGATAGTTTATAGAATATTTGTAATTGACATTAGTATTTGTGTATAGCTTATAAAAATCTTCCCAAGATACAGAAATTTTAAAGACTACATTAGAAAGCACTAAAAATATATTTCTGGTATAAAAATCTTCCTAAAACTTGTGAATAATATTTGTATCATGAGCCATGAGATTAAATATGTTTCATTATTTTGTAAAATCTTGGTTAACAATTTAGTGGCAATGATTAGTTTATTCCGGTGCTTATATTCAATGACAATGATAAAGAAAAGTTACTGTACAAAAGTGTATGGGTCTGAGTAGAAATAAATTGCTGGTTGCTATTGTAAGCCATGAGCTTTGTTCTGTGTAATCATATCTTTGTGGTGGGAACATTCAGAATCCTCTCTACTAGCTGTTTTGAAATATTCCATTCTTTGTCAACTGTAGTTAGCCTATTGTGCTGTGGAGAACCTTAGACGTACTCTTCTGTCCAGTCCCACCCATGTGCCCGTGACCCATCCTCCCTCCATCCCTCCTCCCGCACATCTTTATTGGGTTCTGCTAACCACTATGTATTTTATTCTTTACTTCTTCTGTGAGATCAACTTTTTAATGAGCTTCATTTTTAATCATGTCTACTAATTATGCAAAAGTTTTTGTTTAACTTTGTTAAATTTACATTTGCCTTGATGTCACTCAGTTTTTGTAAATTAATTGGTAGGTTGCATTTCATGCCAATAGTTCAAAACCCACTGAACCTCTTCCTTTGGAAGATTTTTAAACAGGAAAATTGTTTCAAGTTTTAAGTTGCACATATTAGTTTATAAGCAACTCAGTGTTTTAGGCAACAAAATCATGTAACAATGGAAACATTTCTCAACATCACTTTTTTCCACATAATGGATTTATTTCAACCAGAATTTTCTCTGACTTTTTAAAAAAATTGTATAATTGTAAGTAAGCATCTGATTTTACATAGATATATGCATTTATACACACAGCAAAAGTTTAATGAAATAATCTTTGTCCTTACCACATGTAATGCACTCTGATATTTTCTAATTAATTTCATTCTGTAAAATTATTGGACCTGACCCAGGAAATCGATTTCATTCCTGGCTGGCAGCTTGCAGTTTAAGCTGGGTGCAGCCCTGGCCTTTGATGCATCTGTGCTGATGCCTTGGCGACCTGCTTCACAAGCAGGCTGGTGAGCAGAGGTGGCCACCCTGCTCTGCTGGGCACCCGAAGGCCTGGCATGCCCCAGGCTCTTTCTCAGAAGTTGTTAGGAGCATATTAATTGCTTGATCCTCACTGTGAGGCTCTGAAAATGAAGCACTAGGCATCTGCCCTCTGCCTGCCTCCCTTCTAGACCCAGGAATGCCACCTCTTATCCCACCCACTGTTTTTCTGATTTTGTGCCATGTTTGTAAACATGATAGTCCTTGAGTGACACAGAAGACATTTAATTCCTTTTGAATTTTCATTTTTCCCTGTCTTAGAATAATCCCTGAATTCTAAATATCATAGGAATATACCATTTTAAGTTTCTTTACTAAAACATATTATCAGAGATCCTTGTGTCAAAGTCCAGAAATTTCTCCGTCTTATGGGACCAGATCCCTGACTTATGCCACCTAGCATAGAACATTTAGACAGCTGGCACCACACTGAGGCCGCGTAGCTGCTTGCTGGCTGCCCTTGCTCACAGGGAAAACAGCGTCCTTCAGGGCCCTGGACCTGGAATCGTACCGGAAATACCAGGCGCCAAGCTACTAAGGAAGATGCTGGGGACAGCACCTACTAGGGAAGGAAAAATCAAGGAAGGAGGCTATTGAATTTCCTAAAGAATATAATCTTCATGTATTCCACTATAACCTGGCGATAAAGGTTGACGGGCCACAAACCTTTGATCTTATTTGTGCTCTGCCTTAATACCTGTGTACTAGTTATTTAGAACAAGAATCTGTTTGTTGTATAATGAGAGGAACTTTGGTGCTGTGAGAACTTAGGAGTCAGAAACCCAGATTCTAGCCCCAGCTCCACTAGTTCCACACTGTGGACTTAGGGAAAGTTACTTATCCTCTCTGTACCTGTTTTCACCTGAAAACAGAGATGGTAGCAATAATAGATGTGGTGAGGGAGATAAAAGTGTCTATTTCAGATAAAGGAAGTTGAATGGGATGATTACTGTGGGCCCTCGCAAGCCTGCTTGGTGTACAGGGAAGCAACAAGCAAGTGCCCTTGATGAGTGACTACTGTGCAAACCCCAACGGCTGTGCTTCAGGCGCTAAAGCCTCTGACGTGTGGCCCGCATAATTTAGATGTGTTGCATTTGTGGCATCTTAAGTTGTGTCAGTCACAAAGGTAGAGAACTTCTTGTGTTGCTAGCCTGGTTGAAGATAAATGGTGTGAGGATTAATGGAGTAATATTATAGGTTGGAAAAAGCAGCCCTCTCTGCATGTGCACCATCCCCACCTTGACCCTGGCAGTGAGAAGAGAGAGCAGCGTAGCAATAATAGTCTTTTTCTTAGAGTGCAGTTGGCAAAATTAAATGAGGTACTAAAGCCAAAGTGCTTATGTTTCTGGCACCATAATGACCCCTGGATAACTGTTAATTCTAGTGATGTGCTAGAGCTGCTGTGGGCCAGACTTCCCCAGAGCCAGTTTTTGGATATATAGTTGGAGACTTTTCAATCATGGGTAGCTTGAAATTAGCCATGGTGAGAGCATTTACATCATGGAAACCAGTGAACACTGAGGGGAGTGGCTCTCTCTAGCCACCAAGCCCTCTAGAGAGCTCATTTACCAGCAGGCCACTGCCTAGCTGGTTTCTGGACGCCTCACCCAGCTCTTTGTTACTCCTGTGAAACATGCAGATGTAATGACAAGCAAGACTCCCAGCCCTTGCCAGGCGTACTGCATGGGGTCAGCTTGACTGTCATCCATGTTTGACTCAAATGGCCAGTGATTATTTTGGCACCTGCCATAATTAGGGACCGCTCTTTTTTTTTTTCTGGGACCAAACTATATCCTGATGCTTTTATTGCAGTGTTACAGGAATATGTGGACACCAGAAATAGACCACAGTGCACACTCCCCTGTCATTCCTACAATCTGATCTAGGCTATACCCACACTGCTTTCAGCCAAACCTGGGATCCCACAGGTGTCCAAAGGGTCCTGAACCCCACCATTGACATGGCTGCACCAGAGACACTTGCACACAGACCTAACTTCCTGAGTGCTTCTGAGAGCTTCTTAGCTCCTCCTCTAGCAAAGGTAGTTGGGCAAGCAGAAGGGCATTCTGTGCTCACCTATTTTAACACTTTCCCTAAACCAAAACTGAGGTTCTGATGGTAGCACACAGAAATCTTTTGCTTTACACAACACATTTCTCCCAATTTTCAATAGAAACTAAAAAGCAAGCATAATTTCTTAAAGAGGTACTCTAGGACTTACAAACATAATGTTGTCTTAGTTATTTTTTTGCTCAGATAACATAACCTACACAAAATTAAAGGAGATAAAGTTTATTGGGTTCATAGTTGATAGATGTTTCAGTTCATAGTTGGCTGGCATCAAGGCAGAGAAGCATCGCAGGGGAAAGTGGTTCATGATGGGCAGAAGTCAGCAAAGCAGTGAAGAAGCAAAGGAGCAAGCTACAAATGAGAAGCAGTGACTGTCTTTGTGTTCCTTGTATCCTCTGCAGGCTCCCCGCCTTAGGACGGGTAGGACTCGTTCCCAAGATGGGTACCCTTGATCCTAGCATTGCTCCATGAATCAGTCCCAACACCACACACCTAGATATAGCCATCTCCGAAAAATCCTGCCTGTGATGACCTGAGGCTTTGGGGGAACATCTAGATACAAAGCCATAGGACCTAGGTGTGGCTCTGGTCCTCTGAGGAATTTGTGCTTATTCCTTGGTGACCCATTATGAAAGTAGACTGGCAAGCAGTGACAGTCAGTGCCTACTTTTCTGGGACCCAGGGCCTGCTCTTCACCATTCTGTACCTGACTGGTTGTCAAGAGTACATTTATCACTTGAACTTTGCTGGAAAATGCAAAGATGGCCAGCTTGTAATTTAAAAATAACTCCTGTCTGTATTCCTGTTTGCAGATGTAATATATATTCTTTAGAGAGAATCTTGTCTCTGTGTGCCTAGCTTAAGAATCATAGGCTAGAGTTACAATTTGTTAGTCCCATTTTGTTTTCACAAGAAAGAAAAAGCATTACACGTTGTCAGAGTCTCAAGTTCCATAAAGAGGGTTTCCCCACGATCCTGTGAGTTTCTGTGTAATAGGCAATATGGACAAGGAGGGTAAATGGAGAATCTAGCCAAGACTTCTCCATCTCTTAATTAAACCTTGTACAAATACTTTCAAAGGTCTGTTATTTCCACCTCTATAAAAGCAGTTCAACTTAATGCGCAGGAGATTTGAGGCACAGGCCGTGCCTTCGGAGAACTCAGCCCTGGGAGAGAAAGGTGTGGGAGAACCACAGGAAGCTAGATGCAGTTACAGCCCTGAGGACACTACAGAGAAGTAACCTGGAAGAGGAGGACAAAGCAGGCTGCACAAGGGGCGACACAGACTGTGTTCTGAAGGGAGCACAAGAGTTTACTTGGCAGCAGAGGAGGAAATCTTAGTCCAGACACAGATATCTTTTCCTTACCTGGTCTTGAGTTAGAGCTGTATTGTCCTTGGCACAGCATTACCTCACTAGACGTCACATGGAAGGCCTTTCTCACCCTCGATGCCTCCACAGTCTTTTATAGGCTGTTTAAACACGCAGTGTAGATCAGTTCTCATACATGAAAGTGTGTTCTTCACCATGCCCGGTAAGCAGAACAGTCTCCAGGAAACATTCATGGCATGATATTGGCAAAGTCTGGGTTTGAAATCAGCTCGTAAGCCGAAAGCCCAAAGTGATTATTTGCAGTCCACATAAATACAAAACTACATTTCCTTTCATGCTTGTGGAGTCTAAAAGAATATTTTTTTGTGGTGACTGCTTTCTTTTGAAGGACAGTGGCTGTCCGGGCACCACAGCCACAGTGTGCTCTCAGTCTCGGTCTCGGTGGCATGCCTTTTCCTTGCTGTGGATGATAATGCTGGTCCACAGCCTCAGAGTATTTCCAGTACTATGAAAGTCCCTCCATTTTTCCAGGCTACATGCAGCCTGTTTGCCCATCTTGGAATTGCCCACTGGAGAGAATTTTTCCACTTGTGAACCAGTACTACTTTGAAAATCAAAAAGCATCCCCTAATTTGCAGTTGTATATTAAATTCACACATTTCAGATTGAAATTCACACAATCTATTTTGCATTACTCACACTTAGTAGTAATTTCTTTTGGCTATTGCCCTCAGGTTCTGTAAGAATGAAAAAAAAAATAGAGCCCTTTATTTTTTGCTTAATTCACAGATTATAAATCTAATTAGTTCTCTGGACTTTTTTCTCTTAATGTGTACAATGCTTGCTGCAAACAAAGACTGCTAAGTGAGGGCAGGTTTGCCTATAGCCATGTGTGTCTTAAACTACCTTGTCAGTTCACTTGAAAAGTCTTTTGTTTTTCGGTCCTTATTTGCCACATGAAGTTGACCTACGCCACGAGTAGCTATAGTACACACCTGTGAAATGGTGCGAAAAGGCATTTCCAAGTTAGGTAATGCTTTCAGGTTCCTCTGTTCAGGTGAATCCCTTCTGGGAGGGGGCATTACAGACCAGAGAAGCTAGTGTTTTCTTTGACTAAGCTAGAAAGTGCATTTGTTCCATGAGAAAGGTTTAAGTACTGTGTGGATGAGGGCGTGGCTGTCACACCAGCTCCAAGTGCCTTGTGGGAGTGAGAGCTGCTGCCACACACTGGAATGCATGGGTCTCTGCTGTCTGTTGTCCCATGGGGATTGCAAGACCTTTACTGCCAGGAATTTCCTTTCTGATGGTCTGTTAGTCAAGCTACACTTGTCATTCTTCAGGTATCAATGGAAGGTGAAGCTTTCTCAAGGTAAGACTAAAGTACTGAGATAAGCTCACAACTTCACTGACTGGAAAAATAGCAAAAGTGTGTTTCCTGTTCATACATACATGCATCGTTTGGTATCATCTCTGGCCACACATCTGCTGTGTATCATCTCATGTTGAGACTGTATTGTCTCAACGTCTCATGCTTCCATGACACAGGGAAAAGAGCAGGAAGGTTCACAAACATAGGACTCCTAAAACTACTTCAGACATAGTCTAGTGACTTCTACTCACATCCCGGTGGCCCAGGCAAGTTATATAACCAAACCCATGGTGGTTAGAGCTGGGAAATGTTACTCTGTACATAAGGCAGCACAAGGCATGGGTAGAGATGACAGTCCTGTTCCAAGGAGGGAGGCTGAATGCTTGAGACAGGAATGGTCTCCCCTGCCTCTACACCATGGCCCTCACGCTGTGTGCTAGCACTTCCTGGTGTGACTTCAGCATGATTCTGTGTTCTGAGTGTTCATGTTGTTTTCTTTGGAAGTTTTAGGGTTGGAAAGTTAGAAAGTTCTAGGGTCAGATGGCCGTGAGGAAGTCTTGTCTCATGCTGTTGAGTTTCTCACTGGCTGAAGTCCAGTGAAGTGGTCAGGCCAAGATCACTGAGCAAGACCTCTCTCTGGCAATTTCTCCCCCACATCAACTTCAGTAAATGTTAGAGAATTCTCCCTTTACACACTGTGAAAGAAAACACTTTGTTCCTGAAACCACATGATTCTGAGAGATAGAGACATGAAACAGAACCTGAGATGTTAGTTTCAGATGAAAACCAGCTCTGTTTTCTATCCATTATTTTCCCAAGCCACATCATGGTCAAGGCAGTTCGTTTAAATTTGTTATGTAGCATCAACACAGCACCAAGAGTTGTTTCATACTCTAATAAGACACAGTCCCATCAAAGGCAAATTGCATCTTTATTTCACAAAAAGTCTGCTCTGTGTGCTGATTTGATTTAAAATATAAACTGCATGTTTCCTTTCAGTCTTGGTGTGAGGGAAACGGTGGGTGGATGACTTAGCACTGTGATGTTCACTGGGTGCGAGCCATTCAATGGGTTGGAATGAGCTCCTAATGTCTCCATGGTGCTCAACTGATAAAAATAGCAAAGCCCAGTACAGCCCCTGTGACATGGGGATAACCTTTATTCTGTTGCTCACTCTCCCAGCACCACACATCTGGCCTTCAGAGATTTCAAACTTGGAGGTCAGCAACCACTGAAGACAGGATAGAGTAGATGGAAGATACTGGAATAGTTTCCAGGTGGGGGACTGAGGTGGAGAGAAGCAGAGGCAAACAGGAGCTGCCATGGCTTCGGGATGGGCAGCAGGTTGCAGGGGGGCAGAAGTGTTTATTGCATTGGAAACTTCCAGATACAAGGGAAAGTGAATGGAACGCTTGCCATGTGTACAGCAAGCCTGAACTTATAGTGCAGGGAAGCTCGGGGGCAAGCATGCCTCGATCAGCGCACGAGTCTTCACCACCACCCTTCACATTCTAAAGCTTCTCACATCTGGGGCCAATGTAGCTTAAGCATGGGTTTGCATTTGTAGCACCTTAAATAGTGTAAGCCTTCAGGTAGAGGACTGTAGTGGTGCCGGCCTGGCGGAGCGCTAAGCAGCACCATGGGCAGCGCTAGAAGGTGGGAAGAGCAGCAGCTGGCTTTGGGTGCACAGGTTCCCATTTTGATTTTGGCAGGGAAAAGAGAGAAAAGGAAAGGATGCATTAAAGGGAGTTCACTGAAAACTGCTTTCCTCACATCCTGATTTGATAGGCTTTAGGCTGACTTTTTTTTTTTTTTTTTTCCCCCACCCGGTACTGGGGATTGAACTCAGGACCTTGTGCTTGCCAAGCAAGTGCTTAGTCTACTGAGCTATTTCCCAGGCCCTACACTGACTTTTTAAAAAGATTCCTGGGTGATTTGAATCAGTATCCCAGGCTCTGAACTACATAGGAAGTCTGCTTTCCTTATTGTTTGCTTTAGTAGATGGCAGCACTTAACTTTCAAGTTAGTTTCTTGAAAATATAAGAAAGCTTTCTGAGAAAGCAATTCTTTAAGTTTCCCTTATTTTAGGAAAGTAAACAAGACTCTTTGTTTCCAGGCTGGATTCATACATAGCATGTAGATCCAGCCACCTCCAGGGATGGGAACTGCTGGACAAAGATACACTACAGTCCTTGGAATTGCATTAAGGAAGGACAGAAGTCACCCAGCTTCATCCACCATATGGCCCTAATTCCATTTTCTGTATCCTTCGTTTTCTTTTTCTTTCTTTTTAAAAAATCTTTTCTGCATTTGGTACAGGATCTCGCTGCACAGCTCAGACTTGTAGTGAACCTTCTGTCTCAATCTTCCCAGTGCTGGGATTATAGGCATGCACACCATGCCTGGATTTGGTGGCTGGCATGGCATGCCCGGGGTGCTGTGGTCAGCATGGCATGCAGTAGCACAAATCGAACCCAGGTTCTTGTGCTTGCCACGCAGGCACTTAGACCTCTGAGCTATCTCCCCAGATCACCTTTCTTCTTTCTTTCATGAGCTCTCTTTAACCAGCTGGTCCCCCAAAGAATTTTGGCTGTATAAGGAAAGTTATTTCGATTATGGCAACTGTCTCATTACTATTTAATTAGATATAACACTATTGTGTCTGTGCATATGATATTACTCCAAGTTTTATTTAATACTAACACTGAACTCTTTTGTTTATACCACACCTGCTTTCTCACAAATTAACTGAGCAAAGGGGAACAATTTTCTGGTAGCATTTCTCTCTTGCTTGACAATTTAGTACCATGCAGCAGCCCAAATTGTAAAGTACAGGCCTGGAATTACCAGCATGGCCAGAGCCAGAATTGAGTGGTCACTTTACATTGTGGATATCAAAATGATTGTGATTGTCCCAGCTTTCTACAAAATAAATTTGTGTGTGTGTGTGTGTGTGTGTGTGTGTGTGCGCGCGCACGTGCACGCCTAAGTTTGTGGTTGCAAGAAAGACCAAGGCGGTTAGTAGCATCTCCAGTGATGACCTTGTGGACTATGTAGAGCTGCGACCTGGGTGAGAGCTCCGTGGGCTCCTAACTGGCTGAGTGAGTGCACCGAGGGACCAGGCAGTGCTCCTCTTCTGGACTGAAAGGGCCATGCTCCCGGCCATTATTGGCTGTGTACTCTAAGAGTTTTAATCCAAGGTGAGGGTGAAGATGTCCAGTTTCCTGTTGTATGTTTAGGATTTTTAAAACAATATAGAAAAGAGTTAAGTAGCATAGAAGGGAGAATTGAAATGAGTGAAATATGGTGTAAAGAAATTAGTATGGAGAGCTATAGAAGCCCTACATGCATTAATTGCCCAATGCATAAAACAGGGAGGTCTGGGATAATAGTTGCTATATGACAAAGGCCTGCTTCACTGGGTCACCTGAGACACTACCACTTCCCGGAAGTTGGTCACGTGAGTCCCAGCAGGCCTCTAGGCTGGCAGGTGAGCTGGGGTCTTGTGAGTGCTCAAATTATCTCACAGATGTGTGGGAGAAATGGTGGTGCCCCAGGAATCCACTGCTCACAGCACTGTGCACCTGAGCCCAGTGCTTCCCGCAGTGCAGCCCATTACGGTATTTGTGTCTCTGTCCTAACTCTGAAACCATCAAACTTCTCTAGGGTAAGAAGCAAGTTCTTAGCCATGGTGGCGTATGCCTGTGATTGCAGCACTCTGGGAGACTAAAGCAGGAAGAGTGCAAGTTTGAATTCAGCCCAGGCTTCTTAGTGACTTAGCAAGATCCTGTCTTAAAGTTTACAAAATGGGAGAGGGCTGGGGATAGAATGTAGCTTAGTGTGAAAGTCCTGCATTCAGTCCTCAGTGTGAAAGAGAAGAAGAAAGGAGGAGAAAGGAAGGAGGAGGTAGAAGAGAAGGAAGTGTAGGGGAAGAGGAAGGGGAAGAAGAAGAAATGGAAGGAGAAGGAAGAGAAAAAGGATGGGGAAGAAGAAAGAGTTGGCAAGGAGGGAGGACAGGGGAGCAGAAAGGAGGAGGAGGAGGGAGGACTGTCACTGCTCTCCAAGTTCACAGGGCCCTAGAGCCTGACAGGCACATAACAGAAATGCCCCACAGATGGGCTTGTCACCTACATCGTTCACTCTGCTGCATCCACAGGATTGGAACAAGTGCTTGGCCTACACAGTCTCAATCAATATGCATTGGAAGAATGAGGGACAGTGCTCAGTCTGAGCCTGTCACTCTCTTTGGCATGTCCTATTAATAAGTCACTATGCAGCTATTCTGAAGATGTTAGGAACCTCACAGCCTTTTTCTTCATTTTGCTTCTCAGTTCTTAGTCTGTTCCCACCCTTGACCACAGTGTAGTTTTTACAGAAAAGCCCAAATAGGGAAAGTAAAATTTGGTGATCCTTTGGGAAGATCCTGTAGACATAGAATGATTTATCCCCTTTTAGCAGGAAGGTAAGGGCATAGGCTAAAATCAGATGAATCTGGGTTCAGATTCAGACTGGGACAGACATTTCTGATGGAGAAAAATCTCATTTTCTTGAAGGCTTGCCTTTCTCATAAATGTGGCTAAGACACTCTGGAGAGTAGATATAGTATATATGACACAAAGTACAATCTTAATAAATGTCACTATCATTATTTTCCCTCCGCAGTATTGGGTCAAATGAGAGTCAGGAGTAGAGAGGGTAAAAACTCTCTAGGAAGATTCAAGCAAAAAGAAATAGGAAATTGCTGAAGGCTTGCCTTCAAGGCGTAATTCCTTTGTATGTCAGAGCACTTGCTCCTGTTAGACAAGCTTGGTCCTCCAAGCTGAGAGGCCCTGAGCTGCGCAGAGCCTCTGGTATCCATGGCAACAGCACAGGAGCTTGTGATGCAGGCACACCTGGTGTTCTCAGGTTGCTCCACCATATGGCATTCCACATATTTCATCAAGAAGAAAACCTCTGCCTTGACCTCCATCTCCTGCACAGGAACTCCCAGCACACATGCCCCCCACCTGCCTAAACCACAGCCGCAGAAGCGACGTAAGCCCCTTTCACAGAGATTAGAGACACAGTTCCAGATGCTGTTTAGTCAGACAAAGGGCCAGAGCAGCTATTCTTGCTTTAAAGTGGTGCTAGAATAGAAGAACCTGACAAATACATTCGCGGTGCACCCTGCCGAGGAGACTGACGTAGTAGAATCAGCGGTCCCCACGCCTGCAGCTTGTTAAGACTGTGGCCCATTCGCCACAGGCCGGTACAGGATCTTGTCCTTGATCATGACTCATCTCACGTCATCCTTTGTAAGAATGGCCTCAAAATTCACCCTAAATATAAATGGCCATTCAAGGCTCTGCTTTGAACTCATTTAAAAGGAAAAAGATTTTCTGGTAGGATTTAAAAAAAAAAATGCAGACAGCCATAGTTGCCGTGACACAACCAAAGAGCTGTGGCTGCTGCCAGATTTCTTGTGCTGCCTCAGAAACACATGTTTAGAAGCTTTGTGTTAAAAGAGATGTCAGAAGCAGGGTGCAAAGGTCGCCATTTCTTAGAGCATATTAAAGTCTTCCTTTCCAGGGGCACCTTACTGATTTGGTTTATGCACACTGCATTTCCTGGACAGCCATATGAATTAACCACCCACATGCCCTGGCAAGCTGGACTGCAACCATGGTGGCTTGTGTGTTATACTTCATCACAGGCTTTTGAAGACAGTGTCTTCAGATGCCACTGTTGGAAATACAAGAATGGATGACTTAGAAGTGTTGGCCTACTTAGGGTGTGGAGGGTGTCTTTTGAAAGTATCTTGGATAGCCTTCGGAGTAATAAATAATACGAACCAAATGCATCTGCCCAACTCAGGAAAGTGAGCTATGCTCTATGAAGTTGGTGCTTGGAACTGGCTCAGAGTGTGAGTTTCCTGGATTGTTACTTAATAATTTAGAGATTCGATCCCTGGCCTACCTTGCCGGACCCGCCTCCAGGGCACACTGAGATAGTGATTGAGACTGGGAGTGGTGGTGGCACATGCCTGTAATCCCAGCACTTGGGAAGCTGAAAACAGGAGAATTACTACAAGTCTGATCTGTGTAGTGAGACCCTATAGTCCCTGTAGACGCTGAACTAAATTAAAAAAAGTAAAAATAAAAATTTGTGGATAAAGTATTATGTTGAAAGCATTATGAATATTTCCTTCTGGGTCATAGCAGCCTTTGGCAGGCTCACTGGCTTGTTTTCTTAGCTCCTCTTTCACTCACTAGGACATGAAGGATCTGCTTGGCAGGGCCTTCTGACCCAAAGGGAATTTCCTATCTCTTGGAAGGTCTCTGCCCTCCCTTAGATAGGTCAAATATAATCAGAATTTTGACTAACCAAGGTGAAGTAGCCCCATTCCTCCTCTGGTTCCTCACTCTTGCAACTAAAAGATACCTCCCAACTTGACAAACATTAGAAGATTCAACAGAAAGGCAGTGAAAGAAGGCAGTAGCCTTCCCAGGGTCCTCGGGACCAGAGGACCAGCACCATGAAGCCTTGCCAGTTTCTTTACTGCCTCCTGTGTATTCCAGAGAGGGCTCCACCAGGTGTCACCAGTGAAAACCTTGAAGGAAAGCCTGTTCCCGTCACTAAAACACTAAGGGTGACCTAAATACCGAAAATCTTTTTGGCAGTACTTGTCTCCTCCAGCTAAAGAATGGTGGAAAAACCACATCCCCCTTGTAATTTCAGTAGAGCTCAACAGGAAACTGATCTACCTATTGCTCTGGTTCACTTGTTCTGCTCAGCAAGGCTTAGCAACGACCTCCTCTCCCATGTCTGGTGTGCTGGGCCTGGGGCTGCTCTCACTCTGATGGGTGTGGCTACAATTTCACAGGAACAGGAAGTGTTCCGTTTTCCCTTCCAGGGTTGTGATGATGGGGTCCTGAAACTAGCCAAGCCTACCACCAAAGAGGCAAAAGGAGTTGGAGGCAGGTTTGTTGGCCCTCCAGTTCTTCTTCCCTGTCACTGGGGGTCGACAGGGCCCAGCAAGAAGCTGGGCCTCTACCCCAGCTCTGTAGCAGGATGCAGTGTGAGTTAAGCCTCACCCTCTGTGTTCCTGGGCTCAGAGGGGCTCCCATTTTCCCTTGGAGAAATGGGGCAGCGTGAGTTGATGTCCAGCTTTTGCTGGGAAGGTGTCCCAGTCAATTGAACCACAATTCTAGTGACTCAAGAGACTGAGTGAAGCTCAAATAGGATAAACCCAAATGATGTGTGACTTACACCAAGACATGCCATCATTAAAGTTCTAAAAGTTAAAGATAAAACAAAACAAAAAATAAATCCACAAAATTTTCTTTAAAAGGTGACTAGAAAGAAACAACTCATTTCTTATGGAGAAACTCCAGTGCAAATGACAGTGAATTTCCTGTCTGAAACCATTTGAGAGGAACTAGCACATTTTTCTAATACTGAAAGAAAAGAAATGCCAAGCACAAATCCTATGTTCAGTGGAAATATCTTTCCAGGATGAAGGGGAAATAAACTAATCACACTCAATATTAATAATAACAATAATAATAATGCACATAAATCTTAGAAAAACTAGGAAAAGTCACTGTTAAGCCTACTCTGAGTAACAAGTAAAGAAAATTCACTATTTGTGGTGCCCTGTGAACATTACTTTTAAAAAAGCATACGTGACTATATTAATATCTAATAAAGATATTAGAGCAAAGATTACTAGAGATAAGGAAAGGCATTTCATAGCACCAAAGCCTCAAGCTACCAAAAGACATAAGCTAGGTTGACAAACAAGAAACCACTGCCCTGCTTTTTTTTTTTTTTTAATGTATTTAGTACAGGGTTTTCAGAGTCTCACTACTTAGATCGGACTCATAGTGATTCTTCTGTTTTCAGCTTCCCAAGTGCTGAGATTATAGGCACACACCACCATGCCTGGTCTCCATCACTATCTCAGCATGTCTCGGGGGCAAGGCTGGCACTGCACGCCCCAGCCCCTGTGCTCTGCCGAAGTAGGCACTTTAGTCCACTGAGCTATCTGGTCAGCCCTTTGGTTTTGGTTTTTGTTGTTTTGTTTACCATTCTGGGGATTAAACCCAGAGCTGCTCTAGCACTGATCTACAACCCCTTCTCTTTGGGTGGGCCTCAGAGGGTGTGAGGAAGCTGTGGCTAGTCTTGGTACAAAGGGGATTAATAACTGAGGTGCCCTCAGACACAGCAGGTTCTGCTGTGGACTGGTTCACTCTTGAAGTGATGTTTGGTGGGGACTGGCTTTTCCAATATGTTCTTCTCTGGGGTACACCTAAGGTTTCCCTTTGGGTAGTTGGGTACTACATCTGGGAATATGCCTCTAATCTGCCCCACAGTCATCCCTCTAAATTCTCTGAAGAAGCCTAGATCTTCTTATGCAAAAAGCCACCCAGCTCTCCTGAGAGCCATATGCAGATTAGGCCCCAAGGTGACCCTACACAAGAAGGGATACCCATAAATAATCTGAATGTTAAGATACACTGGGGTCAACCAGCGAACTGTTTGATGAAGTGATGCATTGAAATGCAGTGAGAGATCTCTGTTACAATGGGAATGTAAATCTGAGAGGAACACTAAGAATACATAGAAAGCTTTCCTGTTTGCATGACTATGACACTTGGTTGGAAAGGAAATTATTTACTCAGGAAATCTCCACAGAAACATTATGAAATCAGTGGTACATTACTAATGATTTCTGTGCTTTCATTTTGTAGTTTTGTGATTACTCAGTGCCCCACATTTGCAGGACAGGACATGCCATAGCCTTGGGTTTGCCTTGTGAATACAGCACATGCTGTGGGGCAGTTGGGTGAGGTCAGAGCAGATCTGGCTGCAGCTGCAGGGGGAGGTTTCACCTCAGGGCCTCTGAGCAAAGTGCTGAGTCTGGCCTCCCAGCCTGGTGGAGCTGGAGCACGTGGGTCCAGTCCAAATATTCCTTGATCACGTCTTCCTAAGGAATCTGTCCAAGGTCTCTTTCTACAATGCCATCTTTACTCTGGTGCCCAGACTTCAAACCTCTGCAGACATTTCATCCTGGAATCCCCTAACCTCAGTCTTATCCTTGTGGCCAGCCTCACTCTATGGTTTTGCGCAGCAGCATTAACTACCCACTGGGAGACCCCAGCAGGCCCAGCCCATACTTCTCCAAATGGAGTGCTTTGGTTTGAATAAGTGTCTTCAAAAACCCATGAGTTAAGCCTTGGTTCTTAGCCTCTGGCGCTATTGGAAGATGGTTGAACCCTTAAGAGGTGGAAAGGAAGAAAGATCACTGGGTTGTGTTTCTGATGAGGATACTAGTGATCCAACCCCTTCCTGTCTTTGTTTCTTCCATGTCATGAGCAATTTTGTCCTACCAGGTGTTCTTGCTCTGATATGCTGCCTCACCACAGGTCCAAAGGTAACAGGACCAAGCGACCATGGACTGACACCTCTGAAAAGGAGCCACAATAAACTTTTCCTCTTTTTAAATTCGTTTATCTTAGGTATTTGTCATAGTAACAGAAACTTTGTTTCTTGTTCACATCAGTCTTTTGGCCTGTGTTGGCTTTTGTACTTTTCCAGCTCAACTTTAGGTCTGATTTTATCTTTTGCCTGTCTTCTGTACACCTTGACATTCTCTTGGGCCCGTCTTGACTGGCCCTTGGGCATTGCCTACTGTGACCAGAGCCCCTTTGCCCTGGTGAATACCCATCAATAGTCATCCTGAAAATCCAACTTAAAACTGGGACAAGCACCTGCTAAGTGCTGTGTATTTACTACTTTGCCAAGTTGATCTTTAAGAGGTAAACCAGGTTTTAAAAGCTTGTTTCAGTAATTTTAGGAATGCTTCCGTGGCATTGTCATGCTGGGCATAGCTTGGCCTCCCAGTCTGAACAGAAGAATAAAACAAAACCAGGTTTGACAGAGGCACAGGGAATTCTGGATGTTTCTCTATAATTTTTGAAGAGTAATCATTTGCCTAAAAGCATTGAACTTACTGATAGTCCTAAAGCACATGACTCTTAAAATAACAATGTAAAGGAAGAAATGCCTTCAAAATGTAGGTGCTGTTTTCTCCTAATTCTCGATCTCCTTTGTCGGCCAGCTGGGGATCTTAGCTCTGAAGCGCTCCGAATGAGGCTTCCCTGCTGCAGATTGCCTTTGTCACAGCACTGGGCTCCTCATGTGTTAGGGCAGAGGAGCCTATCTCCTGCCAGAGGTACCTGCGCTGCCTGCAAAGAAGACCCTAATGTATTTAGCAGTATTCTTACGCTCCTAGTTAGTTTCCTTCTCCTGACAGAAAAGTGAAGGAGAAAGTGCTTCAAAGCTGTGTGTCACCATGAAGAAGAGACAAATTCCCAGAGAATAAATTCCTGGCGATCCCTGCCTCTCTGGCCACCACCCTGCTGTGTGCCCGTGCGCACCCAGCCAGCAGCTCCATGGCTGTCCTTCTTGACACTGCAGGGTGATGCCCTGTCTGGGCTGCTGGTTCAGGCTCTGGCCAGGCCTGTTTCCTCTGATGATGGAAGACCCTGTCGCTGTGTCCTGATTGTCTTGGAATGACTATAGAGGGATGTTTGCTAAGGTAGCAGAGAGGCCTGGAAGAGGGAGTGGACAGCGCTTCCTGGGTCCTGGAATTGGTGAGGGAAGGGAGGGCCAAGGGAGGCTTCCTGAGAAAGACGATGTAAGAGTCAAGATTTGTTTTATTTTGTTGTTTTGGCATTTTTTATTTTGTTTTGTTTGTTTTCTGTGATACTGGGGATTGAACACAAGGCCTTCACACTAGCGTAACTCCCTTGCCCTTGTTTAATTTTTGATTTTGAGACAGGGTCTCATTAATCGGTAAGTTGCCCAGACTGAGCTTGCACTTGCTACCTTCCTGCCTCAGCCTCCCAGAGTGCTGGGATTACAGGTATGTACTATCATTCCCAGCTATAGACCAAGTTTTTTAATGAAGCAGGTGTCCAGCAGCCCACTACAGGTGTGTATACATGTGTAATCAGCCATACATGTGAAGGACTGCAAGGTGGGGAGCCCTGGGGCAGAAGCCCAGAGGCTTAGGTGCCTGGAGAAGTGAGTGGGCAAGCCTCTGGAGCACACCAGACTGCAGCTCCTTATTCACTCTGGCAGGTCTCACAACCCAAGCCCTGCCTGTCAAAGAACAGGAAGTCTCTGCTACAGAGCCTGGCTATCTCCCTCAGCCTTTCTGCTAGAAAAAGCTCAGCAACCTTGCAGGTAGCCTAGCCTGGCTGTGTGCTAAAAGGGTATTGGAGGGGCCTTCAGGGGACTTCTTGGGACAGCCTCAGGCTACAGAACAGGCAGGCACTCTGAGGTAAAGTGAACGGGTCTGCAGTGAATTCATGGTGACCTTCTCTAGCATAGGCCAGGCTCAAGTAATAGTACCTTCCCTCCAGCTTGAAAGTCCAAAAAACCATCCTGGGCAAGTCTCCAGTATGGTATAGTTATCTACCATGATTAAAGAGCCAGTTAGATATTCACATTTAATTTATTAAACATTTACTAAAGAGCACCTGCATTGCACATCCCACTGGGGATGGAAAAAGTGGGAAACTTGGTCCCTGTCCTCCAGGAGCTCATGGTTGGAGAGATGGATGGATGCATAAACAGGAGCCTCCAGCACCATGAGATGCGTGTGTGCCTGGATTCATAGCTATGGGCACAGAAAATAAGTTGCTCACTTGCCTAGCAAGGGATTGGCATTGGAAAGGGCACAAGAGATGCCTGGAAGGTGGGAAGGTGAGTAGGAGTTTAATTGGTGGGCAGAATGGGAAAGAACCTTCTAGTCAGTTGCAGCAGCATTTTCAAAGGCATCACGCTATGAAAAGCCCACGACGTGTCTGGGCAATGTCTAGGACCAGCTCATTAATTCACAGTGCTTAAAGCCATCCCCCTCCCTGTCACCAGCTGAGCCTGGGGTGGATGAGCCACCAACATCAGTTGCCAGCTCTCCGCAGAGGGTTCTTAGTACCGCAGACCTATGGAGTCAGTGATGTTGGCCATCCCAGAATTAGAATTTTTGTGTTGCTAGGTTTTTAATCTTTTTAAAAAAATTATTATTTAATACAGGGTCTACAGGATGTCACTACACAAATCAGATTCATAGTGATTCTCCTGTTTTTAGGCTCCCAAGCACTGAGATTACAGGTGTGCACCACCATTCCCAGTCTCAGTTCACCGGGGACAAGGCCAGCACGGCACACCGGGATCGAGCCCTACTCCCTGCGTCTACCTAAGCAAGTGTCCACTGAGCTATCTGGCCGGCCCAGATTTTTAATCATTTTTAATTAATTGTTTTATAGGGTCCCACTATATAGTGTAAACTTCTAGTGATCCTCCTGTCTCATCCTCCCTGGTGCTGAGATTACAAACATGTGCCAGTACACCTAGTTTTGGTGACTGGCATGACATGTAGTACTGGGGATTGAACCCAGGTCCTTGTGTTGCCAGGCAGGCACTTAGACTGCCAAACTATCTCCTCAGTCATGTTGCTAGGTTTTAAGATACTTCGTGATGAGTGGCAAGGGGAAAAAGTTAGGACAGTAGTTAGGCTCAGTAGGTGAAAATCCTCCCCTGTCATTCTGAACACCATCTTTCTGTCAATGATAGAGGTTTTTCAGGTAGGGAAGAGTACCATTAGAGCTACACTTTAGAAATAGACTGCGCACAGTGTACCCAGGCTCCTGTCCTTTGCCTCTGCGTGGCCCCACACTGGTATGTGTCCACCGTTGATTGTGAGCAAGCTAGGAATAGGGTGTTGGGAGTCGCAGAGGATGCCCATACAGCAACAAGGAAGGGGAGATCTATCACTGTCTCCATCTCCCTCTCAACCGCACAGGGCAGGGAGGAAAAGAGTCGATTTATGTCCACTACTGAGAAGTCCTTGGGATGTGAGACAGTGTCCTCTTTCCACTGCCCCTGTGAGTGTTAGGCACCAAAACTGCTATTTGCTACCCATTTGTTAACTTTTTGTTCCTGTTTGAGTTACTTGTATTCTTCTTAACTTTTTGTACTTACTTATTATGTCAATTTAATTCTCGGTGCATCTATTCTAATAATTCCATGTCTGGGGTGTCTTAGTCTACTTGGATTACTATGACAAAATATCTTACACTAAGTGATTTATAAGCATCAGAAATACAGTTCTAGAAGCTGGGAAGTCCTAGATCAAGGGAGAGCTGGTGTCTGGTGAGGGCTTACTTTCTAAACATAGGTAGCAACTTCTCACTCTGTCCGCACATAGCAGGAGGGTGAGGGGGCCTCAGGTCTGTTTTGTGAAGGCATTAATCCCATTCATCAGGGTCCCCAGCCTTATGACCCAATCACCCCTAAAGGCACCTCCTTCTAATACATTACCTTAGGGTGTAGAATTTCACCTACAGATTTGGGGTAGAGAGACATGAGGGCCGAGGGCGTATGCGGTTGTGATGCATCTCTAAGGTGGTGGTGCTCCCTGAGGGGCACATTTTCCTGGACATGTCAGCTCTCCTGTCTGACACTGTGTGTCAGCAAGAGCCCAATAATCAGTCCCTAATGGGCATCCCTAATGCGTGTCCCTGGTGACTTTAAGGGATGGAGCGAACCCCAGAGTAGAAGAGTCCCAGGCTCCTCAGAGGCACTGTGGCCATCTGCAGTGTCCCCTGCACCAATGGTCCTGCTCACATCTGTCTCTGGCCACCTGAGGAAGAGGCCCGTCCTCAAGCTGCGAGGTGCCAGCTCCGAGGGTTTCCTCCACCCCCTCAATTTCATCAGCAGCTCAGTCCAGCAGGGTTAGGCGCTGGCATTCCTGAGACATGGGGGTTGCCACTGAGTTCTGTGTCAGGGTTGAGGATCACCCTCTCTCTCCTCTTAACCACAGGTGGCCACCACCCCCTGCCAAGGGTACCTGTGCTCATTGCAAGGAAGATTTAATTTGTTGAACAACATTCTTTCTAGGCAGAGTGGAGGACAGCAGAAGCCAAACCGGAGACTCCCATAGCCTTCTCCAGGCCCATGTCTGAGCACCACCCCCACCAAGAAGCCAGCCCCTCGTGCAGCCGCACCTGCTGTGCACAGCCCCATTCTCACTAGCATTTTCTCACTGGGGCTTATTTCACCTTCAGGACTGGGCCTGCTTCCCTCTCACATCTGCAGCTTCTCCAGAGCTGATCTTGGGGAACATTAATGCTCTTGTTACCGGTGCCAGTTTTCTGCCCCACAAACCCCAACTCCCAGCTTCTTAATTTGATATATTAAATGAAAAGCAGAGAGCTTCCTTTTGAATCCACCCTGGGTGGTGGTGAGATGATCTTTCACCCAGCCAAGGATATGTAATTGGCTCTTTAATTTTCGTAAGAAATTCACAATGTTGCTTCCTGTGTACGGCCAGCAAAGCCTGATGCCTTCCTTTCAGTCTATAACCCAGAACACCTGCAGTTGGGTGATCCGCCCCTTGTTGTCCTAATTTTACTCCAGCCCATGGTGAACAAATAGGCACATGAATGGGGAAAAGGAGTTTCCAGGAAAAGTCCAAGGGCCAACCATGCTTCCTGTCCTCCTGCATCGTTCTTGGAGGTGAGGTTGACGACCTTTCCAACATCAGAGTCTGGGGGAACTGGGCTTTGAAAAGGAATATGCAGATTTCTAATATGATTTCATGTTTGCAAAATGAAATATGACTACCATTTTCTTAATAAAAACTGTAGGATGTGAAGTTTTGTGGTTTTTTTTCTGGCCAATTGAGGAAGGAGATGGTGTTGTTCCCCTCTCATCCATCAGGCAAAAGCACCATGAGATCTGCATGTCAGTCTGCAGAGCACACGGTTGGAGGGTTATGGGAGACAGTACGCACTGTTCAAGGAGACTCCACTGCTGAACCTAGTGCCCAGACAGTGTGCACGTGACAGCAGCAGTTTCTTTCTCCTTGGGCCACATTAGTACCACATAATAAAGGAAAAAACTTCTAGTGTGACCTACCATGTTGCTGAACCTTGTTTGTCAAATCTTCTGGATTAAAAGATTCCAGGAAAGATGATTGGATTTTGAGGATACCAACACTGCCTGTGGGCAACTCACTGATAGACTCAGGGCTGAGTGGGCGATCAGGAGGTGGAGCTCATTGGAGAAAGTGGGCCATGGAGAAGGAAAGCATGGAGCTGTGTCTGGTCCTCGGCCTATTCCTGTCGGTCTCTTGCCCTGTGCTTTGCTCCCAGATACTGTGCAGGAAGCAGCTTTGCTCCCCTGTGTCCTTCTGCCAGGAGGTCTCTGCTTTGGAGCCACTGGCCATGGACTAAACCTCTGAAACCATGAGCCAAATAAGCCCCGCCCTCATCATATGGCAGGTGTCAGCTAGGTATTTTATCCCAGCAATGGAAATGCTGACTAACAACATCCACCATTTAGAAAGCGGCATTGGAAATCATCAAGCAGTGTGGTAGCAGAAGTTCATAGGAAGGGCATTGAGGCCAGAAGCCAAGTGGGAGCCCCAGCTAGAAGGTGGTAAGTACGGATGGAGGATAATGCTTGTCCCCCAACAGACCTCACCGAGACCTTTGTACCCACTTTGAATTCCTCCTACACACTGTGTACACCAGCCTCCTGGCCTATGTATACAGGTCATATGTCACCGTGAGCAATAGCAAAGTATGTATCTGTGCCCTCAGATCTTACAACCCATCATATCATTGGCTTTGAAAGAGGAATCATGAAAGGAATAAGCATATCAGATCTCTATTTTATGAAGTTTTATGCATGATTAGTTTCTTTCAGACTTCAATATAAATTGGTAGACTTTATTAAGTGAGGAGAACTATATAATTTGGGTGTTTCTTATTTCACTTCAGCTCTAAGCTGAATTTTGTGTTCAGTCGTAAAGGTTAACATTGGCTTAGGTTTTGGGGTAAAACTCTTTCCTAATCTTTATTGCTTTGTAAGTAGGTCTTTTTTC
>NW_004524614.1:7432113-7443888 GCF_000260255.1 Octodon degus | reverse complement strand
TTCAGTCCATAGATGGCTGGATCCAAGGCAGAGTGGCACAGGGCAGAGGGCAGCAGCTCATGTTGGTGGAAAACGAGAGCAAGCCTCTCTCCCTCCATCATACTGCATTCAGGTTATCTGCTCTGGGGAGGATGTAGCACTCATGCCCATAATCCCTGCATTGGATCATGAATTAATCACAAACTCTAAAAGCCACCCCATGATGGCATGAGGCTTTGGGGGGACATGTAGGCACAAACTGCAGCTGATCCCATAGATGCTTCGCTGGCATTGCTAATCACCATAAATAATGCTGCTGTTATGGTTTGTGTCTAGTTGTTCCCCCAAAGCCTCATAAAATCATGGGGCAGACTTCTAGACTTTGTGATTAATTCATGATCCAGTGCTGGGATTATGGGTGTGAGGGCTACACCCAGCCTGGGACAGATAGACAATGCAACGTAAGAGAGATGGACTCGCTCTCTGTAGCCATTGTTGCTGTTACTCCTTCCTTGTGCTCTTGCTGTTTTGCTGCCTCCTGCTGCCATGAACTGCTGCCCTCTGCCATGTGCCACTCTGACTTGGAGCCAGCTGAGTATAGACTGAAACCTTCAGTAATTGTGTGCTAAGTAAACCTTTCCTTCCCTCATTTTGAGTGTTGGGTATTTGTTCCAGCAATAAGAACAGTAACTGAGACAGAGTTTGGTGCCAGAGAAGTGGGTTTGTTGCTGTGGCTAAACTTGATCATGTGGATTACAAGCTTTTGGGAATGGTTTATGGGAAGAGATAGGAAAGGTTCGAAGATGTCGCCTACAAGAAAAGTGCTGGAACAACTTTAGTTGTTCTGTATGGGAGATTCCGGTCAGAGCTCAGACCAGAAGGCTAATAGAAATCCTACCTGTAAAAACCAGGCTGAGGAGGTTTCTGCTAGGAAGAAGGACTGCATTGGTTGTTGGACTTCTGATGATTTGTGTTATGGCTTGGTAGAAAGCTTGTCTGCATTTTGCTCACATCCAGAGACTTTGCCTGAGTCTGAGATTAAGCATGGCCGACTAATTAGTCTGGCAAAAGAAATCTCTAAGCAGTCTAATATTGAAGCAGTAGTATGACTATTGTTGGGGGCCTTTAGTCAGAGTTATTTTGAGAATGAAGAGCAAAGAGCCCAGCAGGATGAATTAAAATGTAAGTTTGGCCAGAAAGGAAGCTTCAATAAAGCTGTGAAATGCAAAGATAGAGGATATCCATTGCCAGGAAGGAACTAGAAAATGGAAAAAATGGCCTGATGGCATCACTGGAGGTAGCAGGTCTCCACCCTTTGTAGCCTCTGAATCGCAAGAGTGAGGAACTTTGCCTTGAGGGGAAACCCCATATTCCAGAACAGTGGCAGCAGCCATACCTGATTCCACAATGGTGCCAGCATAATTTATTCCTCAGAATCAGGGTCAGACTGCTCAGCAATCCAGGAACTTGACCCCTACAGCCAAGAGAGGAGAAAGCCTGGCTACTGCTCCAGCTGGCAGCAGACCTTGGCATCATCCATGTGGCATTGGTTTTAGGGGCTTGCAGAATGCAGGAGTTCTGAGGTTAAGAAGACTTCTACCTCAATTTCAAAAGAAGGTCTGGAAGGCCAGGCAGTGTGCCCCTGAGAGGGCAATATGTAAGGCTGTGAGTGAGAAGCCTATTCAGTGGAAACCCCATATGATTGCAAGATCCAAGAATGTGGATCATCTAAGAAAAGGTGCAAGAAGGGAGCAAAGCAGGCCTAAGAGAGAAGCCATGGGGGCTACCACCATGAGTGCCATAGGGAGGGAGCTCACAATTTCCCACAGATTTCTTCAAATGTTCCACATGTAACTATAGGATTTAATGTTTGCCCTGCTGGATTTTGGACTTGCTTTGGTCCCAATGTTTTGTATTCCCCTGCTGTTTGTATCTTTTGGAATGGTGATGTTTATCTTGTGCCATTGAATGTTGGAAGTGTTTAACCTTTCATTTGTACAGGAGCTCACAGCTAAGAATTTGCCTTAGGTTTTGGGGGAGACATAGGACTTGGACTTTTTAGCAATGCTGCAATTGTTAGGACTTTGGCAACTCTTAGAGATGGACTGAAATGCCTTTTGCACAAAGGAATGTACATGAGTCTCTGAGGGTCCAGGGGTAAAATGTTATGGTTTGTGTCTAGTTGTCTCCTTAAAGCCTCGTAGAATCATGGGGCATACTTTTAGACTTTGTGATTAATTCATGACTCAGTGTTTGGATTATGGTTATGAGTGCTGCTGGGATTATGTGTGTGAATGCTACACCAGGCCTGGGACAGAGAGACTGAATGCAATATAAGGGAGATGGGCTTGCTCTCTGTAGCCATTGTTGCTGTTACTCCTCCCTTTTGCTCTTGCTGTTTTGCTGCCCCATGAATTGCTGCCCTCTGCCATGTGCCGCTCTGCCTTGGAGCCAGCTGAGTATGGACTGAAACCTCCACTAACTGTGATCTAAATAAACCCTTCCTTCCTTCCTTCATTGTGGGTGTTGGGTATTTTGTCCCATCAATGAAAGGAGAGTAATGAGAGAAGAATAATTCCATATAATGGAATTATTTAACCAACTGTATAGATTAAGAGACTTACTCAAAAGGTTGAAAACCTTGACTAAGATGATACTGTTAGTTGTTAAACCAGTTTGTGTCATTAATACTTTTTTTTCTTTTGTTCCTGGTGCTAGATTAAAGCCAGGAGCTTGCATGTTCTAGGAAAGTGCTCTACCACTGAGCTACACCTTGAACTCTAAAATGAGATTTTATGTCACTGTATCGTAATTAATTCATCAGTCGTTGTAGACTGTGGTGATAAGTGACATGCGTATTAGCTTAGTAGTCTAACCTCTATAAATACTAATAAGATTTGGGGGCTGTGTGTGCACATATGTGTGTATACATGTAAGATAATTTTGGTGCATCTTATTATTATCGCATGGGTTATAGTCCTCTTCCATGTTTCCTTAATCTGTTTTACCTACAATCCTAATGAGCCATAGGTCCCAGACTACCACTTGCCAGTTCTCACTTTCTCTACTCAACTTATTTAGTACTTGTATCAGTATTAAGCTATTTAGTCTTGCAGCTTCCAGCATAGGGTGCCTGGTTTTGAGGTGGCATTAATGAGTTAAGAACAGATTTATAAACATGGGAGTTTCTTATTAGGCTAAAAGCTATTTGGTTTTAAATTTTTGGTAACCCTGTGTTTAACCATTCCAAAACCTAATTATATTTTTCAACCCAAATAAGCCATTTCCTTCTTACATCCAAGAGCCTTCAAGCTTTGAAGATAAAAGGACAGGCTGTTACACAGGCAGAACTTTCCATGACATGTTGCTGGGGCAGGAAATGGATTTGCAATCCTTGAGCAGTCCTTAGAGCTTTGTTCTAGAAAGCGGTATTTGATTCCTGAGCAGCAACCCCTGCTTGCCTGACTGCTCCCTGGTTCCCAGTCACAGGGGCTGCCCACCTCCCCCAGTTGGTCAGGTCGAGTGGACATTGCCCCTGAGCCCCTAGACTGCGCTCAGCCTCCGAGACATCTCAAAGGGCAAGGGCAGTGCCTGCTTGGAAAATGGGGAACTCATAATTGTCAGTAACAACCCTGAAAAAAAATTAAAGACATCCTGTAGAAAAACTTGATTAAATACAAAATTTAATATATTAATGTTTTATCTTCTCAATGGGAACCTAGAAGTAACAATCCACACATTTGTCATGCACAATGGAGCCTTAAGGGAGGTTAACACAGAGTATTAAACAACACTCATTCAAGAATTACATTTCACAATAGCAAGTAAAAGGAAAACACATTAGCAGACAAAGGATGCTATTCTTCCTTCCCATTTTTTTCATGCTTAAACTGTTAATAGTTGCAAGAGAGGGGAAAAGACAAAGTTAAAAGCTCTTAAAATTTCCAGTACAATAGAATTGTTTCTTGTGAAACATTGTTTTGATTCTGATTGCTTCCGAGTAGGTTCAGAGCGGGGCCTTAGCATAGGAAGCACAGTGGATTCTAATGCTACTGCTTAGCTAGCTTAGCTAGCAGAGGGGGCTGTCAGAAACTGCCCTTAACCCTGCGAAATCACAGTACTACATTAGACAACAGGTTGGGCATTTTAGGCATTACTGAACACAAGCAGAAACTTGTCAGCTCATAGTAGGCACTTTTTTATTTTTAAAGCACTCAGGCTGCTCCCTGCTACTTTGGCATAGGGGGCCCATGAAGAAGGCACTTGGGATCCCTGAAACAGGATTGAAGGTAGCATAGACGTTGTGCTGTCTTCACAGGGAACCCTGCTAGGATGACTCCTGAGGGTGAATGAACTTAGCTTCTCCCTAGTGACTTGTGCAGTGGCCAAAGGACTTGTGAATTCAGTGAGTGCCAAGTACCCAGGGTGGCCAAAGGCTGTGTTGGGCACCTTGGGGTGTTTTAAAGGGGCACATAACCAATTCTACTCCTTCAGTATTTATAAGGGACTGCAGTAGCACAAGCTACATAATAACCTGCGTTGAGTAGTCACATTCAGTTGAGCTCCATGAAGACTTGCCTAACAGTAAAGGAGAGGTTCCTGGAGTCAGACTTTCAGCTCCTGTCCCAGCTCCCTGCCCATGTCCTAGTGAAACATGGTTCTACACTTTGGATCTGGTTCAACTATGTCCTCCGAGTGAATGGTCCTCCTGTGTTGAAATTTAATCCCCTTTATGTATGAAAAGGGCAAAAACAATCTAACTGTGGTATTTGGAGGTAAGCCTTCAGGAGATAATTAGGGTTAAGTTGTGGAGCCTTCACCCTCATGGCCTCACTGGACCCTTCTTAGGTGAGAGGCCTGCACACATGCACTGTCTCCCTGCCTTTTGCCTTGTGAAGCCAAGTCATACCAGGACTTTACTAGCAAGAAAGTCATTTCCAGATGTGGCCCTTGGGTCAGAACCATGAGCCAAGGTAAACCTCTTATCCTTGTAACTTACCCAGCCTGTGGTCTTGTGTAATAAGCAGCAGAAAATGGATTAACAGAAAGCTGGTACTGAGAGAAAGGCTGTTGAGAAGAATGAATACCTGAATGTGCGGAAGTGGCTTTGAACTGGGTGATGGGCAGAGCCAGAGTGTGAGGAGGCGAACAGATAATGCTATAAATGGAGCATTTGTCATAGGTGATTCTGCTGATGTCATTAAGGTAGCTCCGTCTAAAAGTAGCCCACCAAATAAATGTGCCTGGGCTCTGGGTTGCTTGTCTGTTCTTCTGGAGTTAGATTGCAGGTTCTTCTAATCTTGAGCAAAGAATTGAGTGAAATCAGCAAAGGGCAGTGACAAAATTTATTTGAAAAAAATAAAAGTGAAAAATGAGAGAGAAACGAGCTCTACTGTGTGAGCTTGGGCCGAAGAAAAGGAAAAAGCAGGATAAAAGAACGTGTTGGAGAAAGCAGGGCGGGCTACCGTGAGGAAAGTCAGGATAGCAAGCTCTTCTTGGTGTCTGTGACTTTTTATACTGTCCAGATCTCAAGGAAATCTGCAAGGACTTCTACATATGGGTCCTGAGAAGCAATGGTGACCCTAAGCTTCAGGCTGATGTCAAGCCTAGACCATCCTATTGAAGCCTGCTTGAGTTCTGTGGAGCAGGCCATGTGCAGGGCTTGGGAGCTGTTCTGCGTGTATTCCGGATCTTGTAATTAGCAGGTCACATCTACTCCCCCAGCTGGTTTTGCAACTCCCTAATTATGTCAGTGTGAGATCTGGAGGAAAAAGAGGAAATGAAAACTACGGATGATCTAGAACAACTGGGAGAGTGCGTAACTGGTCCTGACTGGAATGCTAATGCGCAGGAGGAATGTTCTATGGCAAGCCGAAGGAAATCACACTTTTGGGAAGAACAGGGCTAAACTGGATCCGTGCCTTAGAGACTATCAAAAGTCAAATTTAAAAGTAATGAACTGAGATGTCTGGTGGGAGAAATATCTAATCAACAAAGTATTCAGGTTGCTGCTTGGTTACTTTTACCTGCAGTAGGATCTGGAATTGAGTAATATAATTAAAAAGGAAGCAGTGTGGGAAGATTGGAAAACTTCCCGTTCTGTCCAGGAAAGGGGAAGAGAAATCATGGAAGGGTGTGGCCTCAGAATCCCTTGCTAAAGAAATTAGCAAAAGCTCAAATTAGTCTAATGCTGTGCATTAAGACAATGAGAGAGAAAGAGCTCCAGAGGGCTTCTCAGAGATCTCTGAGATTTTCCTCCTCAGCGTGGGCTCAGAGGCCTGGAGGAACGGAACTGTTTGAAGGAACAGCCCCAGGGTGCTCTCCACTAGCTCGCTGCTCTGGGCCACCCCAGCTTCATTCCCTGATTTCCAGCAAGGTGCTGTGTAGCAGCAGCCATGGTTCAAGAAGACCCAGGTGCAAATCACACCAGTGGCAGTCCTGGGTGTGTGTGCGGCCTTGGCGTTGTAGGCATGAAGAATGCAAGTTATGGGATCACAGATTTCCTTTGTTCACAGTTTCCAAAGAAAATCCTCCTGGGCTTGTAGTAGGCAACTGAGTCAGATAGAGACAGTACAGCAGCCAGGTAGGGCTAGGTCACATCACCAGTGTGTGGGAGAGACAGGCACCTCTGTTGTGGGCCAGATTTCAAGACAAAAGATGGAACATACACCCACATACTTGCCTAAGGATAAACATCAAGGACTGATATTCTAAATAGATATCTGTCACCCTGAGGAAGCCAGGAAGAGCCACTAATTCAACCCCCTTACAGGAAAAGCCCCTGTTCCGTGTTCATGCCTGCTTGCTGTGTGACCCACTTCTACATTTGATCCTGATTTAATCAATTTTACCTGAGCAGCTATACTAGTAATCTTTTTGGTTGACCATAGTTTTGTCCCACCTCATGACTCCCTAGCAATTTCCCACATTTCCCACCATGGACCCACTTCATGTCATGGATTTGCTCTATAAAAATCCCTAGAAAATCAGGTTCCTTGGCAACCCCTTCGGGACCCCTTCTATTTCTCAGAAGCTCTCTTTCTCCCAGTAAATACATTCAGCTTTTAACCTCCTTTGTTCCTAAAATTCATTCTTCAGTTTTAGAGACCACAAACTCAAACTGGATATCTGGCAGGTTGGGAAGTTTCTTTCCCCTATATCAGTCTAGGCATGGTGGTGTACTCCTGTAATCCCAGCAATTGGGAAGCTGAAGCAGAAAAATCACCTTAAGTTGAGGCCAGCCTGAGAGATCTTGTATCAAAAAAAAAAAAAGGAAACCCTCAGAGGCCAGGCAGAAGTCTATAGCAGTCAAAGGCCCTGCACAAAGCTCTGCCAAGTGCAGCGTTGGGTGTGGAACAGCAGAGAGGAATGGAGGTGCCCAGAGGTAAAGGTGTGAGCAATACGCAAAGCATGCAGGGAAAGCTGAAGGCAGCAGGCAAAGCAGCCCAGCAGGACAGCCATTTGGTCTGCAAGTACCAGAGCCATGGGCCGGGCTGCCAGAGGCATTGCAGACCCTGCTTCCTACCGCAGTGTTCATAGGATGCTGTACTTGGAGCTTTAAGATTTCACGTCTCCCTTGCTGCAGTTATTTGCATCAGCCACAGGTAAGACACAAGCAAGTTACTTAGCCTCACCTTCCTCTGCCACTGACTGAGATGCAGGTGTCTGCACGACTGGGCTCCTTCCCTCCATCTAATCTATCTACTTGGGCCCACCTGGTTCATCTTTAGGTCAAATGCCACCAGTCATGCACATCCCTTTCTCCGCAGATCAAAACATTTAATGTGTCCCAGCTGACTACAGGGAAGACATTAAACTCATTGGCACAATTTTCCAAACCCTCCCCATGGAGCTCATCTCCTAACCTCCTTTCCTTATAACTGTTCAACACACTTTGCTGGCTCTGTCCACAAGCCTCTCCTAGCTCCTTCTGCAGGGCACTCTTTCTCCTTTCCAGCACCTTTTCTGGAGCTCCTTGGCCACTGTGAGCACAGCCTTGAATCCTGGAACAGGGACTGATGACCTCACTTTCTTGGTATAAGATTTCCTGAAAGTGGCATTGGTCCCCCCTCCCCAATTTCTCCTCACTGGGATTGGAGTCTTATCCACTGCCCCTGGCTTCTCCAACACCAACATGTGGCCTCAGGCAGGGCCCCTGGGGGCATGAGGTGCCTGTGAGAGGTGTCAGGGGACTCAAGGGGACAGTGTTCACAGCAAGTCATGCTCTTACTCTGTGAGCACACCTGAAATGGAATGGCTCTTTTTATCCCCTATCTTGGGAAAGGTTCCTTGTTACTATGACAGTCTCTACAGAGGGAGAGTACTCATAAGGCCTGGGAAATGGTCACAATTAGCTCTAGAAATAGTGGTAAGTCAGGAGTGCCTCTCCTTATTGTCACCTCACTTATTCCACAAAAGCTGAGGTGTCCCTGATAGTAAAAAGCCCCATGGGAGCCAGTGGAATCACACCTCTTACCATCCAGGACTGGAAAGAGGCAGACAAACAACCTCCCTTCCAGCTGGAAGCATGGCAGGTATGTGGGCACCAGGTGCAGGTGCCCTAGAGAGCACATCAAACCCAAGGGGGATCCGGGAGTATTCCTGAGGAGGGGCTGGGAAGGGCTGAGGAGGGGATACATTCAGGCCCGAAGAACAGGAATTAGTTGAAGAGGAAATGGAGAAGCCATTCGAGACAAGAGAAAGCTGCTGTGAAGGGCAGGAGGTAAGAGGAGAGTGTGCTGTGTCTGTGGGGTTAGAACTGATCTTGTGGGTTCATAGCCCTGCCTGAGAGGGAACTGGCAAGCCAAGACCTTAATGAAAAGCCTTTCACACCCTGCTGAGGAATTTAAATTAAACCCTATCCTCAGAGCATTTCTTCAGGAGGCCCCTGAGAGAGAATGCACTGGGAAGAGTTCCTGACTTAAGTTTTTGGAAGAGTAACTGAAGAATTGACACTAATTCTTTAAATGTTTGGTAGACTTCATCAGTTAAACCATTTAGTCATGGCCTCTTATTTTGTGGGAAGCTTTTTAAATTATATTTTTACTTATTATAGGTTTTCTTTTTCTCTTTCTGTTTGAATCAGTTTCAGGAGTTTGCATTTCTAAAAGTTTGTTCCTTTCCTCTAGGTTATCTAATTTGCTGACATATAATTGTTATTGTATTTCCTTAAATTCTTTTTATTTCTAGAACGTCAGTACTAACAGCCTCCTTTCACACCTGCTTTTATTTTATTTTATTTTATTCCTTTTGTGTATTTTATGTATTCCTTTTGTGTACTGTACGGCTAGGACTCATCGCATCCTCCTGTTTTCAGCCTCCCCAGCACTGGGGTTATAGGCATGCGCCTCCACACCTGGTCTTGGTGGCTGGCTCCTGACGCTGGGGGGCAAGACTGGCGTGGCATGTGGTGCAGGGGGTAGGACTATCTCACTGGCCCTTCACGCCTGATTTTACTATTTGAGTCTTCTTCCTTTGACCTTGATTAGTCCTGTGAAAACTTATGGCAACTTTGTTGATCTTTTGGTTTTATTTATATTTGCTTTCCTAATTTTTCTCTATCACTTTCCTATTTATCGCATTTTTTTTTTTTTTTTTTTTTTTTTTGGTCTACTCTTCTGGTAGACTTGGGGTTTAGTTTGTTCTTTTTCTTTCTACCATAAGATAGAATGTTAGATTATTGATCTGAGATCGTTCCTTTTTAAAAATACACACTTAAGCTACATATTTTCTATAAGTTCTGCTCTAGCTGTATGTCTTTAAGTTTTGGTGTTGTGCTTTCATTTCCATTCATTTCAAGGTATTTTGATATATATCCATGTATCTTCAAGTATATATATACACAATTATGGAGGCCAAGATGGTACACAATAGGCTACCTATAAGCTAGAGAACATAATTCAGCCTGAACCTGAATGCTAAAAATCCAGAGGGACCAGTGATGTACCTATCAGTCAAATGCCAGGATTAAGGCTAAGAAACTAGTGGGCAGCAGGTTGGGGTTGGGGGGTACTATTATAAATTCTGGGGTCTGAATTTCTAAGAATCTAACATTCTGATGTCCAAGACCAGGAGAAGATGGATGTCCCAGCACCAGAGGAGGGAGTACACTTCCCTTTTCTCACCTTTTTGTTCTAATTGTGATATAGGTAAAAGAGACCCCCAACGTGCTAGAGTACACATTTGTGTTCTCTAAAATAAACAATGAATTCTAGAAACAATGGAGGTTAAGAGCAGAATCTAGTGGAGAAAGAAAGCTTCTGTCTGAGAGGGAGACACAAAAAGTCCTGAGTGGCTGGCTGAGGACCCTCCCTTTTCAAGGGAATTTTATGGAGTAAAACCACAAGGAGAGTTGGGTCCAAGGTAAGGAAAAATGGGAAATCACAAGGTGGGCATAAGGTAGTACAAAACTGTGGTCAACCAATGAGATTATATGCTTAGGTAATATTGATCACATGGGGAAGCAAGTCACATAAAAAGAGGACATGAAGCAAAACAGGGGCTTTTCCTACAGGGAGTGGGCTAGTGGCTATTCTGGGCTTTCTCAAGGTGAAGGATACTTATTTAGAGTATCCATCACTGCTGTGGGACTTGTTATGATTTGTGTCTAGTTATCCCCTCAAAGCTTCATTCAGTCATGGGGCAGATTTCTAGAGTTTGTGATTAACTCATGATCCACTGGGATTATGGCTGTGAGTGCTGCTGGGATTATGGGTGTAAATTCTATACCCGGCCTGGGACAGATAGACTGAATGCAACGTATGAGGTGGACTTGCTATCGGTAGCCACTGTTGCCATTACTCCTCCCTTTTGCTCTTGCTGTTTTGTTGCCTCCTGCTGCCAGGAACTGCTGCCCTCTGCCATGTGCCAGTCTGCCTTGGAGCCAGCTGAGTACAGACTGAAATCTCCAGTAACTGAGCTAAATAAACCTTTCCTTCCTTCGTTTTGAGTGTTGGGTGTTTGTCCCAGCAATAAGAGAAGAGTAACCGAGACAGATCTCTAGGGGGAATTATGTGTGTGCATTTGGTTCATCTTTTATCTTGATATCTGGTCCTCAGCGGATGTCTGTGTCTTTCCCACACTTGAAGTGTATCCCATCCTTCTGCACTGACTTCTTGGTGGGCCAATTTCTGTCTGACTGTCTACAATATTTTCACCTAACTTAGCTGTCTATAACAGTTGGACTCTCAGTACAACAAGTGATGCCCTCACTAGACCAAGCTGTACTCATCTGTGTTGGTGAGGGAGGCTCTTTATTCAGTCCACTGATTCAAATGCTTATCTCAGAAACAGCCTCATGGATGCTCCAGCTATCTGCATGTCCTTTAACAAAGTCTCAGTGATACTTCTCACATATGCTTTTAGGATTCTGTCTTTGCCTTCTAAAGTTTGCTTACCATATATCTAGGTATGGATCTGTTTATGTTTACACTACTAGAGTTCACTGATGTTCTTGAATATAGAGATCCCTTATTTTCATCAAACAGGAAAGTTTGACTTCTTTTTCTGCCTCCTCTTATTTTGAGGTAGCCATTACCTAGACATTGATATGCCTGACTGTGCCCCACAGTTCTCAAAGGATTTGTTCATTCCTTTTTCCTATTGACTTCTTTCTGTTCCTCTGACTGGATAACTTTAGTTTATGTAACTTCACGTTCATTGATTCCTTTTCCTGCCTGTTTAAATCTGTAAAGTTCATCTAGTAAAAATTTCATTTTAGTTATTAGACTTTTCAATTGTATAATCTCTATTTGGTTCTTTTGTTCAATATTTATCTCTTTATTAATATTGCTATTT
>NW_004524614.1:7429431-7431223 GCF_000260255.1 Octodon degus | reverse complement strand
TTGCTATCTGTTTATCAATAAAATTTTGAAAAAAAAAACCAAAAGAAGTTGAGGTTAGCCAGGGGGCAGAAGATGAAGTCAGTCTGGGAGCTGCCCATCGGCAGCTTAGCATCCCCCGCGTGCAGACTCACTGCCATGATGAACTGACGGGCTACTGTATGGGCGCAGACCCCTCACTGTCACCCCCAGATGGACTAAGATATAAATATAGAAAAACAATAACATTTAGAAATTTCTACGTAAAAATTATACATTAGCTTTAAAAGCAAATGCAGACTCTTGTTTCCAGGATGGTAGACTATGGCAGACTTCTTAAACCAACTGTTATCTTGAAACTACTGGAAAAAAAAAACCTAGACAGAATAGTTCAGAAACCCTGCTAAGAGTATCAGAGAGTGCCAAGACTGCCAGAAACTTAGCCGAAATGGAGTGGAGAAGGGGTTGCAGAGAGCTGAACCCAACTCACATTTCCACGCCTCCATGAGGTGATTATGAGTACATGCTTTCAAAGCCCAGGGGACAGCAGAGGCCAGATAGACAGCAGAGGCCAGATAGAACTTCTAGCAGCTTCAGGGACTGGAAGGTGCTGCAGCTCAGTGCCTGCCAAGGACGAAGGGCTGGCTTCTGCGGGCAGCCCAGGAAATGCCCTTTGGCGTATGAGTGATGGAGCAATGGCCCAGCTTCACAAGACCCACAGCTCTCAATCAGCTCATCCTTGGAGGATTTTGACAGCTCGTTGGCAGTATGACTCAGAGGTAGAGAGCTCGCCTAGCAAACCTGAGGTCCTGAGTTCCATCCCCAGCTCTGCAAGTGGGCAGGGATGAGCTAGCTGCTCCTTGGCTAGGTGCTAAGTGCCTGCTAAAAGCAAAATTAACCCCTGGGGGCAGGCAGAGCCTGGCACTAGAACCTCAGGTCATCTCTGTCATTTTATGCTCAGAGTGTCTAGCGTCAGTTCAGATAATGAGCCTGGCCTGCAGGGCTTCTGTGGCTGTGTGTGTGATGTTTCCCTGGGAGCACAGAAGCTTGGAAACAGGCCTGGTGATAGTGCTAATGGTGGTGGCTGCAGGACAGAGCACATGCGAGCTGAACACTCTCTCATTTCCTCCAGATAAGAGCCCTAGGACATCCACATTATTATTTTCCTCACTTCACACATGAGGAAATGGGCTGAGGGGTTGGACCTGAGTCTTTCTGACTGCACAGGCTGCTTCCCCATGAGGCAGTCTTATTTGTGAATGTTGTGGGATGATGCACTGGAAGTTGATATCCAATCTGTGATTTTGCACCGATGGCTGGCTTATAGTTTGCCCTAGGAAGCACTCATTTATCAGGCTCTGCATGAGGCAGACAAGTCCTGAATTTAAGCAGTGGAGAGCTCACAGCACCCCTGGAGGCCCCACGTCACACAACTGGGTTAGGATGCATTGACAACTGTTGGTGCTGTTTTGTCTCAAAATGAGTGTAAATTCCATTGCCTCCTGAAAGGCCTGCGAGGAAGGTAGTGAACACTCTGCTCCTCTGGGGCCCATGGATGGAGGCCTGCCCTACCGTAGGCCTGCAAGGCTCAATCTCTTAGCCTCCTATGAGTTAGGCAGAAACCTGGAGTTGAGAAAGTCACTGAGCTGCTAGGTTGTTTTTCATAAACACCTCATTCAAGGGGCATCAAATTGTGCTCCCAGGGCCATGGGATTTTGGGGAACATGAGGTAAGGGCAGTCAGGCGAAAGTACGTAGGTGTACTTGGCCCTGCCCAGCCCTCTTCAGCAGTGGTCTTTCAAACTTATGTGGTTGCT
>NW_004524614.1:7427459-7429331 GCF_000260255.1 Octodon degus | reverse complement strand
TTTTTGGCGGAACCAGGGATTGAACTCAGGCCCTTGTGCTTGCCAGGGAAGCGCTTATTCCCTGAGCCATCTCCCCGGCCCCTCTTTTTTTCTTTACATGCCTCATGATTTTTCATTGAGACCTGGACATTTTAAATAATATACTGTGGTATATCTGGGAGTCAGCTACTACTCTGCTCCAGGATTTGTTGTTATTGCTGCTATTATTGTTTTGTGACCTTTGTGAACTAGCTTTATAAAGTCTCTCTTCTTTGTTATATTTAGCCATTGAATTGTCTACTCTATTAGCTCAGTAATCAGCTAATGAATGGACAGATTTCTTTGATTGTCTATAACCCATAAATCTTCCAGTCTCTGCCAAGGGACTTTCAGTATACATCAGAGCACTCCTTCAACTTGACAACTCTGCCTTAGAGGTTTCACTTCTTGCCTGTGTGGAACCCAAGGGTCAGCAGGAGGTGAAGGCTTGGGGCTTCTCTGGTCTTTTTGTCCAGGAACATAGCTCAGGGTATAAGCAGAGGCACGTGGGCTTTTAGATGTCCAGAAGTCTGTACTAAGGAGTTTTCTTTTCCTACATTTTACTTGAAACTATTGGGGTAGCTAAATGCTTGCTTCAACTGCTATCCATGTCTTCAAGCGGCCAGCTAGAAAAACAATTACCTCTTAAGTTATCAAAAAACATCCCTGGATATAAGAGTTTTTGCCCTGGGTGAACTCTAGGTCAGCCTCAACAAAGACAGGCTGCAAATGAGGTCTACAGGGATCTGCAGGAGAGGTCAGTGGATGACAGTTCCCTGGCCAGGAGGCCTTCAAAGTGTCCCAGGCCCATTTTGCTCCCTGTCAGCCTCCCAGGCTTCTGCCTTTCACCTTGGTTGCCAGTTCTCAGGGCAAACTCAGAGTTGGAGATAGGGAATAAGAATAGGGTTAGTTAAGATATTATAAAGCTCATGGTGCATACAAAGACTTAAGTAATTTTACTGAGTTAGGCTAATTTTCTTTTTTATTTGCAGTACTGGGGATTGAACTCAGGACCTTGCGCTTGCCAGACAAGAGCTTATTCTACTGAACTATCTCCCCAGCCCCCTAGTTTTCAAAGTTTCAGAAAAATTAATTTTTACTTTATTTTCCCTGCCAACTTTCTTGTTGCTTTTCTTAGAAGAAATAATTTGTGTGTGTGTGGGGCTATCAGTTATTAATTGATTTATCAATAAACTAATCAAACTGTCTATTAATTATATAATAACTAATAATTATTAATAATTAATTGAGGCTCTCTGTAGTCCTACCATGTAGAAGACACTGAGGTTTGGGGAAGACTGAAGTTGGGGATGGGCTGAGAGTTTTGTGGTCAACATGCCGCAGATGACAGACTTTCCCTGAGTCAGGCAGTGGGGCTAATGCTAGGGCTAACTCACACATGTGGGATGATTCACTTCTGCCTGGTCCTGCACTCAGCTCTGTATATACTCTTTGGCACATTTCATTCCTATTTTAAGATAAGAGAATTACACTTAGAGAAGTTCACTGTCTGGCCCAAGGCCATACAGCTAAATGGAGTTAGAGCAGGCTTTGGAATCTTTATTAGTATGACTTTAACATCCATGTTAATAACCATCAGCCCAGGCCCGCTATGCCAGCGCCACCCGTGGGACGCACTGAGATAGCAATTGAGACTGGGCGTGGTGGTGTGCACCTGTAATCCCAGCTCTTGGGAGGCTGTAAACAGGTGGATCACTATGAGTCTGATCTAGTAGTAAGATCCTGAATACCCTGTAGACCCTTCCCTAAAATACAGAAGAAGAAGAAGAAGAAGAAGAAGAAGAAGAAGAAGAAGAAGAAGAAGAAGAAGAAGAAGAAGAAGAAGAAGAAGAA
>NW_004524614.1:7411171-7416484 GCF_000260255.1 Octodon degus | reverse complement strand
ATCCTTGACCCTCTGTATTTTTGAGACGTGGTTTCCCGAAGTGGCTTAGGTTGGGTTTGAACTTGTGAGCCTCCTGCCTCCGCCTCACAGAGTAGCTGATGTTCCAGTCATGGGCCACCAAGCCCGTGTGATCTGCTTTCTCTATTACAGTTCCACGTAAGATTTCATTGCTTAATATTTGTGTTAGTGATTTGCTTTGATTTTTAAGAAAGAACCCCATTTTTTCTTTTTAAGGGTTTTCTGTTTGGGCTTTATTATTTGAGACGTAAACGTCTTAGGCCCAGTCAGGATAAACACAAGTTGTAGGCCACCCACGGAGGCAACAGCAGAGCCATAATCCTAATGTCCCTGCCATCCTCTGCACCTTGTGAGTTCCAGCGGAGACTGTACAGAAGATGGGGATCATGAGATCCTAGGCCCGCAGTGGGAGCAGATGGCCCTGAACATTGCATAAACTATTTTCATACAAACATATGAGAAAACTAAATTCATGAGCTAGGCACAGTAAGAGGTAAATAATGTAACTAATAATAAAACAATAGTGTGTATAGTGTGGTAAGAGTTACATGAATGTGATCTCACTCCCCCCAAGAATGTCTTCCTGTGCTGTAATTTTGGGACTTTGGCTAATTATGAGTTTGTGGAAGTCCCCTGGAGTAGGGACTGCTGTACTATATGTGGACTGCGTGTGTTGATGCTGAGCCCAGAGGAAGGCTGGCCAGACAGATATGGGTGACAGCTGGGTCTCTGTGGGGGTACAGGCCAGCTGCTTACACTGCGTTTTGACAGTAGGCTGGGGTGAAGGTTCTAGAAGTTTGATTCACTGACACGTAGTTGGTCCCATGGCATGAAGGTGGTGTGGTCCAAGGCCGGCAGGCCATTGCCTCTTCTGCTCTTCCCACACCCTGGCCCTCCCCATGGGGCAGGTGCCAGCACTGGAGTCTCTTTCAGTTCTCATCGCACCCTTTGGTGCTTCCCTGTATTCTTGGTGGCTCTCAGCAAAACACTGCAGTTAGCTTTGGGGTTAACAAGGTCAGCTGGGTGAAAAGGATATGGCCATTTTAGGGAGAAGAGGTGCGTGCTGCACGCTGGCACCTCCTGAGTGGCCTGTTCACACATGAGCTGATGGGGTCATGCCAAGGAGAAAGCATCCCAGCTGCTGCTGAACTCCCTGCGCATGACGGTCCGGCAGTACCCTACATTTCCCATTTAATGCTTGCTGTTAACTGTGTGTCCTTTAAATCCTTGAAAGTTTGCTTCTTCTTCTAGGCTGACATCACCTTTTCTAAGTGCAGGGTGGCATCTTCTCCTCATCTCTGACTCAGGACACCAGCCTGCCACCTGCGCATGATTTTGGACACTGCCCTTCCTCTGGCTTCAACTCGGTCTCCACCTCCTCAATCTTCCTGCCTTGTTCTGCTCTTCATCTCCTAGCCCTGCTTCACCTCAGCTGGCATCCCCTCCTGGCACACGCTGCCTTTTCCACATGACTGTCAGGTGCTGCTGCCCGGCAGCGATGGGTCATCCAGCTGTCATCTGAGCCGCATGCGAACCCGCACCACTTCTGCATCGTTATTCATCCATTCTGCTTGCCATGAAGACGCTGATGTCCACATCGTTGCTTGTCTTTACACAGTACTGCACCTCGTGGCACAAGCTACAGAGAAGGAAGCTCCTGGATGGGCCTCCGATCTTACCCACTAACTGGAGAGACAAGCAGGGGGACAAACAGACCACTAAGGCTGCACCCACTGTGATGAAGAAGGAGCAGCCTCTAGATCAGGAAGCCAGGTGTCCTCTAGATAGGAGGATTCAGTCCTGTGATAGTGGGAGGGAGATTTGGGCCCAAGCCTCCCTGTGCAAACCCCCAAGGTAGGTGGGTGTCAGTCTGTGGAACTGAGTTGGGATCTGGAACAACCCAGTGTGGGGCTAAGGATGTGGACTTCAGCTCATATCAGATAGGCTCAAGTCCAGGCTCTGTCCTCACTAGTTTGTTTTGGGCAAGAACACTAACCTCTCTTGACCTCAGTTTCCTCACCTGTAAGATGGGAATGGTATGATATTATACCTTACTCATAGGGTTGCTGTGGGATTGAATGGCTTAGTCTCTGCAAGGCATTTACAAGATCTCTGCTGAGCTTGGGTGAGCATAATCCCCCTAACTGGAGGATTGTACATGGGTAAGCAATGTGGCCTGCATTGTGTTTTCATGACACGGTCACTGTTGTGTAGAGAACGTGGTAGTGTGGGGAGGGTGAAGGCTAGAAGCCCAGCTGCAGACCCCATGAAGTGGTGGTGGGCGCTGATGGGGATGGAACAGATGCCAGGAAATGAGAGGGAGGGATGGTGTTTGGAGGCAAGAGCAGAACTTGTAGATGATAATAGGGTGGTTGGGGGACATGCAGTGAGGGAAACTGGCCTCAGAGCTGCAGCTTTGGGACTGGGAGTACCTCAAGAATGTACCTTCCAGAACCTTCTGTGATTTGTCCAAGGTCATGGAGGGCAGTGGCAGGGCTGGGGTCCAGATTAAGTTGCTCTGGTGACAGAGGTGATGTCCTTCTCGCTGCACAAGCTCATCCTCTGTGACTTGGATCTTCTCGGGGCAAAGACCTCAGATAGTGACTTCCAGTGGGAGAGTGTGGTGGTTTGCTGGGGCCACTCAGCCTATGAGGGAACATCATGTGGGCCCTTCTCTCCTTCTGTCCTGGTAGCAGGAACTGTCTGGCCTACACCGTGCAGAAATGCATGGCCCACAGCAGCCCATATGGTCTTTCTCAAAAGCCCTTCGCAGCTCTTTGCAATGGGCAGCCGGGCCTCTTTCACACTCCTGTCTCCACACAAGGTTACTACCTCAGTGGTCAAGCTCAATTAAGCCTCCAACCTACTGGGCAGTGAGGGTGGGAAGTGGCATCCCTAGTACAGTCACTGATTTGAGCCACATGGTGGGGTAATGACAGTCCCAAGTGGGTATTAGGATACAGCCTGGCCATCCTCAGAAGCTCACGTGGACTGAGAAGCATCCACACAGCCACCTCCCTGACACACTGTCCATTTATAAAGCTGCATGTGACCTTCACAATCCATTGTGATTTTACAGAGCGAGCTCTCCGTGAGCGCATGCAGGCTGACCCGTGTCCTTCATCACAGCTCTCTTTCATCCTGATGCACAGATCTGCTGTCCCCATGCTGGGCTTACTATAGAGTGTGTCCTCTCTCCAGGTTGTCATGACAATTCTCACTGAGAAGCTGTTTCTGAAAAAGAAACAGGGGAAAAAACACTTATTAAAGACAAGCCTACTGACTGAGGATTTCAGTCGTGTTAGTACCACTCACAATGGCCTCTCATAAAAAATTGCAGTTTCTGTTCCTCACCAGCTAGTGGCTGGGAACTTTGCATCACATAGTGGCAAGTCAGTAAGTCTAGAATCTGTTGCATTATGCTGATTGCAGTTATAATGATAATAACAATTAAATGTGGGCTTTTAAAATCGGGGCCTCTCTGGTATAAGCCATTAAGTAGACTAGTATAACTATTCAGGTAATAGAGGCACATCTCAGCTAGGGGGTTGGTTGTGTTATCTGGATAACAATCTTATTCTTAGCCCCCTTTTCACTGGCCATCTGTCTTTCTTCCCAGATATCAACCATCTACCCAGCAATATCTCATTAATCCTCACCAGAAGTACTATATAAAATGAGAAGAGAAAGCTCAACGCGCCCATTTCTCAGATTAGTCACCAAGCCTCTCAACAACAGGAAGGAACCCAAGGGAGTGATCCTCAGGTGAAGGTGTCCTGTGGGATTCTGGGACAGCCACCACAAAAACTGCACACTTCTACTTAACCTTATTTTTAAAAATCACTAAAGGTATGTTTGCTGTGGAAAAATCAGAAAAGTAGAGAAAACGCAACATAAAAGTAAAATTCATTCAAAAGATCTTAATTCTTAGGTTTAATGCGAATAGTGCAGAAGGGAGGATTTAATGTATCCACGTGTTGCTCTGATTCACTGAACCCTGGAATCACAAGGTCAGGATGGGTCTGGAGGCTGCCTGAGCTTGGCCCGGGCTCAGGTGTGTCCTCACGGCCCCTGCTGGTCAGCCGGGCATCCCTGGTGGGTCACACCTGTGCCCCACTAGCTCCTAATTTTGTACCATGCTGCCTGTTGGACCCCTAAAGTCGTGAATCTGCATGACCTTTGGCTCATTAGACCTCAAAATAACTGGAAACTTGTTCCTTGCTAAGGAGCATCTAATCTTTTCTTAAGCATAGGTAAGAAGTTCAAAATTTATTGGCATCCCATTCTTTTAAAAAAGGTTAAATTTAAGGTCATACAGTGCCTCTCAAGTTTGATATATACAGACTGTGTAGAATATGAGCATTAAGAGACACAAATTAGTCCATGCCCAGAAAGATTTAATAGAGTACAGAATGATCTTCATAAGTATATATAAAATTCTTATGAAGATAGAGGGAACCGTCTGGGTTTTTCTGGGACAATTTCCAAAGTGATTGAAGGCATGAAAAGCACACCCCAAGGTGAACCCACATGTTCTAGATTCTGTGCCTGTGACCTAGCCCATCAGAGATCAGACTTCACGACCATAATAAAACTAAATGTGCAGAATGCTATTCTGTTTCGTAGGTGAAGAAGCCCAGACCTATAAATGCCACGTAGGTAATTTTTCCAGGCAAGCGCTTATTCCACTGAGCCATCTCCCCAGCCCCTGTAGTTTCTCCAGAATATGGAAAATACAAATCAAGCACTTTATTTTAAAAAATAAACACAAAAAGTTGTTGTCATCCCAAAAGGTTTAAACGTTTCCATTTTGGATAATTCAGTTAAGAACCTATGCAAGCTTGTTCCCAGGAGCTAACACATCATTTGTCTCTGTGAAGGAAAATGAAGTCTAAAACTGAACATGATTTTTCAGTATTTCGAGTCTCACTGCTATACAAAAACCTAGAGCGGGGCTGGGGAGAAGCTCAGTAGAATAAGTACCTGCCTGGCAAGCGCAAGGTCCTGAGCTCAATCCCTAGTAGTGAGGTGGGGGGGAAGCAACCTAGACAGACCACTAAAAAACAATAACTTCAAAATATAGGCTAAAAGACTCTTTGCTGTAAACAACTTTATCAGTGTTGGCCAAGCATGTTTAACCTGGAAACACAAGGAAAATAACCTACTCTGTAATTTCTTGAAACAGATAAGGGGCTGATGTAGGAGATGTAGAAGGGGAAAGAAGGTTCAAAAAGTCCTTTTTTCCCCTAACTTTCACCTCATACTCATCAAAAAGCAGCCACATCATACTCCTTT
>NW_004524614.1:7402143-7411071 GCF_000260255.1 Octodon degus | reverse complement strand
GAAGGTAGTCTGGCAAGTGGGAGGCCAGATAAGAAGCCTTGTTGGAACCCAGGAAAGAGGAGATGGTAGCAGTGAAGGAAGGGATGACTGATGAGATTTTATACATAATTTTAAGGTCAAGGTGACAGGATTTGCTGCCAGTCTGGAGGCAGAGAGTAAGGAATGCAAGTTGCCAAGGGTGACTGCTCATGTGAATGTGAGTAGCAGGAGGGAAGAGGCTGCCCTTGCTGGGACGGCAGAAGGAGGAAGAGGAGTAGGTTCGGGTGATGTGAGCAGGCAGTAGGCCTGGGAGGGTTTGAATTCAGTACCCTTGTGGCACTTTACAGTAGGCAGCTATATAAAGAATTCTGTTGTTCAGAGGAGGCAGGGGTGGGTGGACAGTGTTTGGTTTAAGTTGCAAGCATGGATGAGTGAGTAGGTAGAGGGGAGGTACAAGAACAGACCAGTAGTAGTCTAGTGGTAAAGAAGGAAGGGGAGAAGTCACAAACAGGATAAGAAGCACAGCCCTGAGTACCTCCCCAGCTTTGTCTCTAACCTGTGTCTCTACCAAGGTATCCCTAAAAGGGCAACATTCATCCTTATAACTTTCATAAAGTAAGACATCAACGAGGTATCCAGAGGAAGCGCTGCCAGAATTGCTGGTGGCAGCTCTGTGAAGGCTTTGAGCGGGAATGGTATTTAAACCTATAGGCCGGCAGAGCTCACACTCATTCCTAGGCCCTGTCCCTAAAAAAACCCAGAGAATTCTGACATTGATTTTTAAAATATTTCTATAGAAAAGTTAAACATTGCCTAGATGAATGTTAGCAGTTCACAAGAGTCACCTTAGCTTTTGGTAAAATGAACTTGGATGCATTAGGTCATGTTCAACATCACTGGAAAATGAGATTTTGCTGCATGCGCATTAATTCATGGTGAGAAGCGCTGGAAAAAGGGGAAGAAGTTAGGACCAACCCAGTTGAAGGCCTGCTGGCACACAATCAATGGCTGTGCATCGCTCAGGGCTACCTTAGGCCAACAAGTGGCCTAGTGCACTAACTAGAGAGCAGATTATTCCCTGTGGTTCCTAGCTCTATCCATCTTCCCTGACCAGCTAGCTTTCCAGTCTGTGAGGGAAAGCACAGGCCTTTCAGCACTTCTCACATAAGTGACAGCTCTTCTATCCGCTGGCTATTCCCAGCCACTGGGCTCCTGTTCTCCCAGACTGGAACCATCTTTTCAGTCAGTCGCCACAGAAGGTTGGCTCTACCCAACCCAGCTTCTTTCTCGTAGCCTCTCCTTGCTGCAATCTGTGGTTACAGATTTTAAAGACTTAATAGATGGATGTGTTTTTCTTTCCCTGAGGAAGGAAATGAAGATTTCCACTTGGCATTGTTTTCTGTCATCATATTTTTGTTGTTCTAGAAATGGAGCAGAAAATTGCTGTTGCTCCTTTATTGCCCAATTGCCCACACCACTTCCAGTCCTTGGGAAGAAAATCAATTGTTTTTACAAATTTTATTCAGAGATTTGGGTTACTATTTGCTGAAATCTTCCCCATTATTTCCTTTGACAAACCCATAGTTTTGGGATGGGAAAAAGAAACGATTTCTCTATCAATGAAAAATCAGATTCTATTGTTTCCTTTCATTATGAAACAGAGCCTCAGTTTGCCACAGGGTGTGAATGAAACAGATGAAAAAACGTATGCCTTCATGTCACGAAACTTTAAGGTTTTACTATCCTTGAGCTTTGCCTACTTATTAAATGCAAGGCTTACTGACATTACCCCTTTCAGTCTTCACAACCAAGGAGGAGCTTTCTTCAGTCCCATCTTATGAGTGAGGTTACTAAAGCGAAAGAACTTAAATGTCTGGTGTGACACTCCACGCAAACCTGGTGAGCGAGCAGCCTTCACAAAAGTGTCCACAGTTGTCATGGCTTCTAGATGTCCACCCAGAGCCTCCTGCAGACATAGGTGGAACTTTTTGGAGGTGGCTAGATCTAGAGTACGTGATCATGGGATTTGTAGTTCGTGCAATACTAGGGTTGAGGGTGCTGCACCCCGGGTGTGAGTGCTGCCTGCCCTGTGAGAAAGTAGCCTGCATTGACTATAAGAGACAGAAAGAGGGGTGCTGCTGGCTCTTGCTGCTTCGCTACTTCACTGCTTGCTGCCTTCTGCTTTGCTGCCCTCTCCCCGCCAGGCACTGTTTCTTGTCTGTGATCCCCCCCTGCCATGCCACCCTGCCTCAGAGCTAGCTATGAACTGAAACCTCTACACACTGTGAGCCAAATAAACCTTTCCTCCTTTAACTTCGGGTGTCAGGCATTTTGTTTCAGCAATGAGAAAAGGAACTAAGACAACTGTCTTTCATGAGATCAGTATTATTTCTAAGTTTGTGCATTCTGTACAACAATCTCAAAGCCAAAATACTTTATACTTCATTTTGGCAAAAAAATGAGTGTGTCAGTTACTAAAGAAGTACCTCACAGATGCATGCAGCCCATTACACTGCAAGAGAAATAGGCTCATGTAGGATGACAAGGCTTAAAACTCCTTTAAAGTGGTTTATTTTTCAAACCTTTGGCCCTGATTTAGAGCAGACATTCTGTAGCACTTGAAAGCTTTTGGTTTTGTACTGTCTTAGTTACTCTTCTGTCATTTCTGAGACAAAGTACTCAACACCCAAAATTAGAGGAAGAAAGTTTTTATTTAGCGCACAGTTTGTAGGTGTCCATAATCTGCTGGCCCCAAGGCAGGGGAGTATGACAGAGCGGCAACCGTTCATGGCAGTGGAAGAGACCAAAAGAAACAAGAAAGAGAGAGTAGCAGCAAACTCCTGACTGGCCCTTATGTTGTGTGCAGACCACCCATCCTAGGGTGGGTGTAACATTCACACCCTCAATTCCAGCAATGGACCATGAATCAGCCACATGAACCTAGATACAGTCACCTCTAAAAAGCCTGCCCCCGTGACTGCATGAGGCTTTGTTGGGACATCTAGACATAGATCACAATATATACAAACCAAGCAATTATAAAATTTGGGCTCCAGTAGCATGACTAATTAACTCCAGCCAAGAGTCTGAGGTGAGAGGAAAGTGAAACAGAGGAAAGGAATGCATTCATGCTGGCTGCTAAATCTTCATCAGTTTTGGACTATTAGCAGACATTCTATAGAAGAGGGAGAGCTGGTTAAAAAAAAGATCTTGCCATAATTTCACAGACATTTGGAACACATGCTTACTAAGGTTCTAGACTGAATACTTAGGGATGGATTTTGACATCTTTTTGTGATACTGAGGATTGAGCCTAGGTCTTTGCTCCCAGCTATATTCCAGCCCTTTTTGACTTTGATTTTTAAATATTGAGACAGCATCACTAAATAGTTAAATTGTCTATGCTGGGCTAGAACTTGAGGTTCTCCTGTCCCAGCCTCCCAGAACACTAGGATTTCAGGAGTGTAGCACCATGACTGGTGTTGGTACTATTTTATTTATTTATTTATTTTTAATGAATTTAGGACAGGGTCTACAGGGTGTACAGGGTCTCACTACGTAGATCAGACTCATAGTGATTCTCCTATTTTTCGCCTCCCAAGTACTGGGATTACAGACATGCACCACCATGCCCAGTCCCAATCACAGGCACAGCACCCTCCAGGGGCAGAAGCAGGGATGGGGCCAGGCCAGCACGACACTCCAGGGATCAAACCCTGGCTTCTGCACTCTGCCAAAGCAGGCACTTCAGTCTGCTGAGCTATCTGGCCGGGCTATTCTTAACTTAGTCATTACTATGGTTTGTATATGGGCTGTCCCCCATAAGTCCATGTAATAAAGGCTGGATCTCCTGAGTGGTGCTACTAGGAGGTGATAGGACCTTGCAGAAGAGGGCCTAATGGGAGGATTTTAGGTTATTGGAGGTGTTTCCTGCAGGGGGATAGAGGTCCCCAGACCCTCACTCTTCCTTTCCTGCACTTGCTTCCCAGCCACAAGGGCGGGGGTACTTTTGCTTGGACACACATTCCCACCACAATGCGCTCTCACAGCTCCAAAGCAAGTGGGCCAACTACTCATCAACGGACATGATGAGGCAAAATAGCCCTTTTATCTGCATAGGTTGAACATCTTAGGTATTTTTATGGTGGTGGGAAGCTAGCCAGCACCAATTTAACTAGAGATATTGGACAAATAGATGGCTGATGGCTCAGTCTTTACAGGCAAGTGTGAAGAGAGAAGGGTTGCAGGTGGCAAGAAGTCCACACAGGGAGTATATGGGCCTGGCCGGCGCATCATTTCCTGACATGGTGCCTTTAGTTTATGAGGCGCTCCACCATGAGGTAGATGGATAGTGAGCTAGAGAACCCCTAGGGCTGTATGTGGGAAGGCTTTGAATGAGATGGAGACATTTCTATTCTCCTAGCAGGCATTAGAATGAGGCTTGTGTTGGCGTCTTGGAGTTACCAAGACAGAGCACCTTAGACCTAGGCCATAGAAATAATTTTCTTAAAGTTCTGGAGGCTGGAGGCTGAGATCACAGTGCTGAGGATATTGTTTCCACTAGAGGTCTCTTTCCTTGGCTTGTAGATAACTGTCCTCCTCCTTTGTCCTCACCTGGCCTTCCTTCTGTGTTTGTCTGTGCCCTAGTCTCTTCCCATAAGGATACCATCACATTGGATTCAGGCCCAACCTAAGGACCTTATTTCCTCCTAATTACTACTTTAATGATGCAGTCTCCAAGTACATCCATATTCTGAGAAATTAGGGATGAGGACTTCAAGATACAAATTTTCAGGGCATATAATTCAACCTGTCACATCCACATTAATTTTATTATGTGTTCTACTGGAACAAAACCTTTTAAATATAAACACTCTATAAGTCTACCAAATTATCATAGAGTTTGTTCTAATAGGATACTATATATTTGCACATGGTAAAGCAAACCAAAGCATCGGAGAAGTTCTGCTTCGTCTTGTTCACCCATGGCTATTTCAGTATCCACTAGACAGCAGGCCTTGGGGACCACTACCTTTGTGATTAGCAGGTCTGTCTTCCTGCTTCTTACTTCTGGGCTTTCTCTGGAAACCCATTTGCATTTGCATTGACTTGCTCTTTCCTTATGTGTGAATGTCATGCTTCCAATCTAATTCCAGCACAGTCTCACAGCCTCCAGCATGACATGACTAGTCACTGTCACATGGTGAATCTCACAGCCTCTTAGCCATTCTCTGTCTTTCAGCAGACTTTCTCTCCATCCCTCCCCATCCTGTGTTGATTTATAGTTTGCCTCAGCAATTGCATTTTCTCCAGTTCTAAGTCCTTGAGGGCACATGTCAATTTCCTGTCAAACTTTCTATTTACCACCCAGTGGTTTTCTCTGTGATCTATTTTTCATTTTCTTACACAGAATGTTCATCTCCCTACTTCTATGGCTTGAATGTGTCTCCCTAAAAGCATGCATTGGAAAGTCAGTCCACGATGAAGCCATGCTGGGAGGCAGGACCTGATGGGAGGTGTTTAGGTCATGAAGGCCCCACCCTCCTGAGTAGATTTATGTCAGCGATAAAATGACTTCAGGCTGCAAGTTTGATTTTGTGCTTTCTCACCCTGTGTGCTTTCCTCATTTTATGACCCAGCAAGATCCTCACTAGATGTGGCCCCTCAGTCTTAGACTTTTCAGTGTCCAGAACTTGGAACCAATACAGTTCTATCTTTTATGGATTACCTACCCACTGCAGGCATTCTTTTATAGCATTACACAGCAGCGTAAGGCACCCAGGAAGGCTGGAAGCTTCGTGTGGTATGAATTTGTTTAACACCAGACTTGGGAGCTACAGGGGCTTCATAAACCTGTTGATATTACAACTTTCCACATCATCATGGGGTCTAATAAAAATGAGCAGTTCAGCATTGATTTGGATGTTGTAAATTAAAGTCTTACAATGAAGCATAAAAGCAGATAAGATTCTAGCATAATGGAAAAAAAAGACTTTTGCATCATAGTCTTCTAGTTCCTCTCTACAAAATTCCCAGGAAGAAAGGTATTTAAAAGGCAGTCAGTTCATCCTGTGTTGGTGCATGCGGTGTATTCATCTAGGTTCTTAGGACCTAAAATGGGTTGGGGAGGTGGAATCCAGCCTCAGCCTCAGCCCTGACTGCCTTCAGGGGATTGATGCTTAGCTGTTACCTGAACTGTCTTTGAAAGAAGAGCAAAGGCAGGACTGGAGGATCTGGAGAAGTTACCATGATGAAGAGTACAAAAACTACAAGAATGACGCAGCCTCTGTTGTTCTGCCACAGAAAAAGCATACAGTTACCGAGCAACCCATAGGTGCCGTAGCTGCCCTAGCATTTCCCTAACATGATAAATGCTAGGTAATAATTGTTAGTGCAAGAGCCAAGATCTGAACCCAAAGCCTGTGCTCTTCCCTCAGCTTTGAATTCAAGAGAATTGTGACCTAAATGTAGGGTGGGTCCTAGGGAACAGAAGACTGGTCATCAGCTCCTGCTGTTTAATTCTAGATTTACAAGCAAACTCTGGGGAGGGATTTCTCTGTAGTTCTTCACACATATGAGTGCACTGGGAGCTGTGGCCATGTTCTTTCTTCTGTTGATGGAGTATCTATCTGTGGAGCCTGGGGTCAGCCAACCCAATCAGGTAATCAGGTGTGTCCTACAGTGTGACAGACAACTTCACTGGCCTCTATATGATGGCGCTTTGGTTCATTTTACTGCAGCGAGATGGCCATGAGAAGACACAGAAGGACAGAGACCAGCTAATGGGTTCATCTATTTTTTTTTCCCTAGTAAATTCAATGCCTGGTGGGATTTTACAACTATCTGAGCAAGGCTTGCTCTGATTCTGTAATGATAAGGGTAGACACAGTAGATTTGCCTGCACATCAGAGCCCCATCTTTGCAAGGACAGCCAGGCACATTCCAATGAGAGAAAGATGAGGGGTGTGGGGGCAGGGTGGGTTGGATGCTATACTGTGACTTTCATCCAGGGCAGAAATTGTAGGGCCCTACTACCATCACATCCATAAGATTTTATCTTGTTCAGTCAAAAGGAGAAGTTTCTTCCTAAGTCAGATAAAGACTGTCAAAAGATCAAACATGAATGATTCTAAAGCTGGATCCAGGGGCCTCTATGCAGGGAATTTGTCAATGTTATCTTTCTGTTCCTTTGATGGAGAGATGTAGCTCCTCCCTTCAAACAGGCCAGTAACCTCAGTTTGTTGACATTGCTTTCCTTAGAGAAGGCAGAGTCATTGTGAGATAGTGTTAGGGTGACTTGGGGGCTCACTGGGAGATTTTCCCAAGGCCTTCCCACAAAACAGAAAGCTCTTGATCTGCCTGGTTTTCTCATTTCCAGAAAACAAAACTGAAACCAGCATGACATGACTAGTCACTGTCACATGGTGAATTGGGAGGACTATGTCATGCATTGGGTCCCTGCCCCCCATGTGTATCTTCTAAGTACAAAGCATAGGTCAATGGAAAGCACATAGAATTGGGTCAGAACAGTTTCTGGTCTCGTTTTGCAAATCTTTTTATGACCCTAGTAAAGTGTCCTTATTTCTAGGAACCTCATGGTACTTATCATAAAGATGGAGCAACTGAACTGAAGTCTGAATGGTTTGCTGATGTATTTGATGGTGGAAAAACTCACATTCCGCAGTGGTAGGAAATCTGTTTCAGAAACTTGGCAGGTCAAATGAATGAAGCTGGAGCTGGGCCCACCGGAGGGGATGTAAATACAGAATGAGACTTACCTTCTCTACCTCAAGCTTCCCTGGAACACAAAGGTGGGGATTCTCCAACATACACTGCTGTATTACCTGCCAGTCTGTGTCCAGACTATTTTTTTGGGAAAAAGTTATTCATCTAACTAGTTTATATAAACTTTTTGGGGGAATGTCTTGTGAAGGAAGCTGTAGAGGAAACTTCCAGATGCTATACCCTCTTAACCTTGACCCTGGTTTATGACAGTGTGCCACCCTCATCCATGACCAGAGACCCTCTAGCTTTCTAACTCCTGCGGTCCTAGATAGCCCAGAAGACATGGATTTTCACTTTCCCCAGTCATCCCAGTGACACCTTCCTTAAATCACTGGAGGGTAACCCTAAGATGTGAATGTGTGTATCCTCCCCTCAGTTCACACTGAAATACTTCAAAGTGAAATTGTTTGGAGATAAAGCTTTAGGGTGTGATCAGGTCACACAAACAGAGCCCTCATGGATGGAGCCAGTGAGTGTGCTTTCCAAGGAGACCTCCAGGGAGCGGAAGGTTATGTTTACTATTTTCTTTTATGACAGGTTTATCTAGGTAGGGCTCCATTGCAAATCAAAGAGCACCTGCACACAGCCTGGTATGGTATCAGGCATTTCCTGTGGTCTTGAGCGCATTCCCTGCAGGTAAGGGGAGATTACAGTTCTTGGAATTTTGTTCATGGCCAAGAGTCATACCACAAGGGCTGGTGAGATAGCTCAGCAGACTAAAAAACTGCTTAGGCAAGTACAGGGACCCAGGTTCGATCCTTAGAACCACATGCTGTGCCAGCCCTGTCTTCTGGACCACGCTGAGCTGGCCACCTAGACCAGGCATGGTGTGGCACATGCCTGCAATCTCAGTGCTAGGGAGGCTGAAAACAGGAGGAGCACTATGAGTCTGTGCTGTATAGTGAGACCCTGTACCAAACACATTCAAAAAAAAATCACACCACACACAACTAGTCCCCCAAATGGCACAGAAATGGCATTGAAACTCCAGTTACCAAGAGATGAATCTCTTAAGGAGGTCGAATTTAAGTTCCTGGGGGAAATGTACTTGATCAAGAATTTCAACAGGAACTAATAAAAAACACAGGCCACCGACTCTAGGGCCATCACACCAAGGCCTTCAGTGGATGGGAGAAGGCTGTTGAGTCCTTAATGAAGCCCAGG
>NW_004524614.1:7385968-7393148 GCF_000260255.1 Octodon degus | reverse complement strand
CCATGCCAGCCCCACCCTCAGGGTGGGCTGAGCTGGCCACAAACAAATAAAAATTTTTTAAAAATCTCTTGATTTGGTTCTGAGCTGTTGAGGTCAGTGACTTTAACAGAAGTGTCATGCCCACTGCTAACTGTAATGCCACTGTGCATTAATCAGCAAATAACCCATCGTTGTCGTTAGTTGGCCTGTGCTGCATTCTTCTAGTGCCAGCGTAAGATGGGTGAGTAAAAGAATGGGGATCAGGGGAAGCTGCCACCGTGACAATCCAACTACAAGCCACTACAGCAGAGCACTTGAATGAATGGTTATAACTTCCGGCATTTTGTCATACAGGCTTCATTTGGCTTCAGTGTGATGATGGCAATTTTCACAGAAATATTTATCTTCTCCTACAATCCTCTTCAGCAAAGCAACTGAAACTACCCACCTCAAGATCTTCGATTTCTGACTTTGGCTCCGGAGAAATTTCAGAACTCTCTTCTCCTCTGGAAAGCTCAACCCCTGGCACTGACACACTGATGCCCTGGAAAGCTTTTCTTCTCTTAAACTTCCACATTCTGAGCAACAAGTCCTTCATACCAGATGACCCTGAAATAGTTTTCCCCTAGATCATAACCCATCGGCTCTGCACCTTTGTTTATGGGCTTAACTTTATTAAACACCTATAGGTTTAAGATTTTCTGGAGATTCAAGTCAATAACCATTAGTTTTACTATCACTTGTGTATTTTCCAAAGTCCACTTCAAGATCATACTCATTTTCTTTAGCTGTCCTTTGGATCCTTCATTTGTTGCTAGTTTTCCCAGACTATAGCATTTAGGAAGAATCCTGGGTTGCTTTGTTGCAGGCTGTAACCAATTTATCTTAACTCTTGATTCCTTTTTTTGAGAGTATAGTGCTCACTTTCAGAAATACAATTGGGGATTATGTTAGCTCTCTAGTGTATCACCAGGGGCTTTGCTTTCTTATCCGGTCTGTCTCTGGTTCTCATCCAATGACTGGGGTACCTTAGAAACTCGGACTTTTGGTACCAGACTTTGACTTTATGTTATCAAAATCAGTGTCACTTTTTCTAGTCTCATTACCTTTTGTAGGTTTTTCTTTATTTTATTAGTGTGTGTGTGTGTGTGTGTGTGTGTGTGTGTGTGTGTGTGTTTTGAGACAGTCTCACTATATAGTCCAGGCTGACTTTGAACTCACTATATACCCTTAGCTGGCCTCAAACTTGCAGTGATCCACCTGCCTCAGCCTTCTGTGTGGAGAGCTGCGAAGGACCACGCCTACAAGATGGCGCTGGTTTCCGCCTTCCACCCCCCCCACCCCTCACCCCCCGTGGGTGAGCGCTCTCTGTGCACAACAACTCCTTATATGGCCAGGGCTGCTGTCATGATTCGCTTCCGCATATGCTGGACCCATGGGCGATCCCCACGTGGCGCACTGGGATTGGGCTCGGGAGTATATATTAGCCAAGGGCTGGGGGATTGGGAGAGAAGAAGCTTGCTGTAAGGGGCCTGAATAAACCGCTGAAGGAAGAGCTGTGTGTTGCGTCTTCCTTGCTGGCAAGGAAGACGCAACACTTCTGGATTACAGGTGTGTGCTACCAGACCTGCCCAGGTTTTCTTTATAGCCCTCAGGATTCTTCATACTGTCAATCTCCACCCTGTTAATCCCACTCATTTCTTTTTTCTGGTGCAGTTTTGTAGATAATTTTGCCAGTTTTGCTTCTTTTTTTAGGAGTTGGCATGTTTCTTCAATGTTTCCCAAAATACACTGTTGTGCTTCCTGTGTGTCGTGCTATAGATACGTAGGGTTGAGTTCCCCAAGTATGTGAAGCAATTATTTGGGCTGAGAAGCAAGTTCATCATTGCATTTCTCTGGATTTAAGAGGAAAGTAGCCTAAAATTGACCAACTGAAATGGTAAGGGCATAAGTTGTACATGAGCTACCAGAGAATCTCCTTTGCAATTTTGCTCCCCTCCCCTCCCCTCCCCTCCCTTCCCTTCCCTTCCCTTCCCTTTTCTTTCTTTTCTTTTTTTGCAGAACCAGGAGTGAACTCAGGTCCTTGCACTTGCCAGACAAGCGCTTATTCTGCTGAGCCATCTCCCTAGCCCTCCCTTGTCTTTTTGATAGGCTTCTTCCTTTAGAGCCTCTTTCTTCTTTGCAATAATATTGAATAAGTGCTTCACTCCAGATTTGAAACCAGGACAAGTATACTATTAAGCTGATAAGCATTGCCAAGATTATTCAGTCCCCCAAGTGGCAGCGAGATTTCTCTCTGCTCACAGTTTAGAGGGAGGACTATGTTTCAGGAACCACTTGCTTAATTTCTCAACTTCTATATTCAGGAGCTTTGTCTTCAATCTCTTGAGAGTCTGTAAAAATTAAGGCTCTTTAATTTCTCTTTTCTGGAAAAACATCAAGGAAAATCTGTTGTTGTTGTTGTTGTTGTTGTTGTTGTTGTTGTTTGTTTTTTTGACTGCCTCTTGAAATCCCATTACTTTCACTAGCTAAGACACTGGGCATACTCCTTCCAAATCTCAGGTCGTTGACAAGAACCAGGAGAGGGAAATTATAATCAGCCATCGCACCCCACTGTGGCCCAGAATAGTGCGCTTAGGAGCCCCATGGTCCTGTTCCACTCCTGATGCTGCAGAACCCCTGGCCTCTGCCCCCCACCGCACCACAGGTGGCAGCACACTCCCCAGCTCTGGGCCCCTGCTCTCCAGAGGCAGGAGCACCCAGTCTTCATCCATCCACCATTTACCAAAGTAACATGAGGATCAGTGTATGAAATAGTCCTGGACTAGCCCAAGAGACAGACACTAGAATCAATAGTCAAACGACATTAAGCAATGCACAGCTGGTTCTGTATCTGTGGGCTCTATATCTTTGGATTCAATCAGCTGTGACTTAAAATATTGAAAACAAAGTTCTAGGAAGTTCCAAAAAAGCAAACTTTGAATTTTCTGAGCTCTGAATACATGGTGGCCCCGCAAGAATGAAGTACTGGGTAGGCAGAACTGGGGTCTCCTGCAATGCACACGCCTGTGTCTGCAGCCCTCCTGTTTGCCACACATCTCATTTGTGAACCTTACAGTCAGGGCTATGATGGTTGTCTCTGTATGCTTGTCACTGTTCCCTAAATAATATGGTGCCCCAACTACTTACACAGTGCACCTTCAGTTCACAAACTTAATTCATTCCACAATTCTGGTTGCAGACTGAACTGGTCATGAACCAAATCAAATGTCCCCATACTGTTCAATGTAAATGTTCAGCTTTTCTGAGTTACATTTTTTTTCTTTTTTTTCAGAACCGGGGATTGAACTCAGGCCCTTGCACTTGCCAGGGAAGCGCTTATTCCACCAAGTCATCTCCCTGACCCCTACATGTATGTTTTTAAACCATAAAACATGAAACAAGGCACAGCCCAGTACTGTATAAAGAGAGAGCACTCACCTTGCTTGAGGTGACTTCTGGGGTGGAAGACAAGAAGGTGGGTGGGAAGGAGGTTACTGTTTGGAAGGTGAGGGGAGAGTCCCCCTTCAAAGGGACCTTGAGGAGATCTCCTTCAGTGGTTTCCTCTCCCTTTGTCTCTTAGCTATAGGGTGAATTTTGATGAAAACATCTGTGTAATGTCACTTGCTCTTTCCCACACTGTATAACCCTCTGGAAGTGAGAGACCCTGTATGTAGTTCATCAGATCCAACATTCTGTTCAGTACAGTTAGGTTGGGATGGTGCTTCACAAAGAAATCCTGGCACTCTTTCCTTTGCTCATAGTGGATTGTGCACATCACTGCTCACCTCCTCCTCTCCCTGTCTTCCTCTCCCTCAGTGGAATACTCAGCAAGCGCCTTCTGTAGTTCACTCTGGAGCTCAGCAAGTTCTTCCATCATCGGTTCCTCCTTCTGGTCCTCAACCTGCTCCTCTGTGTCTGCACCATTGATGTCCAGACCCATACTTCTGCCCTTGCACACAGTCTCCTCCTCTACTGTGCATCAGACCCTCCAAACTCACATTTAATGACCACTCTGGCTGGTCTGGCAGAACTTAAAGTCCGTTACATGATATATTCCAAGTCTTCGTCAATGAAGTTGATGCAGTGGAGTACTTTGATGTGTCTCTTCCAGAATGCTTTCAGAGCCAAGGACATCTCTTCAGTGACATAAAAAAACCCTGCTGAGGGGTCCCCTTGCATATAGCTTCTTGAACTTGCTGGTCCCTAGACTGCAGAAGTGGCATCCTGTTGGGCAGGAGGAACTTGACCTTTATGAAATCCTACTCAGTGCTCAGATCGTGCACCTGGGCTGCAGGGGGCTCTGGGTACCGTGCTGCAGAAGAAGGCACCTTCCAGGCCGTTGGCTGTCAAAAAGACATCTTGTACAACAATTAATCACTGGGAGGAATGTATGCAATCTGTTAATTATTGAAACTGTCCTACCAATTTGATTTGAAATTGTCTTATTGCTACTTATTTATCCATAAAATTATGGAAAATAAATAAATAAATAAAAATAAACCAAAAAAAAAAAAAAAACCCCAAACAGTGAATGCCAATAATTCACGCTGCCATTCCATGAACATTGTGTGTGACCCAAGCCTTTCTGTTGGCCCCCACATGACAGGCAGTCTGGCCTCGTTCGCATTCTGTTTCTTGAATGCATGAGGGAGGAGTCTGGGAGTGGTACAGCCATAGTAGCTAAGTCTTCAGATAAGCACTGTGTTCGCACCCAAGAAAAGGCTCAATCTGTCCTCATGGACTTGTGCCCCAACAGTGCCTGTCCCTGCTGCATGATATAGGTTCTGTTAGCATCCTCCCATAAGAGCCCTGTCTCATTGCAGCTGAATACTTGAGCAACGCATCCGTCTTCATGAATTCCAATGCTTTCTTTCAGGGCTCAGCACGGCTTATCACACTGCACATGCCCCTTCTCTCGCAGGGTTTCTCAGACCACTCTGTACTGGCTCTGCATTCATCACTCGTTGCACCTGGAGAGAGATCTTCCTGCAGTAGGTCACTGTGCCATTCCCTGGCTTTTTCACAGATCAGAGCTTCATTCACGCCATCACCTCCAACTGTTTCTCACCCAGCCATGCTAACAGAAGTTTGCCCGTCTCTTCCAGCACACGTGTCCTCTGCTCGATTGATGTTGTTATTTCTTTTGCCACATCAGCTCCTTTGACAGCATCTTTATTTTTCAAAATGGTTGAGACTGTCAACTTCACACTTTGTCCTCTGAGGCCAGAAGAGCCACAAAAACAGCACACTCGTGCTTGTCTACAATCCCTTCTTCAATGCAGTGGCTATTTTCTTCAAAACCTTCTTGTCATTCTCACTCTGCTCTTGTTACCTTCATGGCGGCTCTGCACTACCTTTGGAGCCGTGCTGTACAGTACTGCATGTGCTAACATGCACCCACAGAAAGCTCCACGGCAAGTGTGCACAGGTCAGTCTGTGACTGAGATCTCAACCAGTGGAAGCCATGAGCCTGTGTCAGGGCAGGAAACAGGGTCACATCCATGCTTGTGCGGGGAAGAGGGCTATGTTGTGTTCATCACCCAATGCAAAGTTTGCAAATGGATTCAAAATTCTGCCAAATGCTTCTGTTCATGAACTGAATTGTTTGCCAACAAAAGAGTTCATGAACTGAGCCATTACTGTGTGGCCTTCAGATTGGAGGAGGCTTTGTAAGTCATGTAGCTGTGATTTAAAGTATATGGGATGACAGTGTTGGCTCTATGCAAATGCTGTGCCATGTTTTGTATTGGAGACTTGAGTATCTGTGGATTCGGGTATCTGCGGGAGGTCCGGGGACTGTGGGATGACTGTACTTCCTTCTAGAAATGCGCACATGGAAGTCAAAATGCATTGTGGTTGGAAAAGTCTGGGTGTAGCAAATCCCAGTTTCAACATCAAATATCAGGTGATAGGAAACCTCCAAGGGAGCCACCAATGATCCTTGCCTCCTCATACTGGCACCCTGTGCGTAGTCTTCCCGGGCTGCATCAGGATATCCTAGAGCTGGTGATACAGGACTGAATTGTGAAGAGTAGTGAGGTGCCCACAGTGTTCGCATGGCTTACAGAGTCCGTGGAAAGTGAGCCAGCCCATCTTGGGGCCTCCCAAGTAGCCAGGTGGAGAGGCTCATTTTGAAAAGCAGAGGCCTCTTGAGACCAGCCAGCACCACCTCTTCAGCCTCAGGGGAACCACGCTGAGAGCAGGGCCTCGGGTCCTGATCCAGTCATCAAATGAGACTGCAGCCCTCCCTGTTGTAACCTCATGAAAGCCCAGTCAAGCTACCGCTGAATTTTCTGACCTAGAGAATGTGAGAGATATAAATAATCTATGCTTGCTGTTTAAGCCACAGAGTTTTAGGATGACTTGTTCTCTAGCATGAGACAATAAACAGCGTCTCCTGCTCTCTTCTGAGAAAAAATTTCATATTAGCTTCCTTTACAGAGTGCTTGTTTTGTTCTGTGCATTAGGTGGAGGGACTTACACCCATGATGCGGTTTTAATCTTGTATGGCAGCGATGCCCACACGCAGGTAGCATTCGTATTCTGATCTAAAAGATGAGTAAGTGAAGCTCATGGGGAGAGGAGAGCGATGGCCCAGGGTCTGGCAGAGGTGAAGGGCAAAGATAGCATTTGAACTTCATGCCACATGACCCAAGCTTTTCTCTTTCTTTTGTACTGGGAATTGAACTCAGGACCTTGACATTGACCTGCCTAAGCTCTTTCTTTAAAATGTTAAATTTTGAGACAAAGTCTCCCTAAATTGTCCATGCTTGCCTCATACTTTCCATCCTCCTTCTTCAGCCTCTTGAGTGGCTCAGATTACAGGTGTGCGCCACCATAACTAGCTGACCCCAAGCTCATTATCTTTTTGGAAAAATAAAATTTCATAATGAAATAATCAGAGATTAACAGCAGTTAATACATATGCTGCATATCATTCTATTTACAGGGGTTATTTAGGGATGAAAAAGATTTATTTTTAAAAACAACAGCATGGAACAATTGTTTTCATTCACTTTTGTTTTATGGATTTTCTTTCTTTCTCCTTTGCTTTTTGTTGTTTTTTTCTTTCTCCTTTGCTTTTTGTTGTTTTTGGTTTTGACTTGTTGCTTTTACCTAATTTTATGTATTTATTCTTTACTTGAATTTTTACCTCATT
>NW_004524614.1:7381722-7385364 GCF_000260255.1 Octodon degus | reverse complement strand
CAATAGTTAAGCTTGCGTACCTGCCTTACTTCACTTGACCTTGCGGTCTCAAGTCACATCCATCTGCCTGCAGAGGTCTCAGGGTTATCCCTCTTCATGGCACAGGTACCACGGCGTGTCAATGCCACCTTTCCTTACCCATTCAATGGGTGATGGACGCACAGGCGGTGTCCAAGGCCCCGCTACTATTTCTGCGCTGCTGTAAACATGAGCATGCACAGATCCCTGCACTGCGATGATTTAAATTCCTTTGGAAAGATACCTAGAAGGGGAATAGCTGCGACGCCAATCCAGGAAATATTTGACGAGGCCCTGCTACGTGCCAAGCACACTGCCAGGCCCAGGGTAAGAGACCTGCCTACGCTGCCAGGAAGGCGGGCCCTGCAACACCAGTGTCATAGATGTTGCTGCAAAAAGGACCAGGACTCAAACCACACGATGAACCTCTGGAATCTTGCTTATTTTCACTTCTGTGGCATGTTGCTTGGTGGTGATCAGCAAAAAGAGACTGTGTGTGTGTGTATGTGTGTGTGTGTGTGTGTGTGTGTGTCTGTCTGTCTGTCTGTCTGTCTGTCTTTGGACAGCTGAGACTGTCTCTCTGCTGTCATGGGGAAGAGGGGCAAGTGGGAGAGATGCAAGATGTAGCAGCCCTTTGGGGTGGGGTGGGCAGAGTAGGTTCCTAGACAATCCCAGGAAGGGGGGTATGTGCTAGCAAAGGGGCCTGGGGTCTTCCCTCTATGGCACTTTCCCACGTGCCGGGTCCTGTTATGGGCACTCTGGCTGGGAAGCCAAAAAGCAGACAAAAATCCCACCCTGTAGTAGTTTAAGAAGAGGTGGTGGTAGATGAGAAGCAATCAGCTCCATTGAATAACAAGGTGGAAAGTGCCCTGGAACAAGGAATTTAAAGCAGAACAAGGGACTTGGGATGCTGGAGGAGGCTGGGACAGGTCACAGCATGAAGGGATGGATCAGGAGAGGCCATCTAGAAGAGGAAGGGAGGAGCTGGCAGAGCAAGTGCTGTTACTGTCTGCCCAAGACAGAGAAAACATGGGAGTTGTAATGCTAACCTGGGGAACTCCAGACTGCGGGGAGTTGTCTCTACCTTAGGAGGGGGCCAGGCTAGTACCGGGAAAGACTGCCTGAGGAAAGAGCTAGCTCACTGCTCCTCAGGCAGGGAGGATCTGGGCCTGGGGGGTGTTAGGCAATGCCGGGAGACAATTTTGATTAGCAAACCAGCTGTTACTGGAAGAGGCCAGGAAGGCTGCTAAACCTCCCTCAGGGCACAAGACAGTTTCCTTCTGCAAAGAATTAACTTTCTGGTTTAAAATAATCCCAGTACTTGACTTGGGAGGCTGAGGCAGGAGGATCGCTTAGAGTTCACAGCCAGCCTGGGCTACATACTGAGTTCAAGGCCACTTTGAACTGCATAGAGAGACCCTGTATTAAAAAGAAACTAACCAACCAACCAACCAAACAACAACAACAAAAAACACCACCACCACCACCAACAACAACAACAAAAACCCTATGCTGTGCATGCTGAAATTTCTTAAGCTAGATTCTTAGTCTTGAGTTTCTGATTCATTTTCCAAATTTTGTTTGCCTTCTGCATTCCCTTCCTATCTTGAGTAAAAACTTCTCTGATCATCCATAAAAATGAAGGCCTCGCCCACTCCCCCACGTTGGCCTGGTCTGCAACAGCTGCGCACACAGAACAGCATGGCCTGCTTGCTGGCTGCTGTCCTCACCTGCTTGTGTCTCCAGCCCTGTTCCCTTCAGCACACTTTTCCAGAGGATTTGACAGGTTCCCTTGGTGCCCACCCCTGGTAACCTCCCCTATCTCTCCAGGAGGCCCCCAAGGACCTGGAGTCTCCTTTGCAGCAGATTCCTCCTCTCTGTGCTGGAGTCCGCTCTGCTAGGGTGGTCTGGGAACCCCAGGCCTGGTGACCAGGCTTTACAGAAGGGAAAGTGTGTGTGTTTCCTGCACCAAGAATTTGGAGAGCAAAACATCGCCCTAGTTCCTTAGGAAAAAGTTGGGGCCAAGACTTTCCAGAATCAGGCATTTGAAAATCCTGCCCCTCCCTGCCCAGCTCTTGGCTCCTGTCTAAGTTACTTTTCTCTCTTTACTGAGATAAAATACCCCACACCCAAAGTTAAGGGAGGAAAAGTTTATTTAGCTCACAGTTTGTGGAAGTTTCAGTCCATTGTCAGCTGACTCCAAGGCAGGGCGGCACGTCGCACAAGGGCAACAGCTGAAAGCAGCAGAAGACAGCCAGAGCACAAGGGCAGAGAGAGCCTCTAGTCCTCCCTTCTATTGTATTAGTTTTTAGATTACTTTTTTTTGTTCCATAATTTTATTGAGAAACAAATAGCAATGAGACAGTTTCAAATCAAATTGGTAGAACAGTTCCAATAATTAACACATTGCATACATTTTTCCTAGTGGTTAATTGCTGTACAAGATGCAGACATGATATCCTATTTACAAACACCATTAGAACAAATCCCTCTATTCATTAAGAGAATGTAACTATATATCTATCCTAACCATTTTGAATACACAGATACATCTGTATCCCCTTTTTTTGTTTAGTTCCGTCATTTGAATATTATAGGTGTGTAAACTCAGCAAAATATTCAGGCTTGGTGGGGGGGGGGTGAACACCCACACCATCCCTGCCCTCCTCCTGTGCAGGTCAGGATGTTTACAAGGTGAGGCCCCCTGCTGAGTCCCTTAGTTAACCTAAACTTCTCCAGTTGCCACAAACTACCAAGCATACCAGCTAGGCGCCTCTTTTCCCTGTGGTGTTTGATAGTCCTTTTACCTCTACAGACTTGGGCTGCTGAAAGATAAGTGAAGCTGGAAGTTAAGATGTCCTAAACCATTCGCAACCTCAGTGTTCGGCCCTGTGGGCAACTTGCAAGAGAGAAGCTGAATGTCACTGAGCCCAGTTGCACTGTGTTTTCTCAGGTTACAAGGAGCTGCAGCACTTTCAGCTCACGGCTTCCAGGTTCCCTGGGGTCTTAGTACAAGAATGGTGAGGGCTGAGATCATTTAAATATTTATCAATGAAGTGTGTGTTCCTGGAGCTGTGCTGAACCACAGTAGAGGCTTGATAAAAACAAAACAAACGGGTTGGGAGAGATAGCCCGGTGGTCTAAGTGCCTGCCTGGCAAGTGCAAGGTCCTGAGTTTGATCCCCTGTACCACATGTCATGCCCGCCTTGGAATCCTGGGTGCGCCACATTGGCCTCGAAACCAGGAGTGGAGGCACAAGCCTATAATCCCAGTGCTGGGGAGGCTGAGACAGGAGGATCACTATAAGTCTGAACTGTGTAACGAGATTATATATCAAATAAATACTTAAAAAACAAAATAAACATCTTTAAGAGACCCTGATAATTGAATACTCTCTCATGCCCAGTTCCACCATAGAAAACTCCACAGTGAGACTCATAGGAGCTGAGCTCTTCCCTGGCCTCCTTGGTGCCTCACTTTGCATCCTAGAGTCAACGTTGGCTATTCCCTTCTGGAGCAGGTGTTTTCTTGAAGACTCACCCTCATCCCCATTCATCAGGGTTCAACCTCTGGCATGTAGGAGGTGTTCAGTTGATAGTGGTGGATTGATGGAAAGGAAGGAAG
>NW_004524614.1:7375366-7381477 GCF_000260255.1 Octodon degus | reverse complement strand
AAGAGGCACAGCTCTTGGGCCTGGAAGCCCGAGCTTGATTGATTGTATATATTCTGTACAAACCTTGCTTGTCAGTATGTAAAATACGATTCTGGCTCCTGGCTCTCCACCCTCTTGCTTCTTCCCATTGCCAGGCTGGAATTGTGACAAATGCTGGACGGCATGGTGACAAGCCAGTCCCACACACGTGATGCCCTGGCACTGCTGAGTGCCAGGCTTTTGCTGCTACGCCTTTGGGCTGCGAGGCTGGAGAGGATCCACCACTTAACAGAGTGGAGCTGCTGGAGTGACAAGCTGCTGCTTGGTGCCAGGAGAGCTTCGCTGCCCAAAACGTATGGTGCACGTCCCAGGGCTCTCCTGGCACCCAGGCCCTGCCAGTGTACAATAATTAAGCAGTAAGACCCAAGCGAATGGGTTTGCGTCACTGTGTGACAACCAGATGCCAGGGTGTAAGCGGAGGCCCATCACACGGCTCTCTGCACTGCACAAACACTGTCTTGTTGGAACTCTAAAATTGTCAGTGACGCAGAGCAGGGACAGTAGCAATAGTGATTTGAAGCCAACACGGCAGCTGGCTCCGAAGGCTTCCGCATCATCTCCTTCACCTTGAGACTTTCAGGAAGGGAGGGGCTTGGCAAGGCCTCTGCTTTCTAGGATTCAGACAGCTTGCCGTGTGCCCTGCCCTTGCCTCTGTTCTTTGGGGGCTCTGAACATTGGGCTCCAGGGAAGCATTTCTCAGACCTTACCTGTTTCAGGTCTCGCCTCAGCTCTAGAAGCTGGCCGTCGTTATGCTCATTGCATCGGTGAGGAAACCGAGGCTCACGTTTACCCATATGGTAGATGCTGTAGGTGTAGGAGGGAGTAGAACCCAGGTCTGTTGGGATCCACAGCTTGTGCTCTCAATGGCCCCAAATTCCTGCCTCTTTTAAACAAACAAAAGCTGAGGCCTTCCCGCTGTTGTCTGAGTTTCCTACGGAGTGCCCCACAGGGGAGAGGCGAGCTCCTCATGTGCAGCCGATGCTTTCCCTTGGGGTCTCTGCTTGCACCATAAAGCCATACTTATATTAGAACACATTTCCCATTGTATCAAAGCCCCCAGATGTCAGTACAGTCCTATTTTAATTTAATTACATTTGGGAGGACCGTGTTTCCAAATAGGATCATACTTTGCAGTATTAATAGCTAGGGCTTCAACATACCTATTTTGAGGAGACACAATACACATAAAACAGACATTATAATGGCTTTTAATTTGAATTGAACGTAAAACAAGGAGAAAGTAATGTTTACTTATAGCTGGGTAGACGTTCATGACAGTAAGAAGTCACTCAGTGTGGCTGTCACAAGGGCAAATTCTTCAAAGAGCTGAGACAGCCCCTTCCCTGGACATCACAAATACAAAGGCCAACCTTTTGCTGCGATCTTCTGGAGGGTCCTGCCCAGAGCTGAGACCTGCATCAGGGGCTTCAAAGGAACCTGTACTTTTCCTGTTTTGCAAAGTCTTCTTGGTTTAAATTTAATGTGTTGCTCCTAACAGACCCCCTCCCCCACTCCACCACCAAAAGCCCCAAACAAACAGAAAAACCTTATGACAGTCAGGATGATTATATCAGAATGGCTGTTTGAGAAGAAAGGGATAACGCCAGAGATTTGTCAGGAGTGGAAGAGAGGCAGAGGCAGAAGGACTTATTGTTGGTGACACAAATTCATCTTATTAAGGAGTAATGATGGCGTTTGCTTCACAGTTAATCACCAAAGCCTTCTCCCTGGGGCTAGAAGAAACGGGAAATGCCAAAACAGGGTGCTTTAGAAAGCGTTGTGATGGCAGCCTTAGTAGAGAGGCCTGCTCGAGGCTGTGCACCAGAACCACCTGGGGAATCTGAAGATGCTGGCCTTAGACCTCTGCACTTGAAATATTTGGTAGTAGGACCCGGATGGCTGCACTTTTCTAGAATTCTCTGGATGATTTCAATGACAACAGCTGGGTGCAGTTCCCTCCAGTGTGCCTCCAAGTGGCTGTCACCCCAGCTGCCGGGTGAGAGATGCTGCCCCTCAGTTGAGCTCAGCCACAGGTGCTTCTCAGTGGGTTCCATTTCCTGTCCCCGTTTTCTCTGGCATTGGGTGAACAATGGTTTCTGAGAAAATCATTTCGACAAGGTCATTTTTGGTGGCTATTCCCTGTAAAAGGATCCCTAATAAAATAGAAGAATGTATTTTTATTGGCAGACGTTGGCACAGCTTCTCCCTCAGCCGGAAGGACCCTGGTTCCCAGAGAATGCTAGATTGCCTGATGTGAGAAAGAGCAAGGTCTGGGCGTGGGTGGAGAGCATCTGCTTGGTTTCTTTTTCACTTGGTCAGAGCACAGTGGGGCACTTGGTGGTGTTTGTTCCTATCAAAATGTCCTTGGGTCAAAATAAGAACAAGTGTGTCAGAATGTCCCCATGTTTCAATCTGTCTTGTGCTGTTATAACACAATGCCCAGCCCTAAGTAATTTATAAAGAACAGAGATTTATTTCTTATAGTCCAAGGGCAGGACCTACATCTGGTAGAGAATTTGTCGTTATTCTACCCCTAGGCCGAAGGCTTCTAGAAGGGCAAGAGAACACAAGAAAACAAACAGGGGCTGAACTGGCTTCTGTCATGAACCAATTCCAGGACAATGGCGTTAGTCTGTTCTAATCAAACCACTTCCTAAAGATCCCACCACTCAACATGGATGCAGGATAAAATTTCCAAAACAGAAGCTTTGGAGATACATTTGAAACATAGCACTCTGGTAGTATAATGATCTTATCAAATTGTCAAAACCTTGAGAAGCCTAAGGGGTAAATGAGAGTCTGAACTTGCAACGAGACTCTTGAGTGGACCCCTCTGATCCTCGCCCCTCTGTTGGCGCAAGGTAGAGTTCATCCGCTGCAACCTACTTGGCTTTTCACAAGCCTGTGCCCGCTGTCAGGGAAACCGCGTGGTGTCTGGGAACATCTGGGAGCTGGTTCTGTGCTGAAGGCCACAGAGTAAACCACAAACATCCAGCTGTCTGGGTTGGCACAAATTGTGGAACCAGATGAGGTTTAGATGTACAGGAAGGATGCAGGGAACATGGTGTGCGCCTAGGAAAGCCCCAGACCAACATCTGACCAAAGACCTCCTCTTACGTCTAAGAGCCCTTTCCATGACAAATAATGTCTAGCTTTTTGTCCTGAGAAAAAATATACCTAACATACATGACTTAAAGAGGAAAGATTTATTTGGTGTCCGTTCTTGGTGGGCTCCATTGTGGGGACCTGACATGAGGCAGAACAGCATGGTGGCAGGGGTGACAGAGCAGAGCTGTTGGCCTCAGCCATCAAGGAAGCAGAGAGGGGAGATGTAGAGGGAGAGGACTGAGTTACATTCAGCTGTCAAAATCTACACTTGCTTCGTCCGCCCCTGAGTCCCCTTAGCCATGGCTCACCAATGGCTTATAAGCTCACATCTGTAAGCGTGTGAGCATTCGGGGGAATGCTTTTTGAAAGTTTTTACTTTTGAGACACAAAAGTTGCTAAATTGTCTGGGTTGACCTCAAACTTATAGTTCTCCTGGCTCAGGTTCCCAAGCAGCTGGGATTACAGATATATGTCCAGCTCCAGCTGGGGGTCATTTTTGATCAAATCCATAACATTTTCACTGATTCACCTTGACGTGAAATCCATGGATTTTCTTTTTAAACTTTAAGTTGGCTTAGTGGTAGAATGTTTGCCTACCATGTGTACGACATTGACTTCAATCCTCAGCCTGCCAATAAATAAATAAATAAACAAATAAATAAGCAAGCAAACAAATAAAAGTTATCTATCACTCTAATAATAATATAAAGAAAAACTAATGGGAAAGCAATTTATAGTGAAATATGCTTTTTAAAAAGATGCCCTACCATGTCCATCCTAGACAACCTAACAAGGTTCCAGAAATCAGTTAGTTAGAATCTAAAATTTTCCCCCAAGGGCTGAGGAGACTAAGCTCCTGCCTGGCAAGTGCAAGGAACCCAGTTCAATCCCTGGTACCACATGCTTTGCTGGCCCCGAAAAACTGGGCATGGTGGCACATGCCTGTAACCCCAGCACTGGGGAGGCTGAGACAGGAGGATCACTATGAGTCTGAATCTTGTAGTGAGACCCTGTATTCAATAAACAAATAACATTTCCCCCCAAAGGGCTCATGTGCATTGGCCTTTGGAAGGTGATGGGCTCACAAGGGCTCTAACTTCATCACTGACACACTGATAGATTCATTAGCTGAGTGGTATGACTTCGTGGACCGTATCTTTTTCTTAGGCCTCTTCCTTTCTGGCATTTTCCTTCTCTATCTCTGCTTCCTAGTTGCTCTTGACCAAGTAGCTGGAAAAGACCCTGAGGCAGAGAGAATGCAGATAGTATGTCAGGAAACACCATGGGCTTTGGAAAGATGGGTGTAGAGGTCACAGGATTTTCCTCCAAATAGGACTGTCATTAAGAATTCCTAATTTAGAACTTGTAGCACGGAGGTCCACTTAGATTCTTGCACTCTTGCTGTAGGATACTAATAACACATGTTTCTATGGGAAGGTGGAGACCTGTGGAGCAATTTCTATCCATTCTTCCCTCTCTTTAGAACCCATGGTGACATTTGCTGGGTGCAGCATAATTGGAATATGGACTACATTGTCCAGGCTTCCTGTCAGCGAGGTATGGCCAGGTAATCAGACTCTGGCCAATGCAATGTAAGCAGAAGAGGTGGCTGTTGATTCTAAGACAAGCCCTCAAAGGAGGGGTGGTGGCATTGGTGTGGCTTCCCTTCTCTTTCTGATTTGCTAAAACAGGACTTCAGATGTCCAAGGAGAGTGGGAAAGAGAAGACACACATATAGCAGGGCAGCTGTTGATGTGGCCTGGGTCCCTGGTTCAAGGTCTCTGTAACTACCTGGGACTGACCATGTCTAGCCTTTGGGAGACTGTAAGACATATGTGGTCCTAGCTCCTTTAAGCTGCTATTTATTCCAGTCACTCATGGTTGATCAGGATATTTTTAATACAGGTTCCCAAATTAAGGTCAAGCAGTATTCAACACAGGATCCAGCCCTGTCAGGAGACCTTCCCACAGGGTCTGAGGTTTTCTCTGGGGATACCTTCTCTCAGAGGAAGGAAGAATAGATTCCTCTCCAGTGTCCCAGTAAGGAGAGAGCATGTGGTTGTGGGGACCCTGCCCCACTCACCTGAGAAACACCATACAGGCTAGGTAGTGGCCAAAATAATATACCAGGCAATAGGAGTGGGGTCAGAGGACAGGACCCGCCAGGAATTGGCTCAGGATGTGGGAGACTTTGTTGCATGGAAGGTTCACATTTCTCATGCCAGTGGGAGCAGCGTCCTTCACCGCTGTCCCCATGAGGGTCCCGTGCCCATGGCACTCAGTGGTGGGGCCTCAGGACCAAGCTGTTGTATGGTCTTCAGTTGTATCAGTAAAAACGGAGTGGGTGGACTCCAGGAAAATCAGGTCTCCTTAGAAAGCCCCAATTTAAGCACCAAGACACAGACTCTGAGCAGAGGAGACGCTGGAGCCAGGGCTAGGGCTTGGCGGAGTGGTCGCAGGCTGTGGGGAAACCTCCAGCAGGATCCCATGTGTGTGCCACCTGCTGAGGGTGCAGAATGCCTGGGTCTACTCCAGCTGTGCACCACCCCTCCCAGCCCAGAGCGCACAGCTCTCAGACCACTCTGCTCTGAAGGCTGTCTGCTTATCAAAGGCTCTGCTGGCTTGGGAGGTTGAGAACGTCCTTTTCCTTCCCCCTCTGCCTGTGCACACTTCTACCTCAGATGGGTAGCAGGGCCCCAGCTCCTCCAGAGAGAAGGACTTAATGACTCATGGAGACATATTCTTGGCAGCTTCCTGAGTTTCTTTTCATGTGAGGAAATGACCCAATAGTTTATAAACGGAGGTCCTGTAACATTGCACCATCTGACAGTACCCACCTAGGGATGTACAAGAATGTACAGGAATACGCAGCTGAATTCCAGAGCCAGGTTTATACTGGAACCTGTAGATGGGCTTCTGTGCTGGGGGCATGCCAGTCTGGATCTGGGTGTATCTCGTGAGACT
>NW_004524614.1:7374217-7375006 GCF_000260255.1 Octodon degus | reverse complement strand
TGAAGATGAGCTGGGGAGGCTTGGGGATGAGCTGCAGAAACTCAGCTCTGGGATTAGACCACAGATGTCTGTCTTCATGGCTGGAAAGAAAGGATCTCTTCTTACACAGCCGAGTCCTCTCCTGCTGCCTTTCTTTCCACTTGCACAGTCATGTTACACAAAGGGCTGGCCCCTGAGCACCTAGTGAGAACTGTTTTTTCCTTCCCTCAGAACTGTCCTTTTTGGGCTAAAATGTCCAGGATCTGCTCTCACGTTGCCTGGGATACCAAATAGCTTAATAACCCGGATGAGGCTGACAGAGTCTAAAACGATGCTCAAAAAGAACATCTGCCCTCGAAATGTCCTCTGAACCCAGCAGAAGATTTCACACATGACCAAATGATTCACCTCACAGGCTGGCTGTCTCTAAAGGCAAGGGTGTGAAACCAATCTGTCCAGGCTAAAGAAAGCAGACTGTGAACAAATCAGGAGGTAGCTAGTTAGAAGAGGAGTTCAAGAGGCCGCCTGTATGGTTTAACATAAATCCAAGCATCTGCAGAACTATGAGATAGATGTTCAGGTGTAGGGGGTGTCATGCCCAGTTCCCACCCCCACAGATGCGCTTTTTTTTTGTACACAGGATCGAACTCAGGACCTTTCTCTAATTTTGGGTCTGCAAACTTAGGTTGTTAACCCTCCAGAAGAGAAGCTTATTATTATCCTACATCTTATGCAATTGGGTTTAACTTCACTGTCTGTCTGAATATCAAACATCTTAGGCCTAACATGGAACAGGTATTTTCCATCAAG
>NW_004524614.1:7340285-7347526 GCF_000260255.1 Octodon degus | reverse complement strand
GGGTTTTCCTTTGAATGTGTTCTGCTTCTTTTCTCTAGTGGCTTTCAGTAGATTATTCTTGTGTTGAATTTCTGGGATCTTGACTATTATATGTCTTGGTGTGTTTTTCATTGGGTTGAGGTTACTTGGCATTCTGTATGCTTCAGTTACCTGAATGTCAGATTGTTTCCTCATATTTGGGAAGTTTTCTATTACTTCTGCCCATATTTTTTTTAATGTCATTTGTATCGACTCCTTCTTTCTCATTGATGCCTATTAGTCTCACATTGTTCATCTTTGCTTCATCCTGCTGGTGACGGATTATTCTTTCCTGCATCCTAGTTGTTTTTAAGAGATCCTTTCTTACCTTTTCCCTAGCTGCACCAGCATTTTCAATATCTGAAGCTCTGTCTTCTCTTTCACTTAAACGTTTTTGCAAGCTTGTGATTGAAATTTTAAATTCGTCTATATGTCTTTGCCTCTGCTTCATGCGATCTATTTCTTTCCTGTATTGCTCATTCAAGGAATCCATCATTTTTCTAATCTCCTCTATTTTATTTTTTTATCAATGTCTTCTTTAGAAGCAGTTATAAATTCTTTTACTGCAGTGTTTTGTTTTTTTTTTTTCCAGATTGGGTTTCCTCCCTATATTTCTGTAGTTGATTCTTTACTTCAGATGCTATGAGTTCCGAGAATATTTTTTTTATTTCAGAAAAGAATTCCACTCTGAGTTCCTCTATAACTTTCTGCTGTTGCTTATTGACTATCGATGTTATTAATTCATACATTTGAGCTGAGCTAGTAGAAAAGAATTCCGCTCTGAGTTCCTCTATGACTTTCTGCTGTTGCTTACTTACTATTGATGCTATTAAGTCATACATTTGAGCTGAACTAGTGTCCTCTGCACCTGTTCTGGGTGGTCATTGGGTTTTCTCCATATGTTTCTGCATTTGATTCTTTACTGTAGATGTTATTAATTCAGGGATTTATTTTTTCATTTCCAGTCTGAGTTCCTCTATACCTTTCTGCAGCTGTTTCTTTTACTCAGAAGCCGTTGATTCATTGCTTTCTGTTTTATGATTCCCAATTTGTTCTGTGTTAGTGTCCTCTGCACTTCTTATGGGTGGGCCCGGGTTCTGAGATTGCATTTTGTTCCTTCTTGTTATTTTGTGTAGCACTGGCTTCTGACCTTTATTGTAGATCTTTGTTGCAGTTATAACCTTAGCACCTACTGAAGTTCAGGTGCAGATCTACAAAGTTTGGATTTATCCAGCTGTGCCTGGCTTGGGTCTGGCTGCTGTGCTCACCTCCTTCCTGCTGCTGCTCTTGGGGGTGAACCTGTTGTGACCCTCTGGCAAGATGTTCTGCTCCTGGACTAGCTGGGTGGTTCTGTCCCCTACACTCTCTGCAGGGATTGCAGCTTCAGGGTTTTACCCCAGGCCTGTATACCAGGCCTGACCTGTGTCTGGAGGGGACAAGGTGGAGTGGGGGGAGAGGCAGCTCTCCCACACACTCACTGGGTCTGGGCTAGGACTGGATCTGGGGGTTGCCAGAACACAGCAGAAATTCCTACTGTGCAGGCAGGGTAGGGGAGGTGCTGCGGAGTGGTGGGGGGTGTGCCAAGGGGGTGGAAGAGGGTCTCACCAGCGCTGCGCCTGGGCTGGGACCAGTAGGTCCTGTAGGTGCAGGGTAGCCGGAAGCTCTCACCACACACTCAGGCCTGGGCTAGGACTGGGTCTGTGGGTTCCTGGAACCCGGCAGAAATCCCTACTCAGTGGGTAGGGTAGGGGAGATGCTGTGGAGTGGTGGAGGGCATCCCAAGAGGGTGGTAGAGGGTCTTGGAATGATGAGTTTTACCTTGCATATTGGTTAGCTTGTTGCAGGAATAAAATCTCTGGCACCCATACCTTAAAGCTTTTCTTCCCCCCTCAACTCCTTTTTTTTCCTTTTTTAAAAAATGTATTTGGGGGGCTGGTGAGATGGCTCAGTGGTCTAAAGCACCTACTTAGAACAATCTTAGCAAAACACAGGGACCATGGTTCAATCCCCCAGCATCACATGCCAGCCAGTCCTGCCCCCTGGTGGACTGAGCTGGCCACACACACACACACACACACACACACACACACACACACACACAGTATTTAAAAAAATGTATTTGGGTATTTGGTTTAGGGTCTACAGGGTCTCACTATATAGATTGGACTCGTAGTGATACTTCTGTTTTCAGCCTCCTAAATGCTGGGATTATAGGCGCATGCCACCATACCCAGTCTCAATCACTGTCTCAGCCTGCCCCAATGGTGAGGCCAGAACAGCAAGCCAGGGATTGAACTCCGGCTGCTGTGCTCTGCCTAAGCAGGTGCTTTAGTTCACTGAGCTATCTGGCTGGCCCAAGGAGAGCTGTATGTTGCCTCAGGGTTTTAGTCAAAGGCCAGCCGGCTCTAAGGTACAGAGGTCATGGCAACCGGGAATGGCTGAGGAAAGCTGCTTGGCTCCTGAGAGCTGGGGAGCAGAGTGCTGAGAAAGAGTCCAGGAGGAAAGCTCCAGGCATCAGATGGAGCCCCCAAGACCATGACCATGGCCCACTCCCTTCCCCAGCCCCACCTCTTCCTAATCGCCCACCTGGCTATACACTCATCACCGCGTCAACATGTTGGTGAGGTTGGTGCCCGCATGGTCCACTCACCTCATTCTACATTTCAGCCAGCCAAGCCTGGAACTCTGAGGGCACCTTTTGGAATCACCATCCAGAATTCTAACCACAGTGCCCATCTTCAGAGCCCGAGACTGGCCTGGTATTGCCTTCACATTTGTTACCACACATCTCACAGTAATAGTATGAAGACTGGTGTCCCAATCCCCAGGGGGAGAGGCTCACAGAGGGTACATGATCTGCACTGGGTCACTAGTGAGTAGAGTCAGAGCTGGATTATGGATCCTGGCCAGGCCACTGCTTCTGCTCCCTGGCACTTACATTGTCTGTCACTTGGCCTTTGGGTCAGGACAGTATCAGAGCAAAGTGTGACGGAGGAAGCATCATGGCCCTCCTGTGGTCCTAGTAGGTGGCTTCCCAGCCTTTTACCATCTCTAGGAGCTATAGGTTGAGCTGAGATGAGGGAAGGAACAAAGTCCGAGTGGCAGAGAGTAGAGTGACCATGTGACCACATTGCCTTGTTCTTGCATTGAGCTTCTGATTTCCCTTTGTGCCGGTGACAGTAGTGACCTTGCCTCACCTGAGAAGGACATACAGGGATGATATTGGAGGCCATCCTCTCTGGGGCACTGTGGGGGTGTGAGGTGTCCAGACCTGAGGGGGAGGGTGGGAATGTTCTGGATTACAGGGTTGGCATAGAAGCTGCTGGAGTCATTATGTGTGGAGATGAACACTAGTTATGTTACTTGTTGTCTATAAGACATTGCTGCATCCTGGATCTGCAAGTCTGTGGGACAACTGGGAGGTGGTAAAATCTTCAGGGGGCACCTCGCAGAGGGCAGTTAGGTCTGTGGGGCCACACTGCGGAGGGGATCTTGGGAACGTGGCCCTCCCTCTCTCTTGCTCTTTGCTTCTCTGCTGCCACAGCATAGACCGCTTTCTTCTACCACATACCTCTGTCCTAAAGCCGTAGGTCTTAAAACAGCTGGAACAGGTGATTACGGACGGAAGCTTCTGAGATCACGAGCCACAGTAAAGCTCTCCTCCTGTAAGTTGAATTCTCTCAGGCATTTGGCCAGAGCCATAGAAAACCGACTGCCATGGGTGTTGAGTTAGCAACCCTTTAAAATCGCTAAGCCTGTCATATATATAGGGGTATGAATTTCCTAGGATGAATATGCTCACTAGGTAGAGCTAAATTATACCAATAAACTTAATAAAAATAAATAAAAAATGGGAATCTAAGAAAAGAAAAAAAAAATCTCTAAGCCTCATTTGCTTTATCTGGAGAGTTAGGGCGATAGCATTTATTTACCTCCCAGGGTTGTTGGGCAGACAAAAGAGAACATGTGAAGCATTTGACATACAGGGCCCAGTGCACCGCTGACCTGCGCACTAGTGTGATCTGGCTTCGTGACTCCTTCCTGAAGGGTGGAGGTGCTGGACAGCAGTGGTGGGAAGAAGGCCTGTTGCAGCTAGCTGGGGTGTGCTGGGCTTCTCTCTTCACAAGTAGGTCAGGGCCCCCCATAACTGAGCCAGCAGCTTTCAGACAGAGAATTATATTTAAATTAATTCCAGAGAGAAAACAGTTTGGGAGCTTCCTCATGCCCTGTCACAGAGAGGAAACAGGGAAGGCAGGGTGGTCACCCTCCCTCAATGTTGCTGTAGGCTGACAGAACTCCTCAGCGACTCTTCTGGGAATTTTTTTCTAACTGCCTCACTGATGTCTTTTCTTAGAGGTCAGCAAGCATGGCCAATTTAAATAAATAGAACTCTTGAGCGTTCCTCCTAAGCGGTGCCCCCAGGCCTACCTGTCTCAGCCTGGTCACCCAATGGTCTGCCTACTTCTGCCCTGTATTAGTGTTTTTCATTACTTCAATGAAATACCCAAGGTAATTAATCATAAAGACAACTTGTTCTGGAGGTTCCAATCCAAAATCAAGGAGCCAAGATCTCGTGAAAGCAGCACAGCAAGGAAGGAAAACATGACATGACAAATTTCACCTTGAAGCGCACACACAGAGAAAGAGAGAGAGAGAGAGAGAGAGAGAGAGAGAGAGAGAGAGAGAGAGAGAGAGGAACACAGAGACAGAGAGAGACACACAGAAAGAGAGACAGAGAGAGAGAGAGAGAAATGCAGAGAAGGTCCCAGCGTCCCCTCCGAAGGCATGCCTCCAGTGATCTAAGGACATCCCATTAGACCATACCTCACCACCCATAGTGCCACATGGGACCTAGCATTTAGTGCACAGACCTTCTGGGAGACATTTATGCAACTTGTAGCATAGCCCAAGCCTTCATCCCCTCCCACGCAGAGCAGGCAGCAAGTCCTGGCTGGCTTCTCCTCCACAGTAATTCCCAACTGTGCCATCCTCTCGTGGGATCCAAAGGGCCCCTCATCCCCATCAGCTGCCCTGCTGAGGCAGTTTGGAGACTGAGCTGGCAGCAGCACCTCTCCTGGCCCACGCCAACTGCCTCCTTCAGACCAGGTCCTGGACACAGTCCTCCGTGTGTCTCCAGCCCCATGGATGGGTTCTGCCGGCAGGAGGATCCTGAGCAGGAGACGCTTTGCCTGAGGACAGAGGCGCAAGCAGGGGTCTTCTGTTCTTCCTCCTGCTCCTCCGTCTCTCCCTCGGGCTGGAGTAGCTCCTACCAACTAGTATCCTGTCTCTGGGAACGTGAGCCCAGAGAGCCCTTCCTCCCATGCTGCCCTTGAAAGCAACGATGTAGTCACTCTTGTTTAACCACTGTGCCCCTGGACCTCTGGTTTTAGTTCTCTCTGTGGCCTTTCCTGCACTCAGCAGCTAGTGACCTGCTAAGGACACCAATCAGACCCTTCTGGTGGCCACGTTGAAGACTCGCCCCACCTGCAGCCTGGCTGGGCTGTTGGCCGTGGAGACCTGGCTCTAGATGGCTCCATCTTGAGCGACATTTTCCACAGTAGATTCAGACTCAGCCCCAGAAAGGCCGTCTAGCACCCACACTACAGTTGTTCCTAGCTCAGCCCAGAGTTCTTTTGGGTATCACCCTGTCGTCACTGACTTATTTTCTGGATTTACTCACTCTTTATTTATTTATTTATTTATTTTGTTTGTTTGTTTGTTTGTTTGTTTTGCAGAACTGGGGATTGAACTCAGGCCTTTACGCTTGCCAGGCAAGTGCTTCTTCTACTGAGCTATCTCCCCTGTCCCTACTCATTCATTTATTTACTAACCTACTGTGTCACACACCTTCCCATGACTATCACAAAACACCTGAGATAATCAACTTAGCAAAGGAAAAGGCTGGTTGTGGCTCATGGCTTGAGAAGTTTCAGGTCATGGTCATCTGGCTCTGTCGCTTTGGGCCTGTGACAGCACAGTACAGTGTGGAAAGAGCATGTGCTAGCGGAGGACTGTTAGGAAGCAAAAGAAGAAATGGCATTGGGGCCCCACCGTCCCCTTGCGGTCTCCCCTCCAGCGACCTGGCATCCTTTGCTAGACCCTGCCTCCTGAATGCCCCACCCCCTCTCAAGGGCTCCTAGGGCTGGGAGGTGAGCCCTCCACGTGCGCATGCGCGCCTCTGGGGGAACGTTTATTCAAACCACAGCGTTGTTCATGGTAATGATTCGCATGTCACACTCCCGCTAGAGCGAGAGTTCATGAGAGCCCTGGATCTGTCTCCACGCTGATGCTGCGCAGCATCGATGCTCACACCGGTGTGGGGGAGGTGCTGAGCGATGGACAGGGAATGCTGCCCGCAGCACTCTCGCCTGCAGAAAACTGAATCGTGTCCCAGAAGATGGTTTGCTGTCTTCTTGTGGGAGCTGCTTGAAGGCTTTGTAGCCTTCCAAATTAGGAAATCCTCTCTGCTCAGCTGGGCTCATCTTTGTTCCCACTGCATCGCGGTTTTCCAACTGAAGGAGCAAAACAGAGCAGTTGGGACTCCAGCAGGGCAGGGGCTGCGATGACAGTTACATGTGGGTTTCAGTCCAGGGTCTGGCTCGCTTTGCTCAGCTCAGGAAGTGACTTAACCACTTCAAGTCTCTGTTTCCTTGGCTGCCGCATGAGTAATCGTCCAGAGTTGTGACAATTCAAGAGGATGAAAGAAGCAGAGCCCTTAGCACAGGGTCTGGCACCTGGAAGGGCCATCGGATCACTTCCTGTTGCTACCTGCAGTTAGGAGGGAGCGGCTTTCTGGGGTCATCGCTGGATGGGTGTGAGTGCTGCTTAAAAATATCCTGCATGACTGACCTCATGCTGCGTCCTTCTCTTCAGCTAGGGAGGGAAGGAAGACCCCGCAGAATGCCCCTTCAGGTGACAGAGCGGGCCCAGTCTAGTGGCCTCAGCTCCTTCTCCCTGCTGGAAGGAGTCATGGCAACAAGGCTTCCAGGCCACCAGAATCACTGTCTTGGGAGGCAGTGTGGCCCGTTTTGGTCATCAGCTGATGCTCCTTCAGGATAAAGAAAAGCCACAAGTGAGTCTCTGTACATGCGGCTATTTTTAGATTTCTAGTTTTATAACAACCCTGGAATTTCCCATTTTTTCTGCTCTTCCTTCTCTTCTTCTTCTTCTTCTTCTTCTTCTTCTTCTTCTTCTTCTTCTTCTTCTTCTTCTTCTTCTTCTTC
>NW_004524614.1:7326219-7336015 GCF_000260255.1 Octodon degus | reverse complement strand
TTGAAACTGTCCTACTAGTTTGGTTTGCAACTGTCTCATTGCTATTTGTTTCTCAATAAAATTATGGAAAAAATATCAAAACTCAAACTCAAGACCAAGGTAGTGAATTTTTTGAGCTGATCCTTTATTTCCATGTAAAAGAGAAACTTTTGCATTTGGGGGGCACATTTCTTTTCCAATATGAGTTTAAAGAAAGAAAGGTGTATTTGGCTCAGTCTCTATAACTGGCTGGCTCCTATGAAGCACGGCTTGGCACAGGGGCTTCGCAGAGGAGAGACAGTCCATGGCATGCAGAGAGCAGACGTAAGCCAGTGAGAAGCTACAAGCAGTACATGACCCTCTTTCTGTCCCTTCTATTTTATCCAGCCTCCCTTCACTAAGGGCAGGTAGCGCACACACCCTGAACCCCGCCATGACCTCAGTTCCAGCATCACATCCCTGATCCCAGCATCAGACAGCTGAGGTCCAGCCCCTCTGAAAATCCCCGCCTGTGATTACATGAGACTTTGGGGGGCATCTAGCTACAAGCCATGACAGACAGAGTTTCACTATGTTGCCCAGGCTGGCCTCAAACTTGAAGAGTACTGGGCTTGTCAAGCCTGGTCCACTGTACCTGGCTAGGTGTGTTTATTAATAACCAATGGTGACAAGAAGCTGTGTGCACTTCCATTTGCAGGTTTATCTGGTTGACATCCAGTCGTCCAATGATAACCAGGGTGTCTGGTTGGGTTCACTCACATGAATGGCAAGGGCACGAGAGCTGTGAGGCCTTGGAGAAGGTTAGATTATGCTTTATGGAAGCTCAGCATTCAGGTCAAGGTTTTCAGAGTCTTGCTTGTATTGTGCTCATGTTCAAAACAAAACAAAACAAAACAAAAAAACACCTCACAAAGTGCCCAGAACCTTGCTGAGATGATGGAGTGAAGTCATCGTTCCTTCCTGCAGCGTAGAAGGAGCAGAGTAGCTTCTACAGACCAGGCAAGTTGACCTCTGAGGGCCCTGACAATATGGGGAGAGAGAGCCTATCCCGTGAAGCCGTTCAGGCTTTACCAGCACACTTCCTTGGTGTTTTTTTTTTTTTTTTTTTCGGAATGCCTTCAAGGCATGACTGGCTGTCTTGTGTTGTGGGGATCGAACCAAAGGAACCGGAGCCTGACTGCTTTGTTGAAGCAGCCACTTAAAGAACTGAGCTACGGGGCAGGGCCCCACTTCCTTGGAAAGAATGAGGGCTTTGGAGTCAGGCCCCTGTGAAGATCTCAGCCTCACCACTTGCCAGCTATAATGAAAGCCACATCTTTAGCTTCCTGGTGCCCCATTCCTCTTTCCTAAAATCAAGCTACTGAAACATAAATCACCGTGGTCCTGAGAGTCAGATGTAGCATTTATAAAGGTGCCAGTAAGCCCAGTGAATGGTGACCAACTCTGTGATCGAGGACTGATCCTGGTGCAGCAGCCAGGATCCCTGGCATACCATGCTGGTCCTGCCCCCAGGGCATGCTGATTGAGACTAGGCGTGGTGGTGCAAGGCTGTAATCCCAGCTCTTTGGGAGGCCGAACACGGGTGGATCACTACGAGTCCGATCTATGTAGTGAGACCCTGTAGACCCTGTAGACACTTACTGAAAAGTGAGAATAAAAAAATAGAAAAAGATGGAATCTCTCAGTTCTGTGTGTTAGAGATGCTTATGGAGGCCATGGGAACTGCCTTCTGTTCCGAAAAACCTATTGTAATGTCAAGGGTACAGCTCAGGGGCACAAGCAGCTGCCTGGCCAGCACAAGATGCTGACTTCAATTCCCAGTACCAACAAACAAACAACCTGTTCAAATTCAGTAATTTGTTTTTAAAGCCTAGTGCAGTTTCCAATGGGAATGCGATGCTGAGGTCCTGTAAGAAGTGTTGTCCCCTTTCCTGCAGTGCCACATTCATCCCACTCCGCTACCTGCAGAACATCACTGGCTAGTGGGTGTTTCCCCTGCCCTCCCCCTGCAGTCTCCCTCACCTAACCTGGGAGGGCCTGTCCCTCCTTCAACGCACTCCAACTGTCCTGACTAAGCACTCCGTTACTCATTTTGTAAGCCTTGTCTATCTCCAGTATATGTATGTTTATTTTAGGCTGGACACAGTCCTCAGATTCAATCAACTGCACATTTAAAATATTTTGAAAAAAATAGAATCTGTACTGAACTTATAGACACTCCAGTGTCAGCATTCCCTAAAATCATAACGCAGTGACCACTTGCATAGCATTTGCATTGATTCACTGTTGTAGGTAACTTAGGGTGACTTAATGTGTATAGGAAAGTGTGGATTCTATGCAAATAGTGGTTCCGTCTGCATTGAGTACTTGAGTGGACACAGGCTGTGGTGTCCTCAGGTGTCCTCTGTAACATTACACACAAATATTCAGTCTAAATAGCAAGTGTTATCCCCGGTACTGGAAAATACATACATAAATAAATAAATACCAAGTGTTTATATGACTCAAGTTTGTTTGTTTGTTTTGTTTTTGTATTTCAGGAAAGGGTCTACAGGGTGTTCAGGGTCTTTCTACTAGGACCAGACTCTGTATTCCAAGAGCTGGGAATACAGCCACATGCCACCACACCCAGTCTCAATTGCTCTCTCAGTGTGCCTTGGGGGCAGGGCAGGCACAGCAGGCCCAGGGATCAAACCCTTAGCCCGGCATCTGCTTGCAGGCGCTTTAATTCGCTGAGCTATTTGGCCGGCCCTGGGCACATGGTTTAGAGACCACGCCTCTTCAGAGTCTGAGGAGTGCCAAGCTTTCTGGACTTTTAGAGTTCATTCTTCCTGTTGTCTCATTCTGTTTACCAATATCAGAGGGTGCACAAGTCCCTTATATAAAATATCCTAGTGTTTTCATAGAACCTCTGCATATCCTCTATACAATAAATGATTTCCAGATTATTTGACACCTAGCACAGCACAAATGCTATGTAAGTAGGTGCTACCTGTATTATTTAGAGAATAATGATGAGCAAAATATCTGTACATGTTTAATGCATGCACAGTTTTTAACCTGAAAAGATTTAGTTTTGACTCTCAGCTTGCTGAATCCACAGATGTGCACACTGGGTTCCCACCATCCTGCCATCCTGCATCCCGTAGGAGCTGTGTTTCTCTCCACTCCACAGGCGTCTCTATCTTGATACCATCCTTGGGGCCACCTATGTCAAGTGGAAGAAATGACATGCTGGGAAGGCAGGGTGAAGGGAAGGGAAGGACGGATTCTCAGATAGTTGCAGACTCCTGGAGCTGAGACTCCTCAGATGCTGTTGCAAAGTCGCTGCTGTCATGCAACTAACACTTTTAGGATAGAGGACCCCAGTACCTGGCCAGGACCCCAGGAGGGCCATCACCTCTTCTGCATGCCATACCCACAATTCTGTAGAGTTGGGCACGCATTTGAATACCTGATCTTGTGCCAGGAAAGCATGGGTTGTCACCCAGGAGTTCCTGAACATGGGGAGTGTTGTCCTTGACAAAGAACATTCAGGAATTGATTATGTAGCTTATGATTGAAATATTGACATTCATATATAACTATTAGTGTATTTCTAGACTATGCAGTCATCACTGTAGAAGTTTTAAATGATTAAAACTGGCTGAAATAGGTATGAAAAGCCAAAGAGGTGTCAAAAATTGTAATCAAACATTGAAAGAGAGACTGAATAGACTGTGAAAATGAACTGCAACTTCAGGAAGATAGACACTGATGGCATGGAGGAAAGAAATGACTAGAAAGTAGGAATGTGAAACTGCGGAATGAATCAAAGTGCAGAACCAGAGGTGAAGTACTGATCGGCGTATTGATTTGGAGGCTCTGAGGTCGGAGATGTTGGCTGCTAGCATAAGCAAAGATGAACACTGGGGAGGATGGTTCGCCTGTGGAATGAATACAGCGGTGCTTTACTAATAATTATGAGGGTGCTCTAGCAAGCGATATGCCCCACCAGGTGCAGCTGGTTATTTTGGTCATTAGCACCACAGCTGCTGCCTTAACAAGTTCAGGGTCCTATTATAATCTCAGCACTCTAGGAGTCTGAGGCAGAGGATCACAAGGTCAAGCAACTCAGCGACTTAGCAAGACTCTTTCTGAAAATAAGAAGTAGAAAAGGCTGGGGATGTAAGTCAGTGCAAAGACTCTGGATTCATCCCCAGTAGTGCCCCTCCAAAGCCATAATTTCCTTATGTTGGTTAGTGTAACAGATGTGTGAGTCATTTACCATGAGAACCTGTGATGGCCTTCTCCCCATAACTCTATGCTCGTTGCCCTAGCTCTGCTTCACCACATTCCTGGCAGCCGATGACCACACCATCATAAGCTCTGGCTTCTGGTGCAGCTGCCTGGGGAAGATCAGCAAGGCTTCCATCCCTCCTGTGATGCTGTTGAAACTTTCACAAATGCACTGGCAAGAGCTCACCTAGGAGCTCCTGAGCAAGGGTGCCGGGCAGCACGGCAGCTCTCAGGAGTATCATCAGCTTCTGCCTGCCTGTGGTGCATGGGCTGGGTGGATCTGCAGCTCCTGGCCGTGCAGGATGGGATCTTTAGAGAGCTCAGTAGCAGGAGAGCCATGGGGAGGTGGGAAATGGAAAAGAATTCTCCTCTGGGGTCTACCCTCCGGCAGACTGCAAGGAAGCTCACCTACAACAGAAGCCAGGGCTAAGCCCAGCGGATGGCATAGTTTTGGGGGGATTACTATGAGAGGGAACTACATAGTCATCTGCAACTGGAATCCAACTGATGCATTTTATTGTCTCTTCTAGGTCCAGCATTTAATCAGTGACAAGAGAAGATTCACAGAAAGATGAGTTTTTAAATTGTTTAAATTCTTGAGGCAAGCAAGTAAAAAGACTCTGATAGGTAGAAAGCACACAAAACCAGCCCAAGCTGACTAGTGGGTGCTAACTGGTGGCCAGCTTGTTACATCCAGCTGAACAGAGCTAGTGTGGCACTGGGCATGGGAGGCCCACCTGAGGACTGTTGCCAGCAGCATAACAGGTGGAATTAGAGAAGCTGTTGAAAGGCTGTTAAAGAAGCTGCCTGAAGAAGCTGTTGGAGTGCTTGGGAGCTGCTGGTCATCCTGGGCTATTCTGATGGAGGACCTCGTCATGCTGGCTTTCCCAGTGAACTTCACTGTTCTCATCACAGGAGGCACTTGGGACCCCCTTGTTGCTCAGAATGGCTGCAGTTCACTTGGGGGGAGCTCTGGTCTTCATCAAGAGCATCACTTCCTGGTTCTGGAGGGGAAGATGGTGCACTGCTCAGCCTCATGGAGAAGCTTGTCATATTGGCTTTCCTGATGGGAACTCAGCTTTCCTTATCACTAGAAGAGCTCAGAACTGCACTCTTGCTTAGGCGGCTGTGGTAATTCTGGGGGATGCTCTGGTTCTTACCTTGAGCATCACTTCCTGGCTCTAGTTCAGATCCCTCAGCCTGCTGGCACAGATCCTTCATCCCACTGGCACAGACTTTCTAGCTTCCAGCACTGACATTGGGCGCTTCCCAGCACAGATCCATGAAGTGGGCCTGCATGAGACATTGTCATGGGCTCTAGGCCTCCAGTTGAGCTTGTGGGAGGCATTGTTATGGGCTCTAGGTTTTCAGCTGCACTTTGCAGGATATTAGGATTCTGGCCTCATCTGGATTCTTTGGCTTTTAGTGTGTGAACAGATTTCTGGCATTCTTTGTACATGATTCTTTAGGTGATTAATCATAAAATAATCTCATCAAATGTATCTTGTACTGTATTATCTCCCCGGCAGAAATTCCAGAGTGTGACTCTGACCAATCAGAAGAAGCCTTTTGCTAGAATTCAGTACCCTGAGAGCTGGGCAGACCTCCTGGAGGGCTGACAAGGGCCCAGATTGGATGCAAGCCCTGAGGGAGGCCAGGCTGTAGCACGGACACATGTTTTGGGAAGAGGTGGACTAATTCAGTGTTTGAAATTCTTTCCTCCCTGTGTGCCTTTAGCGCAGGCTAACCAACTGCTAGATGTTCCAGTAGATCTTTCACTGGAGCAGGAAAGGACAGAACTGCTGATGCCTACAGTTTCTTCCAGCTGCCGAATCTCAGGACCACATGTAAAGATTTGCAAAGAAAAAAAAATTACAAGAAAACATTTTTGTTTCTTTCTTTTTAATCAGATTTGTTATGTTTTGTAACCAGAAAGTTGAAAACTTGGGGTCAGGAATTTTTGGAATAACCAATAAAATCAGCCAACTAAGTTATTTGCATATTACTCCCAGCCCCCACTGTCCTCACATTCCTTTTGAAAACATACAACTAGAAGAGTTTTATGTCTGAGAGCCTTACAAGTCCAAACCTCAGGAACATTCTGTCCAACGCAGCCCACAGACTCCAGAACATGATGCAAGATTTCTGTGTGCTTTCTGAAGACGCTTTTATTATCCTGCCCGTAGCCTCACTCTGCTCTGACTTACCCTTGCCAAGCTGCGCATATGACTCACCTTCCAATCCCTTGTATCCAGCTGAGGGTTAAGTCCCAAGCTGTGCTTAGATCTCCTTATGCAGTCCAGGGTGGAGAAGCAACCTGTGGCTGAGAAACACACACACACACACACACACACACACACACCCCACACATATACACACAGCAAGTGCACACATACACATGTCTGAAGATCGTGGCGAAATAGCTCTCCAAAGCAGTTGACTACCAGCATTAATTTATGGAAGGCAGGAAAACATTTCTCCTGAGGACTAAGTTAATGCACTGTTGAAAGTGGACAAAGAGGAAGAAATGAATATTTATGGAGTGTCTGCTCCGAACCAGGGACTGCTGGAACTGTCACAGATGCAACAGGGAAGAAGGCCAGCTTGCTGCTGAGGTGGAATGGGGAAGGGGTTGTACTGATGATGGCTAGCCAGCTGTGGGGCCTGGGATGAATTGCCTAACAACTCTATGCCTCAGTTTCCTCATCTGTAAGTAGGGACAACAATACGCCCAATGTTACAAGATTCTTATAGGATTTAAACAAGAGAATGCATGTGAATATGCCGGCCCCCCCATACACTAAATAAATGTCATAGATCATTATTTTGTTATTTATTTATTTTTGATTTTTTGAGACAGGGTTTCCCTATGTTGTCCAGGCTGGTCTTGAATGTGCTTCGGTCCTCCTGCCTCAGCCTCCCAAGTGCTGGGATTATAGGTATGTGTCTCCACACCTCGCTCAATTTTATTTTATTTAATCTTCACAAAATCCTTATAACATTGGTTGCATTGACTCTATTTATTACACTTTTTCTCCTGGTGCTAAGGGTGGAGCCCAGGGTCCTCCCTACATGCCAGGCAAGTGCTGTACTCCCAGTTAAAAGAAAAAAAAAAGATGAAGTTCATAAAAGTGGCTGCTTATCCAGGCGATGCTTCTGGGAACCGGCTTGGAACACAGAGTGGAGCCTCTCACTTGCCAGCAGGATATCTGTCTGCAGCCCTGATGGGTCCTCAGCACTCCGGCAACACACAGGCCAACCCTGGCCTCTTGGGCCTTCGTAGTTCTTTCCAAGGCTGGAAGCTGTGTCCTCACTGTGGCGAGAATAAACCTAGCACCCAAGGGCTTTCTCCCCACCACACCCTGACGTGGGAATGTTTCACAAGATGGTTGTCCTTGGCACAGGACGGGCTAAGTGCTGCAAATCCAGAGAAAGCTTTGTCGTCATTTCAAAACCACTCTCCATGTCCCTAGAAGGAGCTCAGGGCCTTTAAGCAGGCAGTCACATGTCGACGCCATGTTTTGGCAGAATGGGGACAAGAGTCTGGCCTTGGCCAACCTGGTGCGCTCAGCCCACTCCCAGGAGCAGGGGTTCCGAGAGGAGGTGGACGACACAGGCCCAAGGCTCAGAAGCATGAAAGAGCAGAGCTCTGTGCAGGTGCTATGTGTGTAATGGAAAAAGAAAGCACAGGGCCCTCTGCACGGAGGTGGTCAGAGTGGTCTCCTCGGAGCAGTGATGTTTAATCCAGGGTCTAGGGATGAACTGGAGGTGGAGGTTAGGCAGAGCATCAGGGATCGGCCTCAAAGTGCTGTTGGTGCTAGGGAGGGAGGTGACTAGATGGGGTTCATTATTTTGAACAGTAACTCAGGGCTCCTGTGGAGAACAGACTTTCAGGTACCCATCAGTGGGCTTTGCCATGATGAGGTGGGACTCCCAAATCTGGTAGACTCAGTTATGATTTTCATTTAGCTCCTGCTCACATTTCTGGGGGCCTGACTGCTGGCCCAAGCTCTGGCCCAGCTGCCCTCTTGCTAGTGAGAGGCACCCTGGACAAATCAAGTCACAAGGACTGGGACAAAGTTGCTGAGGATGGGAGGAGCAGATAGCCAGAAGGAAGCTGAAGAATGGCAAACAGTAGCTCAGCCTGCCCCACACAGAAGCCTGGGCCAGGAGTGAGTAAGGAGATGACTGTTGTGCAGAGGAGGAGGATGGTGACAGGTCCTGCTGATGAGTGTGGAAACGGATGGGAAGAGTTGGACTGGGGACATATTTGGGAAGAAAAATCAGTATCTGCGACAGGCGTGCTGGGGAAAGGAAAGAATTTAGTTTTGTAATGAATACTTGCATGAATAGGGTTGCTTATTGAGGCAGGGAGGCCTGAGGTCGGCTTGGCTGTTTATGGCACCTCTCAAGCATGTCGGAAATGGTAAGTGGGGTCGCTGTGGGGCTGGAGTTCCTGTTGGGGAGGGGAAGGCATGCTAGCTTTCCCACTGCCGTCCTCTGGATGTGGCTTGTCCCCCGGGGGCTCGGCTGTCTTCAGCTTAGTCCACCCCTAAACATGGGGATGTGGCCTTGTGAAGATCACTGGGGCTCTGCCCTCAGAAAGGATCACAGTAGCTTACGCGGGGCCTCCTGGCTCCCGCGAGAATGCGCTGGGAAGAAAGCGCGTGCCCCTGCGCCCCTAGTCATCAACGTCTACACACTCCTGCCTTTGCCGCAAGGCCCTCACTGGAGCCCGGCTGCTGCTGTAGCTGCTTTGTCTCCAGAATTCTGACCTAAATTAAACCTCTTTCAAAGTCAGTCTGCCTTGGGAATTTCCTTTTTTTTTTTTTTTTTAAATAAAGCAAACAGGCTGATACACTTTTTGTGCCCGCCCCTTCATTCCTATCAGAGGTGGAGAGTTTTTGAACACTTAAGATGGTGGGAGGTGGAGATGAATTATCATTTTAAAATAGGAAAATAAGGAGGTAAAAATACATTTACTGTTTTTAGAAATATTTATATATAGTGCTACGTTCTCACTATTAGCTGAGAGTATTCAGATCTACAAGGAGAAGGCACAGGGAGGCAGAGAGTGGCCCTAGGGTGCAGTGTCAGAGCCCTGGGCCAGGGAGGGGCCTCGCTAGGATGGGGGTCCTAGCTTGGAGATCAGAGAGAACCAGTCCTAGCCCAGGCCCCATGAGTGTGTGGGAGAGCTTCCGGCTACCCTGCGCCAGGTCCCAGCCCAGGCGCAGCGTGAGTGAGATCCTCTTCCACCCTCTTGGGACGCCCCCCACCACTCCGCAGCACCTCCCCTACCCCGCCCACAGAGTAGGAATTTCTGCCTCGTTCTGGGAACCCCCAGACCCAGTCCTAGCCCAGGCTCGGTGAGTGTGTGGGAGAGCTGCCTCTCCTCCCTACTCCACCTTGTCCCCTCCAGGCTCAGCTCAGGCCTGGCATACAGGTCTGGGGTGAAACCCTGCAGCTGCAATCCCTGCAGAGAGTGTAGAGGATAGAACCACCCAGCTAGTCCAGGAGCAGAACATCTTGCCACAGGGGC
>NW_004524614.1:7324322-7326119 GCF_000260255.1 Octodon degus | reverse complement strand
TCTTCTTCTTCTTCTTCTTCTTCTTCTTCTTCTTCTTCTTCTTCTTCTTCTGTAAGTTAACATAAAACATTGAAAAAAATGACCCACCAGACAGCACAGCAGTGAGATGAGCCCAGGATCTGGAGCAAAGCCACAGCATCACTGTCACCAGAGAACTAAGAGGGATGAATCTGTGCTTCTGGCCTTGGCTGTCCTGGGACCCCTTCAGGACACGGGACTCCACTTCAGGGCTTCCAGCGCAGCCTCCTGGCAGCTGGAATGGAGCAAGTGTCATACAGTGTGCCTGGATAGGGTGGCGACTCCTAGGTGGCCCTGGACATGTGTTTCCAGCATGTGCTGGCTCTGGTGCTGCATGGGATCCAGAGCGGGGAGAGGGAGGGAGCTTTCTAGGGGCAGATTCTCACGGGGAAGTCTTCTCCACCCTGCAGCCTGCGCTCACTTGAGTGCAGATGCCCAGTGCTGTCTCCCCACATCAGAGGGAAGATGGGCTCAGGTCCACAGGTGCCATGTGGCCCAGAACCACAGGGCCGTGCACTGCCACCAGGACCTCTAGGCTCCAAGAGTGGGTCAGAGGATAAGGTGGGAAACAGTGAATTCTCTGCCCAGGTGACTAACAGTGACACTGGGGATGCCCGAGAATGAGGCTAATGGCCACACCTGGACAGGCAGCCTCATAGATGGTGGCTGCCTTAGGTGGTGGAGCAGTGGTGGTAGAATTATGGGAAACCCCCTGCTGGTGGAAAAGAAAGCTAAATGGTCAGATCTATGGACAGGTTGCCAGAAGGAAAGTAACCCAAGGACTCTGTGCCTGGTGCCTGTCACTGGGCTCAGGGAGGACTGCCACGGCCAAGAACGGACCACGGGCTCTTCCCCTGAGCATAGGCTACCTACCCAGAGCCCTGGGTGTGTGGTGCCTCTTGACTACTGAGCTGTCTGTCCTGCCCAATTGCCCCTCATCTGTTGGAACTCTGCCTCTTACCCACAGCAAGGGCTCCCCAAGAGCAGGGATGGGTGAACTGGTCTTCGTGGCCCTCACTCCCAGCCTCCCAATCTTCAGAGCTAATGATGAACAGAAGAGTGGGTGCGCCTGTGTGTGTGTGTGTGTGTGTGTGTGTGTGTGTGTGTGTGTGTGTAGGACCCTGGCCAGGGTACTTTCCTTGCCAGCCCTTTCTACAGAGGCAAGGAATAAGAAAAGATTGATTCACACTGGTGAGGGCCTGTGCTCAGCAGGCTCCATTTAAAGCTAAATGCTTTGAGCAAAAAAGCAGGGTGCTTGCGTCAAACAGAGAGAAGCTGCCCCCTGCTGGCCATATGTGGAAACGACAGAAGAGCCCTAGAGGTTTGTTTGTCTTTAAATACTTCGGCTTTCCTCCTCCCTCCTCTGTTTTCTTTCTTTCCTAGTGTCCTGTTGCTCCCGTGGATTCCAGCTATTGACCTTGTGAATGCTGGTGGAAAATGTGCAACATGTGTTGAATATCATTTTATTTCAGAAGAAGACAGTTAACAACTACAGGGAAGAAAATTAAAAAAAAAACATTAAATATCAAAACTCATAAAGATCTAAACTTTAAGGCAGAGACACTAAATCTCCTGAAGAGAAAGTAGGAGGAACTCTTGAAGACATAGGGGTAGGCAAAGAGTTCATGAACAGAAATCAAATTGTACGGGAAACAGTTGAAAGAATCAAAAACTGGGACCTGCTCTTACTGAAAAGTTTTTTCACATCAAAAGAAATTACCAACAAAGTGAAAAGGCAACCCACAAATTTGGAAAAAATCATGACAAATAAGTACTCAG
>NW_004524614.1:7317635-7324035 GCF_000260255.1 Octodon degus | reverse complement strand
GTGGGAGAGCTGCCTCTCCTCCCTACTCCACCTTGTCCCCTCCAGGCTCAGCTCAGGCCTGGCATACAGGTCTGGGGTGAAACCCTGCAGCTGCAATCCCTGCAGAGAGTGTAGAGGATAGAACCACCCAGCTAGTCCAGGAGCAGAACATCTTGCCACAGGGGCACAAGAGGTTCACCCCCAAGGGCAGCAGCAGGAAGGAGCTGAGCACAGCAGCCAGACCCAAGCGAGGCACAACAGGATAAATCCAAACTTTGTAGATCTGCACCTGAACTTCAGTACATGCTAAGGTTATATAACTGCAACAAAGATCTACAACAAAGGTCAGAAGACAGTGCTACACAAAATGACAAGAAGGAACAAATGCCACCTCAGAACCCAAGCCCACCCATAACAAGTGCAGAGGACACTAACACAGAACAAATTGGGAATCACACAGCTGAAAACAATGAATCAACGGCTTCTGAAATAGAGATCAGAGCCAGGCAAGGCAAGAAAGCCTGGGGAGCGGCATCCAACATGGGCAAGGGGCGCCATCATAGGGAGATGGGTCAAGGAAGGGAGTCCGTTCTGGTAATGGGGTCCAAGTTTCCCACTGTAAGGGAAAGAAGGCACACATTTGCAAAGGGAGAACTAGAATATTAATTAGTACGTAATTGGAGGTACCTGTGGGAACTCAGCGTTTAGTGGGCATACAGTATATAGCTTGCTCAGCTGCCCTGAAAAAATACCAGACTGGGAGCTTAGGCAACATTTATTTTCTCACAGTTCTGGAGGCTGGACCAAGGTGCCAGCAGGGCTGAGTCAGGAGGATTATGGATCCTGCCTTGTAGGGGAGTTCCTTCTCATCGCATCTGTAGGTGGCCTCTCCTCTGTGGATGGAGGGGAGGAGAAAAGAAAGGAGGGAGGAGGAGAGAGAGGAGAGTGAAAAGGAGATGGAAGAAAGAAAAGGGGAGGGGAGGGATCTGGTACCTCTTCTCCTTGTAAAGACACCAGTCCTACTGAACTAGAGCTCCACCTTTCTGACCTCATTTAACCTTTATTTTCTCCCTAAAAACTCCCTTTCCAAATACATTTATATGAGGGATTAAGGCTTCAATGTCAATATTATTTTTGAGAGGCAGGACATAATTCAGTTTATAGCAGATAAATATAGAAATAAATATAGCTGTAATATATATATGTCTGTGTTTATAACTACACTTACATATCTATGTATATACATTAGTATCTGAATGTATGTATCACTATAAGTGTATATGTCTCTATACTTCTACTGCTGTATCTCTATCTCTGTATCCATATATGTGTAGATACTAATCAGTATACCTGTAGGTATGTATTTTTAACTATCTATATCTACATACCTGGGTATCCACATCCCTTATCTATGTATTTGTAGGTACATATCTGCTGATACATCTATATAGCCATAGCTAATCCATACACACATTCCCAGCTCTGTCCACTAGGACAGTCTGAGAGCTATGCCATTTGGATAGCAATAAGCACACATATTCAGATCTTGATTTCTGAATTACAAAAGACAGCTTGAAAGGCTCCTACCAGTCAAATCAGGGCAAATATGTGCATCAATAAAATAATAGTAACAGGATCCGCTGAAGAAAGGAAGAAATCATATCAAATATAACTAATGACTAAATTGAAAGTTTGGGGCCAGCAAGATAGCTCAGTGGACTAAAGTGCTTAATTAGGGAATGGTGGTGCATGCCTGTTATCCCAGCACTGGGGAGGCTGAAAGCAGGAGGACCACCATGAGTCTGAGCTGTGCAGTAAGACCCTGCAACAACCAAATACATTGAAAAGAAAGAAAGAAAGAAAGAAAGAAAGAAAGAAAGAAAGAAAGAAAGAAAGAAAGTTTGCTGAGGAACACAGGGTTGATCTAGTTTGAAAATACCTCCCTGTACTACAATGATAATGGATTACAATGGTAATGAATAATTGTACAGAGAGCACTGGTTGACATCATTCTAATCAAGTGACCATTCACATTGATAGCACTAATCCAAATTCATGTCCTTTATAGGAGATAATGGGAACACTGATGCTCCTTCGGAAGACCCCTAACCTGTACCTCATTGTGTGAAACACCAGGCAAAGTCAACTCAAAACGACATTCTACAAACACCAGACCTATCATCCTCAAATGAGTTAGTGTCATGAAAGTTGAGGAAAGACTGAGAACTGGCCAGACTGCATGGGCCTAGGGAGACAGGCAGCTGGAGCCAGTGCCTGATTCAGGACCGGATCTTTTTGCTAGGAAGGGCAACTGGCAGAATTTGAATGGAGTCTGAGGTTCTAAGGCATCAGACTAATGTCCACTTCCTAATGTTGAGGGTCATAGGAAATACACACTCCAATAGGTGGGGAGCTAGTGTATCGATTGTTTATTCCCAAATCATTCAGTAACAAAACAAATTCTTTGAACTGAACTTATAGTCCGGTATTCATGAAAAATTTAAGGATATTTTATTCAGATTTCATAAATCATAGAGTTGAAAGATCATTCACCTAAATCACCTCAATTTCATAGATGAGGAAACTCAGGCCCTGAGACTTTACGTGAACCCCTTGGGTTCACACAGCCAGTCAGTGAGAGCAAGGTGGAGCATGCTTGTTTTCTGTGGCTTGGGAACAGCTCATGGGCAGCTGGTATCCAGACAGGGAGGACTGTGACGCTGCTCACTGTAAACCAGAAGGCAGTGAAGAGGAGGGTTTCTCATGATTCTCATAGCTAACCCTCCAAACTGAAGCAGAACCCACCAACCGCTTTTGTGAAAATCTGCTAACTGACTGTACAGTATCTTCACTCTGTAAGTTAACATTTGATTTTTAAAGCTTAAAACAAACCCCAAATACCACGTTGTTTAAAAATTCAAGCAATACAGAAAAATGTAAAGAAAAAGGGTTAAGAAAGAATTCTTGCTCTAGGCCCATTCTCTTAAGTGTGACAGCTCTAGACAAATTGACGAACCAAGCCTTACTGGATTTAGTTCCTTAACCAGCTTAGACAATTTATCCTACACTTACTGTGCCTATGTTTTTTTCCTCTTTCATAGGAATCATGTGAACACTTGCCTTAAAAAATGCAATGCTGTCTACTGGCTCCCCTTGATTTACTAGAGGTAACTCCATACGTACATTTCAAAAATATTTTGTGCATGACTTTAACTTTACAAGCCATCAGGGGCTTCTCACGAGACTACTTTCCTGTTGTTCACAAGTCATCTGCTCAATATTCAGGTCTAGCACTGCTCCCATAATTGATGTAGAGCTTAAGCCTCTTGTTTACTTTGTTCTCAGAAGCAGAGGGCTGAGTTAATCATTTGCTTTAGCTGCTGGTACACTTTATCATAAGCTCCTGCAGAGCCCCAACTCCCTCATTCATTCTCATACGGATGCAGGTGTGCATGACTCCTATTGCCCGCTTATTGCCTCCTTTCCCTCATAGGTGACCATTCTCATGTGTCTGATGTACGCTGTTATACGCTGTGCTCTATAAAAAGCATAGTGGCACTTAATATGCACATATGATCACTTGTACACAAATATCCTGTAGATCATTGCCTACTCACCTGCCTTCTTCCTTTCTCCCTCCCTCCCTCCTTCTTTTCCTCCCTTCCAAATGCCCCATGGTGTGGGGATGGGACCCAGGACCTCACACAAGCTAGATAATGTGAGCTGCACCTCTAGTCTAGCTTCTTGTTGCTTGATTCTGTATTATTTTTTAAAAGCCATACTCATGTTGTTATGTGTCCATGAGTCTGTTTCTTTTTGTTTATCTGGTTTTTGAGACAGGGTCTTGCCACTGTAGCCCAAGCTGGGCTCAAGCTCAGTGATCTTCCTGCCTCAGCCTCCCAAGTGCTGGTATTACAAATGGGTGCCACCTTGCCCAGCCTTGTCCCTTCTTACTCAGCAGAGTGATTGCCTCCACTTGTGCCCTGCATCTCCCATGGCTGGACACCTGGACAAATAGAACTGCATTGAGCCTCTTCATGGGCAGCCCCCTAAAGGCAGGTCTGCACCAGTCTATGTACCCTCAGCCAGATTCCCACCTCCTTATAATCATTTGACCTTATCTATTTCCCAATTTTGTCCAATGAGGTGGGTGTTCAGGATATCAGTGCTAGTTCCTTGTATTTCCATAGTTACTAGTGAGTTTGGACATCTCTTCCATGTCTGTTATTCACGAGGGCTCCACCACTTTGGAAGGTGCCTCTCAGGATCCTTCAAGCTTTTGTTCATTTGAGAGGAGGACTTTTTTTCTCAGTGCCAGCCAGGGATGGAACCCAGAGCTTAGTGCATGCTAGGTAAGTGCTCTACCATTGAGCTACACCCCTACCACTGGGCCTTTTGTTGATTTGTAGGGTTCTTACATGTTTTAAATGCCAACCTCTAGTCAGCTTCCACGTTGCATGTGTCTCCTATCTGTCATCTCTCAAGCAACCTTGTCTTTCTTTGCATGAAATCCTCTCATTGGAAGGAATTCAAATCCATTAAGCTTTTATCGCATGCTCCGCACTTGTGAAGTTTTTTCAGAAGTGCTTCCTCCAAGAGCCTCCCTGGAGACTGCAAGGGAGTGAGCATGACAGCTACAAAATACTCACAGCCTCCTAGGGTTGTGTCTTCTAGCCTTGACTTTAAGCACTGCCTCTGAACCCCAGCCCCTGCCTACACGGATCCAAGCCCTTGCTCCTGCTTTTCATCCACACTGAACTGCCTGGGGCCACACTGCTGCTTCAACACCGAATGCTCATACCTACCTGCACCCCTCTGCGACACCTTGTTGCCTCTTTCCAAGGTGTTCTTTAGAACTACCCCAGGCCGCCTCTAGGAGTCCACTTCCTCAAACCCCAATCCCAAAACTGTCATGAATCTAGCTTTTGTGACCCCTTCTTTTCCACACTTTTATGCATGTATTTAAAAACTCACTGCTACAGCCTTGTTCTCTGATTATTGTGTGAATGCTCTGCACTCTCCCTGGGAGAGTTGTCCATCTTTTATTTATTTATTTTGCCCACAACTCCTGGGTCAGTGCTCTTAGTAGGCACCTGATAAATACTCCTCATCTCTCCAAATTCGAGCTGCTGCCAAAGACTGATTACTTAGGCCTCCAAACCTCTTTAAAAATGCATTCTTTCCTCTGCATCTCCAAAGCCACATCCGTGCCGGGGCTTAATCACTGAACACTCAGACTCTCGCAGCCTTTCCTTCCTGTCTCCTCACTTCCTGTCTGCCTCGGCTCCAGTGAATGCAGAGACCAGCCATAAACTCCCTTGGGTTCAGGACCTCTGGGTTCCAAGGGGCCACACACGGCCTCTAGCGCACCTGCCTCTGCCTCTGGGACTTGAGCTCTGCTCCCAATGCTCACATTCGAACAAATGGCTTCCCACCTGCTTGCTCACCTTCTGCTGTGATGGAGTCGCCACCTTCTCTGGCTCTTCTCTTGCCCTTTGCCCAGTGTGTGTCTTGATTACTTTTCTCTTGTTGCTGAGACAAAATACCTGGTGCTCACAATTAGGGATGGAAAGGTTTATTTAGCTCACAGTTTGTGGAGGTTTCAGTCCACACTCAGTCGGTTCCAAGGCAGGGTGGCATGTAGCACAGGAGCAGAAGACAGCACAAGCTGCAAGAGCGACAAAGGGGAAGGGGAGCCTCTTTTCCTCCCTTACGCTATAAGCAGGCTAACTAACCCCCTGGGGCTGGTGTAGCTCTCACACATCTCTGGGCCCTCCTCTTGCAAGGACTGAGAATGGTTACAAAATGAGGGCCCTGGCCCCCTGCTGAGTCACTTAACCATCTAAACTTCTCAGGTTGACACAATGTATCAGTCCTTATCTGTGCTTCAAATTTGTCACCTCCCAGCTCATAGTAGTGCTAACTGGTCCTCTTGGGACCATTCAGAAACCCTTAGTGCTTCTTTCCCTGAATGCATCTCTCAAAGTGTGGCATTCAGAGCCACATGCAGTGCTGCCTCTGAAGATGGAGCAGAACTTGCTCTTCTCTCCCTATGGGAGTGTCCTGGGGCTGCTGTAACAGTTTATCACAGGCTTGGTGGCTCATAAATAGAAATTTGTTCTCTCATAGCTCTGGACAACAGAATTCCACAATCAGCATCACTGGCTGCTACAGTTCTGACCGGTGGAACTCAGCAGCTTGGTCTGGGTTTGGTGCTATAAGTAGATGAGACTCTTTAAGGGGTGGGGCTGGGTAGTATGTCTTGGCTATCAGGTCATGCCCCCTAAGGGCATAGGAGGAGGCCTTCCCTTCTCTCTTTGACCCTTAGCTGCTCCTTTTTGAGTGCCTGCCAATCCTGCTGATATGCTACCTACCACAGGGCCAAAGCCCTGGTGCCAGTGGATCCTGGCTGGGACCCCCC
>NW_004524614.1:7311367-7316270 GCF_000260255.1 Octodon degus | reverse complement strand
GGTTCTCTTGTACTACATGAGAGTTGGGAGTAATGATTTCACATTTATCAAACTTTACTTCCCATGTTCCAAAACTTGCTTTAAATTCATCACTGTTGGATCTATCTTGACTATTAAACCTAGTTAAATGTCTGATGCCAAGAGAAGATAGAATGTAAGACAGTGGGTCTCAAACTTGAGGACACAAGGAAATCACCAGGGGACTCGCTGAGGCACAGATTGCTGTCTCCTTTCTGCAGAGTTTGCATGTGGGTCGGTCTAGGGAGAGACTAGGGAATCCCACTTTCTTGTAAGTACCCGGATGATGCAGGTGGCCTGGGAGCCACGCTTTGAGAACCACTACTGCACGTGCCTTTCCAATATGTCTTCATGGAAACAAAGATGTCAAGATTTCCACTGTTTCCGCTAAGAATGCTTGGCCACAAGAAGTGTTCAGTTTTTGCTAACGAATGGTGGAACACTTCTGGGTGTCTTTGAAGTTTATTTTTTCAATTAGAAAAAAAAGAGGTTGACTTTTTTTTCCTCAATTTTTTGTCTTCCAGTTATACTACTGTTCTTTCAGATTAGCAGCCAGGAGCAGGCACTTGCTGACTTAATTAAATAAAAGGCTAAAGCATAGCACAGGCGATTTTTCATTCAAGTTGTGTAGATTTAAGATCAAGCCCCATCTGCGCTTTTCTGGGCGCTTCTTCTTAGATCCTCGTTAACCTTAGGGCCCAGGGCACTTCCTTCCTCCTAACTGATCCCTGACCCCAGGGCTGTCCTCATTTACATAAGGTGTGGCTTCCTCTAGGCAGAAGTATAGCTTTGCTGTCACAGCTGGGTGACAGAAAAACTAAGCCATCCGACAATGGCATAGGATGGTCCCCACGTTGCTAAGAGCAGATTTTCTCCAAGGTAGTGTCCACTTTGGGCTTCCCGGAAACTTAGGCTTCTTAGCTTCTCCATCCTTCCTGGTCTCGCCGGGAAAGATGGTCCCAGATGCAGACAGTCAGATCTCAACCTTGCGGATGAGATCTACAAAAAGATACACCTACTAATTTACTTTGGAAAGTAAGCACCTGATAATTTGTGTTCTCCTTTTCCATCTGAAGGCTCACTTCTGTTTAACTCCTGCAAGATTCCCAGGGCCAACAGAGACGTATGTGTGCAGAGTAAGGTATGGGAGAGCGTCTAGGTCACAGGGACTGGCTCCCTTAGGTGACTGAAATTCCCAGGCATTTCTATATTCATGTGTTTTATTAAGGAAGTAAGGCTGGTCTGTGCTGTGGTTTCCTCCCCTCCCCTTCACATCAAAACCTAATCACCAAGACAACTGCTTTACCTTTCTGTCACTTGTCAAAATCAATGACACAAAGAACTTAAAGGAGAAAAGATTTACTTCGGCTCAGGATTTCATAGGTGTTAGTCCATTTTCACCAGACTCCACTGCTTGCGTCCTGTGGCAAGGCAGAAGCATCACAGCAGAAAGCTGTGCCACAGCAAAGCTGTTCCCTTGGTGGGAGCCAGGAAGCAGAGAGGGAAACAGAGAAGACGGGGTCAGGGACAAAAATATAGCCTTTAAAGGCGTGGCCCCAATGACCCATCTCTTCCAGTTAGGCCCTTCCTTCCAATAAGCCCATTGAGCTATAATTCATCAATGGGTTAATCCACTTGGTGAAGTTAGATCCCTTACGCTCACTTGGTTCCTCAAATTTCGTTCACCGGCAACACAGTGAGGAGTTGGCGTGACATTCTGGATCCTAAGCCTGATAGAATTGGTATGAGGAGGTGGAACTCTGGGAGGTGATTTTTAGGCCATAAGGACAGAGCCCTCGTGAACAAAATTAGCTTTTTAGAAGACCCAGGAGAACCACACCACCTTCAGCAGCCGCAAGATGCCTCCTGTGAACGAAGCAGTTGCTCACCAGATCCTGAATCTGCTAATCTGCTAGGGGTGGGACCTTGGATTTCCCAGCCTCCAGGACTGAGCGAATAAATACAGTCCGCAGGAGCCACTCATTCTATGCAGAGCGAGCTGTGCTAGTATTGTAAACCCACCTAAGCTGACTTAGGGATGCATTTAGAATTCAAGCTTTTTCAGAGGCTGGTATGAAAACGTGTTGCTGATTTCTATTTCTACCAGATCAACTAAATAAAACTAAAGTTCCTCCAGCACGGCGGCACCTTCACGTCCCTCCTGACCCTTGGACTGCCTCCCTTCATTCCTTGATTCACACCCAGGCCTTTGCGAACCTCCGTGGAGGGCAGCGTCCTGCGCTTGTAACTCCTTCCGACAGCCAGGTCGACCACCCCAAGTTTGAAGCTGGCTCTGGCCTCACACGCCTGCTCCGCCCTGCCCAACCCCGGGCCGCGCCACGGACGGCGCCCAGCAGGGGGCGCGCGCGGGCTCGCCCGGCCGGGGAGGAGCGGCGGCGGCGGCGCGCGGCGGGGACGCGCCCGGGCGGGTCACGGGGTCGCTAATGGCCGCCCGCGTCCGTCCGGGGAGGAAATGGCCCCGCCGCGCATCGATCCTGGCGGGGCCCCGGCGGCGCTGCGGTTCCGGCCCCCCGGAGTCTCTCGCTCTCTTCCTCTGCTCCGGCTCCGCGCCGCCGTCGGTGCCGCTTGGCTGTCTCCCTCCCGCCCCATTCCTTCCCGCCCTGCTGCCTCCGCCGCGCCGTCCTCGGCAGACAGCTGTGCGACCCCGAGGTCCGGGAGCGACGTCCCAGAAGCCGGTCACTAAACTTCACCTTTCTGTGGGCGGACTGAGCCGAGGGGCGGCGGGATGGTCAGTGTCCGCCCTGCTCGTCCGCCCTGCCCTCCTCCGTGCAGGTCTGGTTTCCCTCCAGCAACTTGGGGACTCGTGTCCCCGTCCTTGCTGCGCAGGGGCTGAGGAGATGCTTGCCCGGCATCGCGGGACAGGGCTAGGCAGGCTCCAAACAGCGCGAGCCCGTTTGCATTTCCTACCCATCCTGCCGCTCGCGTTTTACAGAGGACCGGTGCGGGCTGGAGAGGTGAGCTAGCTGCTCGCTGGAGTGGCGGGCTAGAACCAGCCAGCGGGGATTAGTCACCGGACATTGCGCATAAGAAAGGTCTCCATTACCCTCAACCTCCAGCACACAAGTTCCTAGGACAGATATTTTTCTTCTTTTGTGGCGGGAGCGAACCTAGAGTCTTCACGTTGAGCTACAACCCCAGCCTTTTTTGTTGTTGCTATTTAGCTTCTGAGAGAGAGTTGCTAAGTTGCCTAACTGGCCTGGAACTTGCAGCCCTCCTTCCTGCTTTAGGCGCTCAGGGTGCCAGGGTTACAGGCGTGTGCCTGCCTGTTCAGCATCCAAGGACGAGTTTGAAGGAAAACACACAACAAACAGGGCAGGAGAGTGGGCAAAGGGGGTCCCCCAAGCTGTTGCCCTGCACCACAGGGTTCAGGACTGTGCACAGAGTCCGGGGACAAAGCATTTTCTCAGCATCAGGGTTACCAGTGCTTCCTCCAGTGTCCAGCTCGGGTGAGCCAGGAGTGCTTGGGAACGACTTTAGTTTACTGAAGTGATTATAAAGAACACCACAGAATGGGTTTGCAGGTAGCATCTGACAGAAATTCATCTGCCTACAGTTCTGGAGGCTGGAAGTCCAATATCAAGGTGCTGGCGGGGCTGCTTTCTCCCGAGGCTTCTCTCCATGCTTGCAGATGTCTGTCTTCTCACTGTGTCCTCACATGGTGGTCCTTTCTCTGTGTGTGCAAGATTTGTGACCACATTTCTGTGGGAACATCAGTCAGATTCTATTAGGGCCCGCCTAAAAGACCTCATTTAGATGTATGAACCTCTTTAAAGATCTGGTCACCAAATACATGAGGCAGGAGATTAGGGCACAGCCAGCTGGCTGGACAAGTGGCCTGTCAATCATTGATAATCAGGACCAGAGAGTGATGTCTTCAGTTCTTCTCCTGTCACGTTCTTCTCCTATGGTTGAGTTCTGATGCCTGAGTGGGGGATATAAAAGACCCTGGTGGTTAACTTCTCAGCTGCCATGAGCCTGCTGTGCACTCTGCAGAGCATCCTTCCTTTCCTACCTGTAGTTTGCCCACAGTCGCTGGGTAGGAGCATACTCCATTTTCTACCTCTTGTACCGTTAATAAATGTAAAGTCTTGCTACCTTTTGTGCATTTCCTGATCAATTCTGTGTTTGAGAGAACAAGTATCTCAAAGCCCTGGAAAGAGCCCAGAACTCTGGTAATAATTAACATTCTAAGTTACAAGGGTTTAACAATAAATTTTGGCTAGGTTAGGGGAGGGTGAGGCAGCCTCACGGAAACCCAAATAAGTTTTAGCTGTATGGTGCCACACCCTGAAAAATGTCCACTGCTATTTTATATGCAAATTAATTCATTTTTATGCGTGCACATAAACATCTTTCCTAAAAACAAATGTCCATGAGAAAAATACCTATTCCATGTATCGCCTATTCATTGTTTTTAAGTCATGAGTCTTTGGTTTGGCTCAAGAAAAATCATGTGTGAAATGCAATAAAGGAGAAGTCTTTATTGCTCAACCACTTCTGAAAAACTTCTATCACAGAAGCCAGTTTTTTTCTTCTATTTAGTCTCATGATTTGCTATGAAACCGGATCTCTGCAAAAGGCTGGAGGCTGGAGTATGTAGTACGGGCTGACGGACGCTAGGTGGCGCCCCGGGTAGCGGCAAAGCGGAGACAAAATGTCCGCTGGCTCAGCTCGAATTTGGTTTGAATGAAAAATGAGTCTAGTCATTCTTGAACTGGGATTTCTTCAATCAAGATGAAACATGCTGTTCTGACTTTAGCGGAAAGTCAGACTTACGCGCCCGCCCGCACACGCGTGTTTAGGTGTATGCGTTCCAATGAGCAGCTTGTAATCTAGGAATCCACAGAGCAAGGCCGAAATGGTT
>NW_004524614.1:7309208-7310537 GCF_000260255.1 Octodon degus | reverse complement strand
AATGAGGGTGTCTGCTCCTGTGGCACCCCCTGCTGGCGGAAGTGGGTCCCTGTGGGGCTCCAGCTCCTATCTGCAGCCCTGCGGCTGCTGGGACCTTTCTTTGGTGCTGTGCTGTGACAGTGCTTTCTGCCACAGCCCCTTGAGGCTGCGGTGTGAAGGGGCTTCCGACTGTACTTTCCCTGGCTGGTTTGGTTCCGCCTGGCCAGGTCTCTGTAAGTTGTCTCTTCCTTAAATTCTTCCCATCTCCCCTTCTCACACAAGGTATTTCTCGCAAGCCTTTGAGTCACTGTCCCAGGAAATCACCTCTTTGAACTCTATTTCATTCTAAATGGGAAAATTAATATGTACATTATTGGTTGTGAAAATGAAAAATAATAACCACTTGTGTTACTTATTATAATGTAAGTAATGTACAAAATATTCATTTTCACATAAATTTCTGATTCTTAAAAAATAAGTGCTATAGGTTAGGTGCTTGATCAAGATTGTCATTTATGTCGGTCTCTTTTGGGAATTTTTAGACTAATGAATGATTTCGTGGCAAAGCACCTTGTAAAGTTGGCACAATGTCAGCCAGGACCCCAAGCTCCTGAGTCCAGCACGTGCGTGTCAGAGCATGACCTGCAAGGCCACACTGTCTACAGCACCATCTCAGTCCCTCATCAGTTTAGTGTAACCTGTCTGTGCCTCAGTTTCCCCATTTGTTAATTGTAGATAATGCTAGAAGCCTTCCTCTTGTGGCTGCAGACAGGATTATATGACAGAGTATGTAAAGCATATCTTTTCAATTATCCGCGGAACATAGTAACCCAGTTTTCCCCTGAAATAGGAGGCTGTCCATGTGCCTTTTCCTTATGGATCCATTGAGCCTTAGAGACCAAATGACAGTATTATTTTTTTGGAATTGTCCAAAACTGATTGTAAAGAAGAAAATCATTAAAGCATATACATAAAAAATATTAGCTATGGAAGAACAAAATTAAATAGCATCTTATACCCCATTAGAAAGAAAAAAAAAGGACCAAGTGTGTAAGAAACTAGACTACTTACAGGACTGAAAGAAAAGATCTGTCCTCTTTGAATTTTATACTTAGGAAACATACCTTTGAAAACTAAAAGTAAGATTTTCTAGTTATACAAACTTGAAATATTTTAATACCTCCAGAAGTAGCATATAGGAAATAACAAAAGCATAATTCAAAAGGCAAGAGAATTTGCAGTATGCTCCTGGATGAACAATAAAGAGCTCTCAATGTGGTAGTTATGCACGACTATATGAAATATATTAGATGAACCCTTATTTAAAGGTCCTTGCAGATTTCTATGAAA
>NW_004524614.1:7297989-7307363 GCF_000260255.1 Octodon degus | reverse complement strand
CTGGAGCTGAACCCTTTGTGTCTCTCTGGCAAGATGTTCTGCTCCTGAATCAGCTGGGTGGGTCTTGCCTCTAGCCTCTTTTCAGGGAGTTCTGCTGAAGAGTTCCACGCTGGGCCTGCACTCTGGGTCAAATGAGGATCCAGTGGGCCCCAGGTGGTCTAACTTACACACCAGGCCTGTGCTCTGGATCTATTCATGATCCGCAGGCCCAGGTATTCTCACTCACAATTGGGGCCTGCGCTCTGGGTCTATTCGGTATCCAGCGGCCCTGGGTCATCTCACTCACACACCAGGCCTGCACTCTACCAAGTGGGAATATTCAGCAGGAACCCTGCAGTTGGTAGGCAATAGTGTCCCACTCAGAGGCCAGGTAGGGGGGCCGAGTGTAGGGATTCTATCTACACTGTGCTCAGCAGGCTCAGGCTGGGAGGTCTGCACCCCAGGCTCAGAGTCAGAAGACAGGCTGGGTAGACCAAGACTTCAGATGGCAGGCAGGACTCAGTGGCCAGGTGCCTGAGCAGAAGAGACTTTTGAACAATCCCAGGCTCCTCCTCTAGCTCCTGGAGATGGAAGGTCCTGCTGATCATATTTTGTCTTCCTTCGAAAATATAAAGCTGTCCTCACCATCCTTCAGGACCTGGAGCTGAGAGAAATTTCCTGTAGACTGTGTCATTCATACTGTTAGTGCTTCCTCCATGACGGATGCCCACACACACTTCTGGGAGGCTGAGACCGAGGGCAGGTTCTGTCCTGCCGGTGCCAGGTTGGTGCTGGTGTGCTTGCCAACCATTGCTGCTGCAGAGAGGGGGAGACAGTTTGTGCCCACCCAGCTGCCAGGCTTTTGGATGACTTGTGCTGGGAGAGCGGACTGCTTGGCACACGAGATTCTTGTTAAAGCTATCTCAGCGCTTAATTAAGGAACTCTCCTAAGTTCCAGGAGGAGGACTCCTGTCAGACAGAGATCAGTCCTGTCAGACAGAGACCGGCACTGGTACACCTAAAATTCCTGAGAACCCCAGTGTACCATCAGGAAGGAGCCATCTCCCACCTCTTTGATGTACAGTGAATACTGTCCTTCCAATTATTCCATTTTCCATCCTTAGCGTTAGAGCTGTCTGCTGCATAGCGTTTGATCTACTACAGATGCTGTACACAACAGTGGACCCTAAGTGCATAATGTAGCTGAAATGGTCTCCTCACACAGTGACATCTTGGTCGTGTTCCACACTGCAATGTTCATATGATGACAATGAAATCATCTAATAACACAGTTCCGGGTTGTGTTGGTGTGGTCAGGTGACATGTGAGTCTATTTTGTTTCCTGTGAACAGACTCTAATTTTGATAGGTTCTGGCCCTCGTATGAATTGCTGAGTTATTATGGTGGTCATCTAATATGGCTGAAGCCCTTAAAACAACAGCTTATCTTCCCAGAGACCACCTCCCCCCTTCTCCAACCCAGCCCAGGATGCAATTTCCTTTCACCTTTCCCGCCACCTCAGGGAAGGCCCCAGTCAGCTCCTTAGATATTTCTAAACGTCCCCTTAAAACTCCACCCCCGGCAGAAGGCCATAAAAGCCCCAGCTTTCTTTGTCTAAGGCCGGAGGATCTACCTGACCCATCTGCCCTTGATCCTCTATGTGTCTTTGGAGTTAATAAAGGCTTCTTTTATCTTTCCCATCTCTTTATTATGCCTCTGAAAAACCTATCAATTTTTTTCCCATGCCTTTCCAAAATTTCAATTCTTAGCACTAGAAGGGTTATTTCTTGGTCAATTCTATTACTTCCATAAGTTCATTTATTCTTAAATGAATTCTTTTGACAGAAACTACATAGATTACATTAGAGTGTTCCCTTGGTATTGTTTTAAAGCAGCATTTTGTTACCAAGGCATGTTTGCTCTGAGATATAGTCTGACCTAGGCCTTCCTGTATGCTGTGTCTCCAGCGTTTTGCAAGTTCCTATGTGCACTACCTCTCCTTGTCATCTCTCCTTTTTTGTCATCTTGTTTTTGTCAAGTCATCTCCCTCTGATCTCAGGAAGTCTCAGACCTCCCAGACGTCTGTGTCCTTTCTCCCCTCCCCCACGTTCCCCAAAATGACAGTTTGGATTTCATTATTTCTATTGTGGATGGAAAGAGGAAGTTGTTGCTGCAGGTCAGAAGTTCCGTTGTGAGAACTCTGAGGGGTCCCTGCCTGGAATGAGTCCTGGGGCCCTGCCCTGCCCTTTGGGCTTGTGGGAGCCCTGGGGAGGACTTCCATGGGGCTCACTTTCCTTCCAGGCTAACCCTGGGGGACCATGACAACAGAACCCATCTCCTACCCCAGGCCAAGCCAAGGTACCTCTGCTTCCGCCGGAATTATTACTTGATGGACCTGAGGGAGGAAGGCTAGGTATTTCCCAAGTGTCAAGGAAGGACTAGGAGGCTCAGGTGAGTCAGCAAGGTTAGAGTCTGCAGCCGAGGTCGCAGCAGCCGCAGGAGGCAGGTGGCAGCCTGGGGGGAGGTGGTGGTGTTAATGACTGCCTGCCTCCTCCCCAACCTGCCTCATCTCCAGCTCTGCCAGGCCTGTGATTTCACCGTACACACCTCTGTAAACAATCCATTTAGCAACCAAATTATACACCGGGTAATTAGAGCTTCCAGCTTGGTGTCAGGGGTTCCCAGCTCTCCCGGCAGCCTGCTTCTGGGGATCTTGCTGCCTGCAGCAGGCCACAGCTTTGGACAGAGTCTCCTGGAGGGGGCAGGGCAAGGTGGGACCTGGGAGGGGCTGCCTCAACTTACTTTAATTGCCTGTGTCAGGTGTGTGGGTTTTGTTTTGACAGTTTTGAGACTGTGTTTGGATTGTTGATTAGATCAATATGGGAAGCCAGCCCAGAGCAGTTTGTCTTTGAGGAAAAGACAGCCTGGGTGAGATCAGTTGTGGCGCGAAGGTGGGCATCGCTTCAGCCCCATTCCCCTTCCTCAGCCACTTAAGGCTGGCTTTTGCAGCATCAGCTCTTAAAATAACCTTGGCAATGCTGGCGGTGGCAGAGTGCTACAGGGTGGTGGAGTCCAGACAGGGTGGGGTGTGGATTGAAGGTTGGCCAAGCACCTGTGAAGCAGTGTCCAAGGGGCAGAAGTGTGGCTTAGAGGGAGCACATGTTCAGCGTGTGCCTGGTCCTGGTTCCATCCCACCACCAGAAAACGTAAAGAAGCAATCAATCAGTCAGTCAATCAATCAATCAATCAATCAATCAATCAAAAGAGGTAGCCAGAGTTTACTCTAGGCTCCCAATGGCTCCGTAGAGAACTGTTTCACTAGGACCCTGTGGGGAAGGAAAGGGACACAGCAGTCAGGGTAGCTAGGGGAAGCGCAACAGGCTAGAGAAAACCCCTGCAGGGCCTTGTGTCAGGAAAGGAGGGGATAGTTCTTAAATTGGTTAATTGCTTGACTGGGTTTTTGAGACAGGATTCCGCTATGTTGTTCAGGTAGGCCTTGTACTCACTCTGTAGCCTGACCTGGCCTTGAGCTTGACAGGTGTGTGCTATGACAGAAGCTATGGGGTCTGTAGCAGCCCTGGGACTCTGGTAACATTTGCTTTTGCAACCTTGACATTCATTCAGACCTGGTGGCCAAGGTCTGATCAGCAGCACTGGAACCATGGAGCCCGCAGCCATTTACACGCAGTGCAGGTCTGTGCAGCCTGTGTTTCTGAGGGGAGCTTCACTCTGAAGAGGCACTGGCTTTCTGCTGGGGGCTCATGGCTGACTTGTGCAAGGAAGGCCGCAGAAAGATGGAACAGAAGTGAGCCCAGCATGAGTGTCCCCAGGGCCCCTCCTTGCCTGGCATTAGGGTCAGCTGACTGCTTCTCCCCTGTGCTGCTCACTGGGAAGGGGCCGCCGTGGTCAGTGGCTTCTTTGCATGCTAGACTGTGGCTGAGGAGTGGCTCTCCAGATGTTTTGAGGACAGAACTGCGGGAGTACAAGGGAACTAGGTAGGAAAGAAGATTTGAAGAAGTGCGGCTGTGGGCCACGTGTCTCTGCCTCCTTGCTGAGAATTGCAGACAAAGGACTGCAGTTATTTTGAGATTCTTCACTGCAGCATTGGTCTGAGAAGGGACCACAGGGAGCCAGGCTTCAGTGCATCACAGAGTGGCAGTGGATGGAGGGTGTGATCGCTGACAGTTGGGAGCAGCCCTAGCTTCCCTGTCATTCTGGAGGGCTTCGTCTGTGTCCCTAGAGCTGTGGTACATGTGCAGACCTGGGGAGGCCAGCCTGGACCTGAATCCAGAAAGCTCATGGCAGTCCTGCCCTCGGAGCCTCCCAGCACGCAGTCACAGAAGCTTCCCAAAGGCTGTGACACACGAGCCAGGCCCACTGTGCACTCTGCCCTTTGTTTCCAAGTGCATTCTAAAATGCTCTGTGGCGCTATGGTCTTGTTTAAAAATTGTCTTGAGTGCTTCCTAAAATGCAGTGGATCATTTTCTTAACTGTGCTTTGAGCATGCGTTTGCCTACTGCTTTCATAATTAAAACGTGACTAAGAAGAAAAGATGAATTGCACCAACACTGCATGGGTTGCCGTGATTCAATCCACAGTCAGTGGTTTTATCTCCTGCTTTCAAAATCCCGAGTGATCTGTTATTTACCAGGACCTGCTGGGTCTCAGCCTGCCTTTCCAGTGTACTTAGTGCTGTAGTGGGAGGATCCAGCTCAGAGGCCGTGGAGCTGCATTGCAAAGGTGTTCCCAGACTGCAGGAAGAAATCGCGCCCAAATCAATAGGGTGTTGGACCAGGACCTCACAATCACCCAGATCAGTGAACCTTCACCTCCCTTATGTAAAATGGTGCGGTATTTGCTTATAATTCACACAATCCTCACATAGACTTTAGATAATTTCTATGTGATTTGTAATAGTAGAAGCACTATAAATGCTATGTAGCCAAGGGTTGTAATTTACTACTTATGGAAGAATGACAAGGGAAGTTTGTACACATTTGGTATAGGCAAAAAAATCTTTTTTTCTAACATTTTTGATCCACATGTTTGGCCCAAGCCATGACCATGGAGCCTACAAGTACAGGTTGTGCTGTTAAGACTCTTGGTCTAGGGGCCAGGGAGATGGCTCAGTAGAATAAGCACTTGCCTGGCAAGCGCAAGGGCCTGAGTTCAATTCCTGGTTCTGCAAAAAAAAAAAAAAAAGACTCTTGGCCTAAAGTTGGATGGGGGTGGGGGGGTTGACACTTTGCTCTGTACTCTAATATTACTGGGTTAATGATTGTATTCTACTGTTTGAATGTTCCGAATATTCTTCTACTTTCGAAAGAGGATAATCAAATTGAGCAAGAGTGAGTTCAGATGGAAATAGCTATAGTTCAGGGGAAATACTATGGACATAGGCTGGTGCTATAAAAAGAATCTCTCTTCTCAATTAGAGCAAACTTGGCAGAGTGAGTGCTTGTTTTTGCTTTGTAATAAGGCACCAAGCTTTCTTGGGAATAGAGAATTCTGAAGAGTTAAGCTTTAGGAGCACAGGAAGCAGGAAGTCCTAACAGAATCCAGTTTTAGGAAGCTCCCGGAGTTTCCACTGGCCACACCTGCCGAGCTCTGGAGGGCGGGAGAGAAGCTGTGGGGTCTGCAGCAGCCCTGGGACCCAAAGCTGGGCTCCTCTGCTGTGTGGACGCAGCCTGCTGGCCTTGCTTACAGCCCGCACTGCTCCTGGAGCCACCTCCCCTGCTGTGTAGCTGGGTCTTCCCTTTCTCTGCTACTTTATGGAGCCCCCAGCCCTCAGCCAGGATCTGCCCATGGGAAGGCCCTGGGGTGGGCTGGGAGGGAGCCGTCTGAGGCCAGGCGGTCCTGTGCGTGTGCATTTGGAACTCCCATGGTGGCCTCTCTTATCAGCCACTCCCTCCCATGCAGCTATAAACCCAGAGAGGGGAAGGGCTACATTCTGTTCCTTACTTATATCCCAAAAGGCAGTCACTCTCCAGCGCAGCACGGTCATCTGGGGAATTTTAAAAACTAGATGCCTCCAGAAACCATAAAGGCAAAGATTTTTAAAATGTCAACACATTAAAGCAGAACAAAACACAGATCTCCTGAACAAACAGACAAGCAACTCAGGAAAGGATCACAAGCAATTGTGAAGAATTGCAAAAGTGTTTGGAACACCAGAGAGGTGTGCTGATTTCCTTAACTTGCAAAGGGCTTCTATTAATAGTAATAAAAAATACAAACACCCAATAGATGCTGGACAGAGGGTCTAAAATGGCAGAGCAAGAAAAGGATCCCAGGATCAACAAATAAAAGAATTGTTCAGCTTTCCTTCGAGTAAGGAGGTGCAAATCAGAATAATTGTGCATGTGAAGCCAGTTATTAGGAGCCTGACTGGTGACAGCTGGTTTCACAATGTGCTTTGCTGGTGACAATGCAGTAGCCTTGGTGGCTCTGTGCAGCAGGTGGGATGCTGGCTCACACCTGGCTAAATCTCAGCGTCACACCCCCCCCCACCCCAGCACCAGCATAGGATGCCTGAGCACACTAAGAACTACCTTTGTGAAATTTCAAATGTAATAAGAATTGGACTAGTGACCTTCAACCCTTCAACGAAAGGGTCTTAGCAACATGCACCAACAATTTTCAGTGCCATTAACTTTGACACAGCCATTCCAGTGCCAAGACCTGAGTCTGGAACCCCTCCCAGGAGAACGCCAAGGACAGTGAAGTATCTAAGAGGGTTCCTCTAGAAGGCTGTGAGGGCTGGTGAAGCTGGAGATCCATCACACATGCGGGGCTGGAGCAAGGCCAGTTCTGAGGACAAAAAGCACTGGTGTGAGTCACGTGGACAAGCTGCTCCAGCTCAGAGAACACCAGGTACCCAAAGTAAGCCAAGCAAACAGGCTCCTAGGCAGAGGGGAGTCACGCAACATCAGCCTGCCTCATGCAGAAATGAATGTTCTGTGATTCTTGAGCAGTTCCTTTCCTCCCATCCACAGAGAGAACTCCACCTGACCTCAGCTTTCATACATTGTACATTGATTGTTATTGTTTTGTTTTTCATTCTCCACTGTCCATTACCCCTAGAATTTTGACAGCTACACTGGATGTGGCAGAAGGCTATTCTAAAAGGATGGCCAAGACCGCAAATGACCAGATTGCCCATTATAGAAACCAGGTTCCATAAACTACGGTACATTTTCACACCTTTTCAAGAGGTTTAAGAGGAGTTCCATTTGTGGAGAGTTGGAGATGGCAGTCTCTTTGCTGTAGTGTGTAGTGACATAGTGCGATCTAGCTCCTATAAAGTTTTTAAAAGGATACATGGTGTAGTTTGGTAAATGCATGAATTCTTTTGCTAGTGGAAAATAAAATAATTTAAGAGCCTGGTAATAGTAACTCCTCAGAAGGCATGGGAAGAGAAGTTCATGTTTCATTCTCTACTGCTTGACTTACATTGTACATTGATTACTTTTTACTGGACACTTAAATAAGTTTTACCTGGATGATATTGAATTATGGGATGATTTTAGTTTTTCCTCCATAGTTTTTTTTTGGCAGAACCAGGGATTGAACTCAGGCCCTTGTGCTTGCTAGGGAAGCGCTTATTCCACTGAGCCATCTCCCCAGCCCCTTTCATAGTTTTTTGTAAAACAAAAGTAAAGAACTACCAGATACACTGAGTTATGGAGGGAGGAGGCATTAAGGATGGGCTTTAGGAATCAGCTTGCTGTGTGATTTTACTGATTAGTCAGGAGCCTACAAAAGACAAGCACTCTTCTCTGGATCCAGGGGTATGGAGCTGTGATGTTTGGATGACTGTAGCCCTTTTGCTTCCATGAAACAAACCTGAGTGATGGTGTAGGACGACCTCAGGACAAAGCAATATCTGGATGTTAGGTCAGCAGTAGGATCTTGGTGACATTATGGGGCCACAGAAGCATCCCTCATGCAGGGAAGGAAAGCGCTGTCTAGACTTTTCAGTTATGAAGCCAATAAATCCTCTCTGTTGCTTAAGGCAGCTTGAATTAGTTCCTTTATCCTATGTGCTGTTCAGAGTCCTGACTGATAGACTTCCATTAACAGAGACAAGCTGAGTATGACTTTATCCCTTGCAGCCTGAAATTGCTTAATTTATAAAGTGTTTAATGATGTTTCCAAGATAAACCTTGTCTGGCACCCTAGGCAATATGTGATTGCCCGTGATATTTCCACCTCCAGAAGTGAACTGTCCAGCTGAGAAGAATGTGCTCCAGCAGTGTCCTTCAGGTTAGTGAGAGAACCACGTTCCTCAGTTCCACTTTCATATATAGCCCTTGGGTAAACTTAGGCTGAACAAATAAAGGGCATAACCAGGAAACACTTGTGATTTAACTTGTACCTGGGTTTGTTCACTGAATCATTCATTTGACAAATATGTGTCAAGAGCCTGCCCTGAGCTGGGCCCTCAGTGGGCATGGGAGGTGAATACAGTGGTAAATAAAACAGATGCTCTTTGTCTTCATATAAAGTACAGGCAATGGGAAAGACAGATTCTAAACCAGTACTCAGTAATCACAGAGATAAACAAGACATTTATACATTTAGGTTTTGTAAGCAGATAGGGTCTTGCTATGGTTTGCCTTGAACTCTGGGTCAAGTGATCTTCCTGTCTCAGCCCCCCAAGTAGCTGGAATTGTAGGTGCATGCCAAAACTCCTGCTACATTTATACATCTAGATTATTATTATTATTATTTTTAATTTTATTTATTTATTTGTGTGTGTGTGTGTGTGTGTGTGTGTGGCCATTTCAGCCCAGCAGGGGGCGGGGCTGGCTGGCATGTGGTGCTGGGGGATTGAACTGTGGTCCCTGTGCTTTGCTAAGCTTGTTCTAAGTAGGTGCTTTAGACCACTGAGCCATCTCACCAGCCCCTACATCTAGATTATTGCATGAGAGAGAAGTATTGAGTACACAGAGAGCACAGCAGGGATTTCTTATTTATTTGGAGAGGTTTACTGGCGCCTCCAAAGAGATGACTGTGCTAAGAGTTAAGAATGAATGGCTGGCCATCAGGTGAAGAGTGGGGAAAAGAGCATCATGGGTAGGAAGAGCAGCATGTGCAAGGGCTCCGAGGCATAGAAAAGCGTGACCCCTTTGAGAGCCTGGAAAAGGTTCTTATAGCAGTGAAGAGAGTGGAGTGGGCACTGAAGACTGCAGGATTGGGGAGACAGGCAGGGGCAGGGCCCAGGAGCCTTGTGGTACATGTGGAGGACTTTGCGTTTTATCCCAAGTAATTTGGTACTGCTGCAAGTGGTAATGCAAAGTGGGAGAATGATACGACCTGTGCTGAGGGTTACAAAAGACCTCTCTTGTCAGTGGTACAGAGTGGAGCTGACAAGGCAAGGGTAGAGGCTGAGA
>NW_004524614.1:7293857-7297593 GCF_000260255.1 Octodon degus | reverse complement strand
AGCAAAGAGGCTGGCGAGATGATGAGATAGCTCAGTGGACTAAGCACCTGCTTAGCCAAGTGCAGGGCCCAGGGTTTGATCCCTGGCACTACATGTCATGATGGCCCCATCCCCAGGCACCCTGAGCCAGTCACAGAGACTGAGCATGGTGGTGCACGCCTATAATCCCAGCACTGTGGAGGCTGAGACAGGAGGATCACTATGAGTCCAAGCTGTGTAGTGAGACCCTGTACCAAATACATTTGAAAACAAAAGAAACAAATGCAGACAAGAGTTTCTTGGGTCTTCGGTCCAGGCAGTGGTTGCCAGGGGAGATAGTAGAAGGTCGAGGGATATACATGTATGTTTTTAGGTGGAATCTGTGGCTCAAGAAGTATGTGTGTGTGTGTGCGCGCTCGCTGGTAAGAAGAAGCTGCCAAACAAAGCCACCAGCTTCTGAGGAGCCTTTGTGCTGACTGGGGAGGGGCTACGGAGATTAAGAGTTCATTTAATGCTTTTTTTTTTTTTTTTGAGACAAGGTTTCCTTACATAGTCCAGGGTTTCCTTAAGTAGGTCTTGAACTCACTAGGCAGCCAAGACTGGCTTTAGACTCATGATCCTCCTGCTTTAGCCTCCTAAATGCTGTGATTACCAGTGTGTACTGGAACACCTACTTATTTTGGTTTTTACTTGTAGGAATGTGTCCTTTTGCTAGAACAGGTAGAAATTTGATCTTCCCATCTCAGCTGATTGACCTTTCCAGACTCTTTGCCAAGACAGGCCTTTGTAAGCCTGTCAAGAAGGCAAGCAAACAGGATTGCACACCCCATTCCTTTCATGGAAGAGCAGGAGAAAAAATCTGACCAGAGCCAAAATGGCCTTGGAGAAATGACATGGTGACAGTGGGCACAGAAGGGAAGGCATCTTGCCACGCTGACCCTTCATTTGCAAGATCCTCATCACTTCTCTCTTGGATGTACAGTAGCCGCTCTGTAGTGACAGCCTCCAGCCCCAGGGCAATTGGAAAAGAAACAGCAATTCAGATTGGCAGCCACTTAGCCCCGGGGGTGTCCTGTAGTTCTAGTTCTTTTACTTTAAAATTTCTTTAAAATTTTTATTCCCTTGGCCTATGTGTAATCCCAGCATCTAGAGCTCTATTTTTTAATTTATTAACTTCTTGTCAACAAATGGTACTAACAGCTGTATAAAAGAAATGTTTAAAAGAAAAGGAGGAAACCACATTCATGATCCCATTATCCAAATATAATGATGGCCTTTTAAAAAATTATTTTGCGTATAATAATTTCCTAGTCCTCAATATATTAATTCAGCTCACCAAATTCCTACTGAGTGCTTGCTTATTCATGCCAGACATTGCTGTCTTCACCAGGGACACAGATACAAACAGCAGACAGAAGTCAGCAAGCATGCATATTTTAAATGGAGTACAATATGCCATTTTTAAATCCTTAGAAATTCTAAGTGATATTTACATTTTTCTAAACTGCCATTGACTGCCCACATGGTATGCCAACATGTTAAGAATAAATTTTATTAAAACATCCACGAACTAGGACCGAAATCCCTCTGCAAACAGAGACCAAGAATGAGTTTTCACATTGCCTACCCAGCCCCCAGCACCATGTCCAACTGATGAAACAGATACTCAGCAAATATTAGCTGCAGTGGCTCTTTGTTTCGAGTCCAGGGACAGCAATAATGTGGCAACAATCATCTTTGTACCTAGAAGCTTCTGTGGAATTATTTCCTGCAGGCCAAGCTTTTCAAACTTTCCTATCAAAGTTTCCCAAACAGCAGTGGAAAATGTACATTTGGAGACGTGGGGGCTCTAAATGGTGACTATAAAATATGCATGCATTTAAATGTAATTAATTAAAAGGACAGAGGCCTGAAAGAATGTTTGTAACCTAGAACAGTGAGTCCTGCTGTTTGTTCTGTGTGCCCCTGAGAAGATTAACACCGTGCCTGGGTCTACGCAGCAGGTTTCCTGCACCCCTAAGACTGGATCAATGGACCAGTTGATGCTCCTCTTGACAGCTATTGTTGTATACTAGTTTCCCAACATTTTATACCTTTTCATTGTTGTCATCAGGGACTGAGCCAAAGCCTTGAGCATGCTAAGCACTCTCTAAGCCCCATGGGTATTCTTACTGCTATAAATACCCCCATGTAAGTAGCCTCACTCCAGCCCTGCAAGAGCTCAGTGTTGTAGTGGGTTGAATGGTGTTCACTCCACAAAGGTTAAATCCCATAAATGCAGCCTGATTTGGACCTGGAGTTTTCACAGATGACCAAGTTCTGATGCAGTCATCAGGATGGGTCCTAATCGAATGTGACCACTGGCCCTATGACTAGGAAAAGCCTGGTCACAGAGACGGGTGCGTGTGCTAAAGCGAGAGTGCCACACATGGAGATGGATGTGATGGGGAAAGCATCTGTGGAACAAGATGTGCCAAAGGCGGTGGGGATCTGAGGCTGGCGACAGCCTGGACGGGCGCTCTCCCAGTCCTTGGCAGCAGCCAACCTGGCCGCTGCCTGGATCTTGGGCTTCTGGGCTCCAGAATCATGAGACTAAGTTCTCCCATTTAGACTACTAAAACCAAAAGATTAAGATGTGTTATACACATGTTCCAACTCCCTACAGAGAATGTCATCACTAATGTACTGCAACAGGTACTAATAAAAATTATTTTCTCCAAAGGTAAATAAACCATTCAGTTTGTGTTACTTTGTTACGGAGACCAAACAAACAAATACAGATGTTTGATATTAGAACCCTTTCTACATCCTAGTTGGTATAAAACGGTTGCTCAAACTCGCTTTTATAATTTCGTAACTTGGAGGAAAAACGTTTTCCCGTGAGACAGACTTCTCACTGTTACTTTGCTTGAGTGTGGTGGAGTCTTTCCTCCACTGTGATGCGCCTGGGTCAGTGTGTGCTCATTACACGAACAAGTGAAGGATCAATTGGCAGCTTAATTGAATCTACTTAATGAAACATCTGTCCAATTAAGTCTGACCAAGGAAAATATATTTTTTCTTTCTTTTATTTCGTGTGAGCACCTATCACCCCATTGCACTTGCTGAGACTAGAGCTCTAGTACAATTCCTTGGAAACAGCTCCAGGCGTGTGTCCAACCTGTGGCTGGCCGTTTTCCTTTCACTTTAGAAAATCTTACGATAAAAATATTTTTCAAAGGAAGTTTTGTTATTTGTATACATTAACTCCATTATAAATGTTATGTGTAGCCTAAGATAATGCCTCTTCACTCAAGCAAATGAATGCAGGTCAGATGTGACCAGTGCTAGCTGACTGTGGGCTGTTCCACCTCAATAGGCTGGGTTCCAGGAGGGCTTTCCTCACCTTCCTGCCCAACAAGCCGGGCTCCATATCAGCTTGAGAAATGAGCATGAGATGATAAATTGCAAGAGTGATTTCCAAAAGGAGATGAATGAACTGGTCCCCTCTGGCCAGCTGGAAACCAGAGTTGAGTCTCAATGCAAAAAATAAATGCAAGCATTGATGCTTATTTGCATGCACTTAGGTGGATGGTGTGCAGGCTGCCTGGAGAGGGCTGTGCCCTGGGGTGCTTCTGTTGTAGGGTGGGTAAATTTAGGATCAGGGAACCCGGAGCTGTGATTTATGAGTTTCTAACAACTTGTTTTATCTCATGGGGCTTAATACAGGTTATGAGAGTAGCACATGAAGGCTGTTTGGTTGCAAGGTCAAATATAT
>NW_004524614.1:7281314-7293337 GCF_000260255.1 Octodon degus | reverse complement strand
TTATTTTGAGGCTCTGGCTAAGTTGTCCAGACTAGTTTTAAACTTATGATCCTCCTGCCTCAGCCTCATGAGGAGCTGATTTCAGGTGTATGCCACCATGTTGAGCTGCAAAAGAAATTTGTAAGACGTAGTAAGAAGGTAAGAACCATTCTACATCACATCAGAGGGACCTGCACTCTGGAACAGAAAGGTAGAGGATGGTTTAGTGCTTGGATGCTGGATATCTGCTTAAGTAAGCTGGTGCCCTTGTGCCAGGCAGAGCCTGAGACTTCCCAGGCTGAGGGTTTGTTGGAGCAGGGAAAGGTTTGCTGCTGGTAACTGGCTTCAGTGAGGAGAGAGGGCTCCTGGGTTCTGAGTATGGGGAGGAGGCCGTGGATGCGCTGCCAATTCTAATGCTTTCCAAATCGACTTTTCCTTCTGAAATAAATGGCAGGCATTGATCAGCAATGGCTTCTGCTTTCACTTAGGGCCCTCGGTTGTTTCTAATTATGGTCTGACCTGGATGTCTTTTTCACACTTACTTGGCCCAGAAGTTTCTATGGACGGGTGTGCAGGGGTAGGGTCTCGCAGTGTCTGCTGTGAGCTGAATTGATTCCTGATTTGCTTCTTTAGTGCTATTTGGCAAGGCATTTGGCAATCTCAACTTTGCAAAGGGGTGATATCAGGATGTTTCACAATTTTATTCCAGAGCTAAGAATCATAAAAGTAAAATGATCATCATTTTTGCTAGTTAAGTGCCAATAGCTTCACCACCCCAGGGCTACATGCTTTATATGTATTATTACTAAACCTTGAAAAGTCAGAATTATCATTATATCTGCTGTACATGTAAGAAAAATTGGAACTTAGGGAGGTTAAATATGTAATTGGCTGGAAGTTGCTGCTGGTGGAGCTGATTTTCAAGTTCTTAGGCCACTAGTGGTTATGTAACTCAAGCATGTATTTTTAGATGAGGAGAAGGCTACGGGGATGTTGTGGGACCCTCCCAAAGTGACCCAGTGTATTCCCAGCAAAATGATAACTGTCTTGTGCCTCATGCCTCTCTGTCCGGTGTTCTGCCTTATATTACCCTGGATGTCCTCATTCTTTAGAGGAGAGTAGCTACATGTTCATCATGGGAACTCAGGGGCCCTTGGGAGGCAAGTGGGCATTTTCTGAGTCACAGAGGTTCAGTCTCCAGCTGGAAACCAGTTCTCTGTCTGGAGCTTTGGGGCGGGAAGGGCAACTGTGATACTGTGAAAGTTATATTTTGTCTTTGTCCCCATTTTCTGACAAATGGGGCTGAGGAACAGCTTGATTCAGTACACATCGTGTAATAATTAATATTAATAAATTGGTACAAAAATAAATTGAGAGTCTGTCCTAAGCCTACATGACTTGTGATGAGACCCTCAGCTGGCTTAAGGACAGGGTAATCTTTAAGCCAAAATGGTTACAGCTGAGACTGGCAAACCAGCTGTGAAGTTCTGCTGACTGTCACTACTGAGCTAGAAGGAATTCGCACAAGTCAAATCCTCAGCTGTCATGCTATCTGCCTCTTATAACTCAAGTAAATCTTTTGTGTTTTATTTTTTCATCATACTCCTGAGCAGGAAATTGGTGATCCTAGGCCAGAGCCCTGATAAAACAGCTCCTGAAAACTTGGAATTTCTAGAATGATGAAAGTGTCTCTTCTATGCTAAGATGATGACAGGTGGCAGGAGACCACTAGGTAAATTGAGGTGGGGGATGGTTACAGGAAAGACCAACACAGGATTAGAAAGATGAGTCTTTTAACCTCATTCTAGCCCCACCATCTGAGGGGTGGAAAGAGGCTGAGGTTGACTGATCACCAGTGACCAATAGTGTAGTCACTCATGCCTATGTAATGAAGACTACGTCCCCAAAGGACAGGGTTCAGAGAACTTCTGGGCAGCTGTTGCTTGTGATTCCTGGAGGGTGATGCCCCAGGAAGTGCATGGAAGCTTCACGCCTGTTCCCCCATACCTTACCCTATGGATCTCTCCACCTGGCTGCTCTTTTATACTCTTTGTAATATTCCTTATAGTGGATAAACATAAGTATGGTGTCTCCCTGAGGTCTGTGAGCTGTTCTAGGAAATGAGTTGAACTTGAGGAGGCACTTGTGGGAGTCTTGATTTATAGCTAGTTGGTCAGAAACACAAATCACACCTTGTACTTGCAATTAACAGCTGAGGGAAGGGGTAGACTTGTGGGTCTAAAGCCCTCAGCCTGTGAGATCTGGTGACATCTCTAGGTAGATAATGCTGGAGTTGTAGTGAATTATAGGACACCCACAGTAGTCTCCCTTGCAGAACTAATTACTTGGTGTTTCCACCCTCCCCATCTCTTCCTCTGCACACACATCTAGTGTCACAAGTATTGTATTGAGTGGCAGGTGAGAAGACAGAGGAAAGACGCTACTTTCTCCCATTCTTTTAGCACCTAGGGATGATGGACTCTGGTGACCATCATTTTAAGGTGTATTGAATTTAATCAAAAGAGAGCAAGCACAGTTTTTTTTAGAGTAAATATACTAAGAAGCTTTCTGTTACCAAATACCTGGCATGTACAAAGGAGAACAGATTTATTTTGGCTCACAATTTCAGAGGCTTCAGTTCATGGTTGACTGGTTCCAAGAGAGAAATACCAGTATCCTCAGTGGTCAGGAAACAGAAAAGGTGGGGAAGACTCAGAGTGGGTGAAAGAGGCTGCGGACCGGATATACCCCTAGTGGCCTACTTTGTCCAGTTGCCACCCAACAGCGCATTCAGCTATGAACTCAGTGGATTAAACCACTCGTGAGAGCAGTATCCTGAGATCTAATTACTTCAGCAAACATATGGGCTTGCTGGGAAACATTGTTAGAGCCAAACCGTAACAGTAAGAGAGGAGAAAAGAGACCTTCTAGCCAAGTCAGTAGTCTTTGTCTCATGCCAAACATGATAACACTTATTTACTAGGTACTTTACAGATATGCTCAGGGTTACCATAGTGGTGAAGTGTTAGTGCCGGTATGTACTAGGAAGCAGCCCAGAATGGCTCTGGTCAGCGGAGCCCTACTGCTTTTTCTCTGCATACAGGAATCAGTACTCACTCAGCTACTGCCAATGCCTCTTTCATATATTCCTCAGACAGGTGTTGGATGTGTATGGTGCCTTAGTGCTGGGCAGAGTGACCAGACTTCTTTAGGGGCCAAATGGTTGTCATGAATTAACTCATTCATATGTTATCATATTCAGCAGACTTTTTAATGTAGAGTGGCTTATACAGTATAGTTTTTTGTTTGTTTGTTTTTGCACAACTTAACAACTATCTTGCAGATAAATGATTTGAGAGTTGTGTTAGGGGCTCAACAATGTCTCTTGACATTCCTAGCTGGCTCAGTGCTGAGAAGGCCAAAGTAAGACCAAGCATCTCACCCCCACCGACAGTGTCCATCTCTCTTACCAGGGGGAGAAGCTGACTTCTTTCACAGATGATTGGCCACATTGGGACACCCAGAACTAAAACCTGGTGGAAGTGAGGTTCTGGGCAGGCATGATTTATTATCATGTGGGCCTTGGGTCTCTGAGCAGAGAGGGATGTGTTTCTTCTGTAATCAGCTCATAGTCAGTGGAGACCACTGCTGGGAAAGGTGGGACGAGACACTATCATTTGCTTATTATAATTTGATGCAAATGCGGGGGGGGGATAAAGAGCAGCTCTGCCATGTGGTTGAAGTCATTTTGAAGGATTGCAGTTTGTCAAGTGCATGTGAAAGGAGGCTGTGTGTGTGTGTGTGTGTGTGTGTGTGTGTGTGTGTGTGTGTGTGTGAAGGAAGGAAGGGAAAGGGAAAGGTCATCCATGCTGAAGAACCTGCTTGTGTGGAGTTGTGGTCGATGTGGTTGTACTAGTGTATAGGAGCATGCAAGGAGTAGGATGTCAGGGAATGCTGCTGCACAAGTACACAGAGTCTCATGAGGGTCTCCAGACAAGAAAGGAAGGGTTCAGAAGCCATGCGGGGAGCAAGGGCTGGCAGGAAGTCACCTTAACTTGGTTATCGTGGGTGGCTGCAGGTACCTCTGTTTCTTATTTTACCCTCCAGATAATTGGGTGAGGTGGAATCTTAGCTTTGGCTATCAGTATGGGTGACACACCTATCAAATTAGGGCCCTGCCCTATCCCTATGATCTCACTTAACCTCATGTGCCTCCTAAAGACCTTATGTCTTGATACAGCCACATTGTGGGCAAGGCTTCAATGTAGGGATTTGGGGTGATATAATTCAGAACACAGCAGAGTAATTAAGATCCATATTTTACAATAAGACTGAGGCTTAAAGAAGCAATAGCTTCTGTTGGTGGTCACTGGTAGAGCTGGGCACCAGTGCTCCATGTGTCCAACGCCAGGCTTCCTCTGAACCTCTGGCTTCTGGCTGCCTTCCGGAGCCACAGGAGGTGTTGAGCTAGGACTGAGTGTTTGGAGGGGATGTGGAGGAGAAAGGCTGAGAGGTGGGGCTTGAGGCCCCTTCTCCAGGCTGCATGAGGGGCCTGTTGTCATACTTCATCATGTTCTGCTTTGACACTTTGCTAGGTTTGTATAGGCATAAAATTCCCTGTGATATAGTTCTTGAGGAAGGGCCTGGAGCCTGCCCTCTTGATCCTCATCCAGGGCCTTCCCAAAGACGTGTCCTTAAACTCATTAGCTTTCTGGTGCTGCTATTAAAGATTGACCCCAAACAACTCACATTTCCTCTCTGGGATTTACAGTTGATGTGACACTGGTCAGGATGGCTCCTTCTGGAGGCTGTGAGGGAGGCTGTTCCACACTTCCCTAACTTCTGGGGCCTCCAGGCAGTCTTTGGATTGATACCCACCACTTTCTTGCCTCTGTCTTCCCATGGCCTTTCCTCTGGTGCTGCTCTATGTCCTCATCTCAAAAACCCACTTTTTCTCTTATAGGGAGATAGATATTCTTGAGAGTCTTAGGTTGATCATATGTACAACCTGCTGCCAGGCACTGGTGATACCTGGACTGTTTCTTACCTGACCTCTGATGTGTTCATAGCTCTTGACAAGCCTCTTTCCCTTGTCTCTAATCTAGGAATCCTGTGTTGTTGTTGGTCAAGATGTACTTCTATCCCTTCTGTCCATTAAGTTCTTAATAAATTGTATTCTTTGTTAAAAAACAAAAAAATTTCATCTACACAAAACACTACAGTGGTACCTTGGTTAACAAACTTATAAGCAACCAGAATTGTGGAACAAATTCTGTGACCAAAATCATGGAAATAATTAAGTTTGTGAATGGAGGCCACTGTGTTTCTAAAGCTACATTTATTAGGTCCTGGGTATTAATACTTGAACAAATCTTTTGGGAGACACAATTCAACAACTGATAATTATCAGCCAGTTTACAGTATCCAAGGCTAACACAGCTGATCAGAAGGGAAGTGTTTGTTTCTGTGTTCCCTCTGGACCACAATAACCTTAATACAAGAATTTGTCCCCATGACTGAAGCCACCGTCAGGAGCCAAGTTCCTCTTGACCTTATGCCTGGGCAGTAAGTGAGCTACAGAGAAGAATACTTAGGGTGGGCGGGGTGCTTGGGAATGTGAGGTTGCCACAGCCATCCACGGTAATCTCCTTACACCTCCCTATTGCATGAGTTACCCAGTGCTTGGTCATGCCTGATACATGCACTTGAGGATAGAGAACAACAAGGAAATGTAACAAAGAGAAATGAAATGTTCAGTTGGGCCTCAGGTTGGTTTTTTTGGACACTTCAACAAATGGGATGTGGAACAGGAAGGGCTGTGCTTTCATGTGGGCTCTGAGAGTTCCCTGAAGATATGAGCTGGGCATCTTAGCATGAGTGGGATTTGGAAATTACCTGTTATTGTTTTGAGGTGGGGTCTGACTATGTTTCCCAGGCTGGCGTTGAACCCCTGGCCTCAAGCCATCTTCCTGCCTCAGCCACTTAAGGGGCTGGGACTACAAGTGAGTGCTACGATGCAAGCTAAGATGAGTTTTGGCGAGTGTAAGTGGTCCTTAACCAGAACAATCACAGTAGGAGCATTTTATCTGCTTTTAAGGAAGCCCCTTATCTCCCTCTTCAGGCAACAGCGTTCCTATTACCCCGACTTCTGGCCATCTGTGATCTCATTTTCCACCCCCAGTTCTGAGATTTGAAGAACTTCTCACAAAAAGAATCATGTAGCGGATAGCCTTTTGAACCTGTTTTCTCTCCGCTAGCATAATGGAGGTTTTAAGGTTCATGTAGCTTTTCTAATTTTAAGATACATGTAGGTTTTAAGGTTCAGGTAGCTTTTTGTCCCTGAAATTGGGTTTAAAATACTTAAATTTAGTTTTTAACCATTTAAGTGTATAGCTCAGTGCGTTAAGTAATGCACATTATGGTACAACCAATACCACCATCCACCACCCACCATCCACCATCTACCTTCCCAAAACTGAAACTCCATGCACACCAACCACTAGCTGCCCACTTCCCAGAGCCCAGTTCAATATTTTTTTAATTTTTAAGTATATAGTAACTGGTTGTGCCTAGCAAACTAGGCACAAGATGGAAGGTGCAAGAACAGCAATGCAGAAGCGTGAGAGTGAGGTAGGTGGAGAAAGGGTCTGGGATTCCCTCCCGTGTACTGCTCCCCTGGCCCATCCAAATGATTCAGTCCCTTTTTCCAGCCCCTGGCCAGCTTCCTCCATCATCAGAGTGCAGCCGTGCCTCTGCCTCTTCAGGTCTGAACTGTAAAACAGGAGGAAGAGCACATGGCTGCCCTGTCACATGGGCTCTGCCTGCTAGAGGCAGGCATTCTGCATGGGAAGTGACAGAACAACTGATCCCCAGCAGTCTTCCCTGTCACCTCAAGAGCAGCATAGACTCTTGATGCTTTGCAGAGGAGCTGACAAGACACCCGTGTCCACCAAAGTCTGAGTCATTTCCTCACCTCCAGGCCCAACCTGAAGTAAGCTTCAGGGATAGCTGGAGTCTACAGGGGGTTGATTCTGACTCATTTGAATTTCTGCTGATATTAGCCTGGGGTCCTCCCACTGGTCTTACAGCCATGGAACATTTAAGTTTGGGTGAGGGCAAGCAGACGTGTTCCACTTGGGGAATCTTGTGGAGCTCAATAAAACCCAAGTTCTGCAGAAAACATAGGCTCTGTGTTTGCAAGATGCCTGGGGCTTGTGGAAAAATCTGACTTGGTCCATGCCACACCATGGGATTCCCAAGCTGAGAACTCCATGCTCTCTTAGTGAAACAAACAGAAGACAGCTAGGAGCCTCTGTCAGGTGAGCGCACCATGAAGGCGGGAGTCCTGGCACTTGGTGGCCATGGGGGTGAGGTCAGTTGTTGATGGCTGAATGAGAAGACACAGGAATGCGCTGCCCCTGCAAGAGTGCTGTGGTTGGTGCATTTGGAAATGAATGAAAGCCAGCGAACAGGCACAGCAGTCACTCCTTGGAATTTACAGTTTCACAGGCAGAACTGGCGCCTGCAAGAGTGGAAGCTGTCCAGATTGTCTCACCTGCCTGTGTGCTGTAGGCCCACCACCTCTTGCATGCATGCTGTCAGTCCCAGCATGTGTGTGTGTGTGGGGGGGGAGGTGTGGTGAGGAGTTTTAATAGGAAACACTTCTTGATCATAACAACTTGGAGTTTCAAAATGGTACTACAAACCATCAAATCTAGCTTAAGGGTTGAGCACTTGCCTGGTATAGGTGATGCTCTAGATTCAATCTCCAGTATCACAAAAATGAAATGAAATAAAACAGTATGTAAAAGCCACCCAAAATAGTGAAGCTGCATCCTTAGTTATCCCAAGAATTAAACGAGAATGCAAGCTCAAAGAAGACAGAGGCTCAGTGGGTTTTTTACTGCTGTATTCTGAGCATCTCAGCCATTCTAGAATGCCTGTTATGTAGGTGTTCAAGAAATATGAACTTTTGGGGCTTTGCAGGTTAGCTCAGTTGTTTAAAGTGCCATCTTGTGCAAACTCAGTCAGACACAGCGACTGCGGTTTGATCCCCAGCTCCACATGCTACACCAGTCCTGCCCTTAAGGCACCCTGAACCAGCCACAAAAAAATAAATAAATAAAAAATCAAATCTTTCTGGGGGCAGCCAAATAGCTCTGGGGATTAAAGCACCTGCTTAGGCAGATGCAGGGACCAGAGTTTGATCCCCGGCGTGCCATGCCACCTGGGGCGTGCTGAGATGGTGATTGAGACTGGGCGTGGTGGCGCACCTATAATCCCAGCTCTTGGGAGGCTGAACACAGGCAGATCACTATGAGTCTGATCTAGTAACAAGACCCTGTAGACCCTGTTCTAAAATTTAAAAAGAAAGAAAGAAATATGAACTTTGAACTCTGAATAAATGAGAAGCTCCTGTGGCACATGCAGGCTCAGGGTTACAGGAATCGCATTTCTCTGTCCGCAGGTGGTTTAGATAGTGACCTGCACTGAGCATGCAGATGCGGAAGCACAGCATGTGGGCTTTATGAGATCAGCCCCAGGAGGCTGTGCTGCGGACAGCCCTCCCGTGTGCAGCCAGAGAAGGCGGCAGCAGGCCACACGTAACACCAGCTGTGCTGAATCTGTCTTATGACTGTGAAGTGTCAGGAGCTTGAATGACTTTATCGTGTCCAAGGCGACTCCTCCACACTCTTATACACTGGCAGGAGAAAAAAATGGCTCCAAGGCAAGAAAAGTTCCGTGGAGGAGCTCTTTACAGAAGGTGTGTGTGTATGGGGGGACTGGTCCAGAGAAAGCTGCAAAGGTGACAAATCATGAAGCTAACACCAGTAGGAGCTGGCAACACCTGAGGCCTACAAAGGAAGGCAGGGGATGTTTCCAGAACCCAGAGAAAGCAACTGTAGGAGGTGTCCGCTTGGCAGGTGCTGTGGCCCTCAGAAGTCCTCCAAAGACCTAGCAAGGAGAAAGCCTTCCTGGCATTGACACCAAAGCCCCTGATGTGTCATGTGAATCAAGAGACTTCGCCACTACTTATGGAGTCACGCATTCAGTTTGTAGTCATCAAAGCCTTTTAGGACTGTGCTCTCAAGGGAAGGCAAGAGCAGGCTTGGTTCCTTTTCTTCTTGTTCGCAGCTTGGGAGTAGACAAGCCTGAAATAGGGAACTCTCATGCTAACCACTCAGTACAGCTTCACTGCAAATCCTTTGCCACAGCTACATAGATTTTTAATGCCTGAAGACCTTCCTAACCCCAGACAGAAGAAATTATACCATGAATCATAGATTCATCTATGATTTAGCAGAGAACAAAGGTTAAAAAAAGTGCCCAAGGAACTGAAGTCTCCTCTTCTCCCTCATCACGTCAGAAGTGGATCCTCCAGTCCCTGTCCAGTCTCAGACAAGACTGAAGCTCCAGCCATATCTTGTTTGCAACTTGAAGAGAGACCACCTGCTGGTCTCTCATAATGTCTGAACTAGACATTTGTTAGCCTTTTGTGGCTACTGCAGATTCAAGGCCCCTGTATAAGTCTGTGGAATTCTTTTCCCAGTCAGTGTGGGTAGAAAAAAAGCCTGTCTGTGAGCATCCTTGCTTTGTATAAAAGAGGTTGATAGCTAGCTGATCAGTAAGCCAATTTCCCAGCCTCCTTTGCAACTAGACCAGGTGACTGAGGTCTAGCCAATGGCATGGAGCCTCTTATAGGTCTGGCCAATTAGACCTCCCATGCAGAACCCCTTCTCTCTTTACTTTCACTGTGTTCCCCACTCTCTGGATGTTGATAGGCTAGGGAGCCATAGAAGACATATGTTGAAGGTAATACAATTTTTTCAGCCTAGGTCCTTATAAAATGGAACAGGTAAGAAGCCTGACACTCCCTTGTTGGGCATTCTGTGAGATTCTCAGCCAGGATCTCTTTCCACAGCTTGTGACTAAGAATCCAGACTTATACAGCATCAATAAAAATGATTGGTCTATAAAGAATTTATTTTATGGGTAAATTGAATTCTTAGGCCAGAATATAGCAATCACTGTAACTTGCCATAATTCACTCGGTGCTTGTGAGGATTGTGGCCTGCTGGCTGTTATCTGTGACTTGTGGCCTGGAATTAATTCTGACATTGAAAAGGCTGTCTTCAAGGATAACAGGTCATACATCAAACATTTTATACCAGTTTCCTGAAGAGAGAAAGGGAAGAAGGAGAAAAGTAACATCAACTCAATAATAATAATAATAATAATAATAATAATAATAATGATAGTGTAGCCTACACATGGTTCCAATGATGCCTTAGCAGTTGCACTAAGTGTTCAGTGGGTGTGTAATAAGTAGCTCTCTCCTCACAAAAGGCTGCCGGTTAGTCCCACTAAATGGAAAGATGGCTCATGTCACTTAGACTAACGCTGAGCAGTAGAGCCAGAGTTGTACTTTGCAGCTCTTAACCAACAATTAAGGACTCAACTCACTTTTCTCTGCCCATGATGTACAATCAGAACAACTAGGAAAATAAAATACAACATAGTAATACTTTTATTTTCAAGTTGGACACTTCAACTAATTTGCCCCAGGCATTTCACTTTTCTTTAAATATCACCAAGAATCTTTATTGCTCATGTCATTTCAGGTCAAGCTGATAGTGGGAAGAGCTTTGAAATGGCCCAAAGCACTCCTGGCTCCTTCTCTAGTCTGGCTGCAGGTGGAGGCTCTGCCTCAGTTATTTGCGACATGTGGCTGGCTGGTCAGAGCCAAGGAGCTCTGCGAACGCCTGTGTTTGCCAGGGTGCACCGACCCAATCTGTGGACAGGAAGTCTGCCTACAGGATGCTTGCCTGGCTCCCAATCTCCCAAGGGAAAGGCTGTAGGCATGGGGTGAGCAGCGCTGGGCCAGGGTGTCAGCCTCAGTTGGTTCTTGGGTGAAAGAACAGAACTGCTGCCAGGTTGTGTGGGGCCCTGAACAGCCCATGCTCCCTGGGGCTGCGAGGGTGATTACGGCTGGTTGTAGCTTATGTGGGGTTGGGAAAGGAAGGATGACGGGGGAGGGAGGAGCTGTGTGGGGATGGCCTTATAAACATTTGTGGATTTTTTTCAGGATGTAGGCGACAGCCCAGTTTCTGCACCTTGCTGATCACAAGAACATTTGCTTTGTGGCCACCTGGAATGGTCCCCTGAGGGTGTTGGGCTTGGAGTACAGAGAACACCCTCACTCTTCACCTGGGGTGAGGGCACCTGCTGATCCACACAAACATGGCTTCTGGAAAGTCTGAAACCTCTGTGTGTTGAAAGATCTGGGAGGGAGAGGTGTTGCCTCTGCCAGGGACTCAATTTCTCCAGCACAGTGTTGACAGCTAATGAGGGTCTCTCTGCCTCCAGGCCATGGAAGACCTGAGGGTTTCTGGGCTGCCCATTGCTGCCCACCACCTCCGTAGCCCATCACGTAGGGCACCCAGTACTGCAGGGGAAAATCCAGAGCTGTGTGTCCCACCCCTGGCTGTTACTTCCCCTGCCCCATTTCCCTCTGCCATAGAGCCTGGGGACGGATGCTCGGAGCTCCAGAGCAGTGAGTCTTCTGTGACTGGAACTCTGGAGTCAGGCTCTGGGGACAAGCATCCTAGTTTTCCATTCTGGCCACATTGTCTGTGTCTTTAGCTGTCTCTGTCTCAGTTTCCTTTCAATGTGATGATATAAATGGTTGCCAACATCAGAGGTGTTACTGCAGGCCAAACCCACAGGCCAAGGCATATGGTAAATGCTAGGTCAGGTGTCAGAGGCTATGATTTCTGTATGGCATGAGTTGACGGTGGTGGTTCCTGATTACAATCCCAGAACTCTGGGAGGCTGAGGCAAGAGGATTATAAGTTTAGGCCAGGTTGGTTAACTCAGCAACTTATGAGACTTTCTCAAAATAAAAATTAAAAAGGGTTATGGATGTAGCTCAGGGAAGAAGCCATGGGTTCAGTCCCCAACACCACAAAAGGAAAAGTGTACTGAGTCTACAGGGTAGATTTCAAAGAAAGAGCTGTAGCTCAGTTCCACAAGTGACACCTAGC